>NC_134856.1:11722500-12055000 GCF_049852395.1 Peromyscus maniculatus bairdii
GCCTGCTGCACTGGACATCTGCTAGCATGTCTGGGCACCATCTGGGCATGGGGGCATCTAGCATTAGACCTAGCCTCCTATTGGGTAAGGGAAGTTTCATCACACAAGTAACTTGTTTTTTGAAAAGTTGTAATGGTAGCTGTTCCTTGTCATTGTCTCTGTTGGATATTTCAATGGTTATGATTTAACTTTCAATTTTTGTTTCACTTTGCTCCCCACCCAGGTAAGTATTAAAATTGTATGAGCAATTTAGGAAAGATACAGTTTAAAAGGCTTCTGATTGCTTTTTGAGTTTGAGAACCCCTCTTTTTAAAAGAGTATAATTGAGTAATTCAACTTTTCTTATCTAATTAAGACAGTCAAGTACGGATGCCAAGTATTTCATTTAAGAACATAAGGAACCCTGTAGATGAATGAAGGAAGGTTTTCTATGACCTGCATTTGGGCCACACCCTCTCTCTCAGCATCCTCTCTCCCCATGCCTCGGTAACTAACGGGAGAGCCTTTCTGGGGCAGCAACGTTTGTCAAGCACCGACTGTGTGCCAGGCATTGGACATTGTGCCATTCAACACAGTGTGTAAGGATGGTTGAGCTCATTTTGCAGATAAGGAAGTTGAGACACAAGGAGTGCACATGTGCTCGCTCTAGGGTGTACGGGGCCAGCACTTTCCCTCCATGGCTCTCTTCTCTTTTCCTAACCCAAGGGCTATCGTCTCAAATATAGAGTTAGAAGAATGAAAGGGATTTACTATGATCTATGAAAGTAGTGACAATACCATTTGAACAGTATTTTATGTTCACTGGTCCTAAATTTTCCTAAACAAAGCAAAGTTTCTGTACCCCCTTCTTGCCCCCCTTTACACTGAAGGTTAAAAAAAAAAAGAAACCTCTTCAGCTGATGTCTTAGTAATTTGTCTTATCACTGTGATAGAATAACCAACCAAAAGCAAGTTCAAGGAGAAAGGGTTTGGCTCACAGTTCCAGGGTTCAAACTGGGGACAGGGATGCTGATGCTCATCTCACTTGCTTCTCTTAGCTCAGCCCAGGACTCCAGGCCCACATTGGGATGGGTCTTTCCATTCAGTCCTCCTAATGTAGATAGTCTTTTACAACTAGACCCAGAGGCTAGCCTGTCTAGACAAGGATCACACGCTCTCCTGGAAGTGTATCTCCTAGGTGACTCTAGAGCAGTGGGTCTCAGCCTTCCTAATGCTGTGACCCTTTACTACAGTTCCTCATGTTGTGGTGACCCCCAACCTTAAAGTTGTTTTCATTGCCACTTCATAACTATAATTTTGCTACTGTTGTGGATTGTAATGTAAATATCTGTGTTTTTTGAGGGTCTTAGGTGACCCCTGTGAAAGGATCATTCGACCCCCAGATGGTTGAGACCCACAGGTTGAGAAAAACTGCTCTAGAGCCTGTGAAGTTGACAGTTTTAACAACACAGCTTCTGCCCTGATGTGAGCCTTACAATGGTTTCTGTCTTCCTGTGGGCCCAGGCTCGACGGGCTTCAGTTATCAGTCTCTGAGCACTTGAACTGAGCAAACACTCTTGTAAAAAAAGCTTTAACTGCAAATGCTTATTTGGACCTCACAAAAACCTCTGAAGTGAGATTTTTATGCTCTTCACAACTCTCACACAAGGGAAAACAAAAACAACAATCCCCAGAGAAGTTGAGTAGCCTGTCTGTGTTCGCTCAGCTAATCAAATCATCTACTTACTCAGAGGACAGCATCTATATACTTAACCCTGGATCTTATTTAAAAAATAAGACCTTAGAGCCTACTTATAAAGAAGAGTGAGCATTTATATTTTCCTCAATAAAAAATAATCCAACAAGCATGGGAAGAGATTGACGAGAGTGATTCTGTCTCCTCAGGTCATGGTGTGGATACCAGGGGGTGGCTTTGAGACTGGCTCAGCCTCCATCTTTGATGGGTCTGCCCTGGCTGCCTATGAGGACGTGTTGATTGTGACCATCCAGTACCGCCTAGGGATATTTGGCTTCTTCACGTGAGTCTCTTCTGGTGAATGACACACCAGACCACAAAGGGAAGCTGGGACAGTAGCTGTGGGCAGCTACCTTAGGAGGAAAGAACCATCAGTGGCATTGTGTAAATTAGGTCCTAATTAGTTAGGCAACTTAGCACATTAACATAAAACCCCTCAAATCCTAGCAGTTTAAAAGGACCTCTTTCTCATCAAGGACAGTCCAGGTTTGTGCCCCCAGTGGACAGATAGCCTTACACATGGTTAACCAGTGTTCCAGGACTCTTCCATCTTGTGGCTCTGATGTCAAATTGTCTAGATCTGAATCTCCAGCAATGAAGAAATCATAGAGGGTCTCACAGAGAACATGTTCCTGGATCAGCCTGAAGATGGCATTCATCACTTCTGTTCACATACTACAGGGAAGAAGGCATTCACATGGCACACTGGGCTGCAAAGAAGACAGAGACAGGAAGTATACCCAGTGGTGTGACCTGGAATTGTGTGAATCTGAAAGGCCTGACTGGGCAGGGATCTGAATACCATGGTGTTCATGGAATCTGGAACTTTGTCTTTTAAAGACTGAGAGTTCTACAATTATCCTGCTCAGAGATATGTACCAGGAAGTGTACTCTGGAAGAGACTAGAGGCTAGACCGTGCTTGATGGCTGTCCATTAACAAATGGGAGGCCAGTAAGGAGGCTACTGCTGTCTTGTTGAATCTATGCAAGATTGAGTTATAAAAAGAAGAGGTAGCAAATGTAACACAGTGTGCCTGGTATCTACCTTTCTAGCAGTCCCATGGAACAAGTATTATTGTTATCCTTAGCTTCCACATGAGGAACTGGAGGCCCAGTTGGTTAAGTGACTGGCCCAAGCTCACCCAGACAATGGATCGCCAGGCAATGAATTCTGTGCAACAGCTTGAGATCTTAATGATTGTGGTGAGGTGCTTGTGTATCCTGAGGGAGGAATGGGAACATTGTGAGACCCACCATGTAATGAAGGTTAAATTGGCAGGGCTTGGAGAAGGCTGGGAATGAGACGTTAGTCTAAGCCAGCATGGTCACAAACTGACAGAGGTGTAGAAGGAGGAACAGGTTGGGGAACTAGAGGATGGTAGGGGATAGGATCCTGAGATTTCTCACTCAGAACGTGTACCACATGCCAGTTCTGGGTCCCAGTGGCTTTTTGTTGTTGTTGTTGTTCTATGTTATTTTCATGTGTTTCTTATGAATTGCTCAATAATTGTGGGAAACATCTAGTTTTTTGAGGCAGTGCATGGGGTATAATTAGGAGTGTGGATTCTGAGGCTAGAATCATTGAGTCCTAATTCTTTCTAGATCTTTCTGGTAAAGAGATCTCTGTGCTTGAATTTCCTAGTCTGTTTAAACAAGATGCCTATCTTGATGGCATGCTCACAGAATTAACTGAAAAGAGCTGGCACAAGCTGTGGCCATGGGGGTAGTTTGCGCCTGCCCTGTTCTCTCTGTCCAGCATGGAGGGAGAATGGGGTAGTGGGATACATACTCCAGTCTTTCTCCCCTCTCAGCTCTCAGTACCTCATGCCAATGGCCTAAGTGATGCAACTTCTAGAAGTCAACCTTTTGGTAGCAGGGCAGAAAAAACCCAGAGAGGCAGAGAGGGCAATGTTGAGAACCACCCCTCTTGAAGGCTGTGAAGGTTAGTAGCTGTACACTTCTTGGGGCCACGCTGAATATACCTGCTGCTGTGGGCATTGCGTTTGCTGTTAATAAACTAGGCAATTTAGGCTTTTGTCATTCACTGGCTCAGGTGGCAAAGATAACTCTCACCAGCAGGATTTTTCGGGATCCATGGGTTAAGGGGAGCCAAGAACACCCTAACATTGGACATACAGTATTGCATGTGTACTTCTCCGGAGTACAGAACTTCCACCATTCTTGAGGAAATCCCAGAACGTAAGATCTAAGCCTTTTGTCCTCAGCTCCTGTAGGGCTCTGGTTCTCAGTGTCCTGCCAGCTTACATCTTACTGGGAACCGTGGGACTACAGAACACATAGGGGCTAGCTAAGAACTCCCACTTTGCCTCTTATCCCTAGCACACGGGACCAGTATGCTCCTGGGAACTGGGCCTTCCACGACCAGCTGGCTGCCCTGCTATGGGTCAAGGAAAACATCAAGTTCTTCGGTGGAAACCCTGATTCCGTGACTGTCTTTGGTGGCTCAGCGGGAGCCATAAGCATTTCTAGCCTGGTGAGTTTTCTGCTTTGACTTGGATGACTCTTAGCTAGGGTGGTTATAAGCATAGAGGCAAGTCATCACCTACATTAGGTTGCTGTTGAATACATACAACATTTTTACTTTCTTGGGGTTCGAAAATGAAACTTTTATCAATTCTTTGAGTATTTCATACATGCATACAATGTGTTTTGATCATATTCATCCCCTTCCTCTTCCTCTGCATTCCTCTAAAATCTACCTCTTCCTTCTTCATGTCCTTTTTTGTTTTTAATAACCCACTGAGTTCTGTTTCTGCTGCTCATACCCACACGGGGGTGGAGGAGTCTATGGGAGTAGAAAACACGTTTACAAATACATATTGCTTTATGGGTAAGTTGTAAGTCTCAGGCACGGTATTGTGAACAAGACAGCAGCCACCAGGAGAGTTTAGATGAATTCCCAAGGTCGCAGAATGAGTGGTAATTTGAGCGGGGGCGGGGGGGGGGGGAATCCCTGTGTTTGTAGAGTTGAATCTCTACACTCTAATCATCAGGACTGCTAAGCACTTGTTTGTAGTAGTCACTCACACACACACACACACACACACACACACACACACACACACACACACACACACACAGTAGTGGGTGGCATCACATCTTGTGAACAAGCAGAGAGAACATGCACTTCGAACTGCTCCCTGTGTTACCAGGCTCTCCTGAGAACTACTTCAGTCCTTCCCAAGGCTACGGTCCCTCTTTGGCTCTGCCTCTTGTAGGTTTCACACTGTTTCCTAATACTGCCATCCTAGAGACCAAAAGCCTAGCTTTTGGACCCTCTGTGTGTGTGTGTGTGGTGGTGGTGGTGGTGGTGGTGGTGGTGGTGGTGGTGTGTGTGACATAAGCCATAACACTGTTCACTAGAAAAACCCAGCTAAAACATGAATAATGAAAGATGTGTAGATGCACACAGAGTACTCATGCCTCACTGAGAGCTGGATACAGACATTGTCCTTTTAGAGCTGGTCTGCTGCCCAGAGTTTGGACATGCATCCTTTTGTATAGATCAGCTGCAGAAATCACTTCCTTGAGTACAGTTTTTGAGATTTTTTTTTATAGTTAGTACCCATTTAAACATTACAAAGTAGCTTGTAGTCTGCAAGTACCTTGTAGAAAACAACCCTTACACTATTATAACAGGATGGCAGGTTTTTATGGTTTTCTCCCAAAGATTTCTCTCTGCTCCACACCAAATTTGACAGCAATATTTTTTAGCCACCCATCTGTATCAATTTTTCCCTAGACACAATGCTTTCTTTTCACATGGGAAGTCCACCGTTTCACACTGTATTCCCTTGATTGTATTATCATAGTAACAAGCTGACAGTACAACTTTGGGAATAACATACTCTTGGCATAAGACTGGTAGGAGCAGAAATGCTTGAATATGCTAGAGAATGACTGTCCCCAAGTGGTAGAATTCCATGGCATAAATTAGCATGTTAATAAGAGATCAGTCACATGGTACTGGGTTAAGAGGGTTTCTGCTGTACAGGGCCCAACACTACTCAAGGTAATTTTATGTTTTCAGTCTTCCTCTCTAAGAAGGACCATGTTAACACACTTTATATATATGACAAGGGTCACCCTTCATGACTGAAATTGGACAGGCATGAGGGAACATTCATATTCATTATTTCTCCTACTATAAATAAAAATATTTATGTCCTGATGCAAGTTTTGTAGCAAAACTGTTGCTACAGTTTTTTGCTGCAGAGGAATAAATTGATGCTTGGGAATATTAAGTGACTTGCTAGAAGCAAGGGAGTAGAGACACTAGAAACCATGTCAGACTAGTTAAGTGTTCCCAAAGCCAGTCATGGAGGTCCGTGCCTGTAATCCTGGTACTTGGAGACTGAGGCAGAAGGATGGAGGGAACCTGGGCTATAGAGGAAGATCCTGTTTTAAAAGCAGAAAAAATTAATAAATTAATAAAGAAATGGGGACTTACAGTGTTGGAGCCCATCTGGGTTTCCTGGTGGCTTTGCCCAGCAGGTCTACATAAAGCGGATGACTGGACCACGGGCCCGAGTATCAGGTGTTTGGAAGGGTCTATACTTGGCTGTATTGAGCAAGGGGGAGGTCTTTTGCTTCTCCCCTAAGCATTGTGATAAAAAGCTGCCTGGAATGAAGTTCAGAGCTGGTGGGTTGAGACCCAGGCCCTCCGAGGCTATCCTGTGTTTCTGTCTTTCCTCTTGTCGTTGTCTAGATCTCTCTTTCTAGCTAATATTTCTCACTTCTCCCTACTCAAGAGTACCCTGGTTGTAAAAGTGGCAGCTGGTCCCCCACATTACAGAGGTGACATAACTCATCTAAGCCTCTGTGTCTAGTCCTTGAACTCCCAAGCAGGGCTCTCCAGGCCAAAGTAGGATCCTCAAGGGGGGCTTCCTGGGACGGTGTCTTTAAGGAAGGAACTGGTGGCATGTATGATGGGTGTGATTCTGGGATAACCGCTGCTGGCTACATTCTCTTCTTAGGTTCTGTCTCCTTTGAGCAAGGGCTTATTCCACAGAGCCATCATGCAGAGCGGAGTGGCCATCATTCCTAGCCTGAAGAGCCTTGATGACGAGCTGAAAACTGATGTAGGTACATTGCTCACACCGTCATCCGTCCCCTGAAGCCCAGCTTCTCATTACGTTCTTAGATTTTCCCACTGATTATATCTGAAGAACCTCATGCTAGTCCAGTGGCAGTCTTGGGCCTGTATGAAAGGTCTGTTCAACAGGAAAAGGTTCAAACACACAGCATAGCATTATGGGTGTGTGTATGCATGTCAGTCACAGAGCAGTGGTTCTCAACCTGTGGGTCATGATGCCTGGGGGTTGAAGGACCATTCACGGGAGTCGCCTGAGACCATCAGACAACAGAGATATTTACATTATAACAGTAGCAAAATTATAGTTATGAAGTAGCAAGGAAAATCATTTTATGGTTGTGGGTCACCACAACATGAGGAACTGTATTAAAGGATTGGAGCATTAGGAAGGTTGAGAACCACTTTCACAGAGGGAAGGAGTCCACTTACACAATGCAACATCGCTGTTGTGCTTGGGTGTGCACATGTGTGATATAGTTCTTAAATAATTCTTGTGGGGACACAAATCAGTCCCAGTTATTCTCAGTATTCCGTGTAGTTGGTCTTCTGTGCCTGCCATATTTTATGCTATCCTAGAGTGCAATGTTAAGAAAGATCCCGGGGCTGTTTCCAGCTCTTTGGGGCAGATGGGAGTGATGAATGGGGTTTGTGGGATGAGGTAGGGTGCATATCCCAGATGCTCGTCATCCCCTGGGAATTATTCATTCTAGTGGTTGCATTATCCTTTGTATTTCTTTCTCTCCCTCCTCCCTCATCTCCTACTCTCCCTCCCTTTCTTTTCTTGAGGTTATCATCTTACTATGTTGCCCAGGCTGGTCTCAAAGTTCTGGCCTGAAGAGACCCTCCTAGCTCAGTCTCTAGAGTATATGGGACTGCACTCATGCACTATGTCATTAAGCTTATATGGTCTGTTTTCTTAAACACAATGTAGAAAATAGCACCCTTCCAAAGTCTAAACAGGGTCAGAAAGTTGTGAACTAGCTTCAGTATAGATGAATACTGATTTTGGTATTACTTAATACAAAACTACTTTCAGTTTGTGCATTGATTTATTCACCCCAAAGCATTTATTAAGTGTTCATAGTTTCACTGTGCTGTATTAGGACTCGAAGGTTTATCAGTGGAGAAAGCATATCCTCATCTAGAGAAGACATGATCTTGTTATGGAGGACTTTAGCTGAAGTCTGAGGATTGGTGTGGAAGGTGGTCCTTGAATGACTGACTGTCACATGTAGACTCTATATGTTGACTATGTATGCAGCCCATGTTGACTCTTCAAAGCACCCATGACTCCTGGAAGCGTAAGGGCAATTGTAAATGGACAAGTTCTACAAATATGGAAAGCTTGATGGTAGGGCAAAAAGTTGCTTAGCATTGGCCTGGGTAGCAAAGGTGTGGAACACTGGAGGGATATGAGATCAGGGGAAGAAGGACCTTATGGGATTACAGTGGTCGGGAGATAATGTCCTAGAGAAGGCAGGACTTGGGCCTTAAATTAGAGAAAAGAAGTGAATAGAGGCAAAGACAAAATTGTAATTATGAAATAAAAAAGTAAGATTAGTATCTTTAAAGATAGAGAAAAGATTCCAAGAGATTTCTGGCCATGTGTGGGGCTGAAGTTTGATCAGTACAGATAAACTCAGCGCTGATCCCAAGGCCTGCCTCAGCTGATGACTGGAGCTTGCAAAACTATCCCTCACTCTTGAGGTTCCAGCTCCACTGAGCACTCCAATATCAGAACCTCATGACAGTTAGCTAAGTCCACAGGACTGGTACATCTGTGGCTAGGAAGGAACTTTGATTCCGATCCATGGCCATAGACTGACAACCCATTACCCCCAGCTCTAGTAGCCACAAGAGTCAGGATAATGCCAATCTAACCTCAGTATAGCAGCATGGACCTATAGAGAGGTAGCATGTTGGATTTCACAAAGAAGTCCCACTTTGTGGCTGCATAGGCCACTTTCCAGGCTTTTATTCCCCTGGATGCATTCAGTACCACTGTCTGCCTGCCTTCTCTGTAAACAGTTGCAGGTGGTTGCCACTGTCTGCCGTTGCAATGCATCAGACTCCCAGGCTTTGCTGAAGTGCCTGAGGGAAAAGTCTTCCTTGGAGTTGCTGAACCTTGGCAAGGTGAGGAGGGATGGGAAAAGCTGGAGGTGGGTAACTCAGAAGATGGAGTGGCCAAACATTCTGTCTCTTTTATTTGTGTTGATTGGAGACTTTGGCAAGAGAGGCGATTCATGGCAACATCTGAGCAATGTGGAGTTTAGGACTCTTACAAGTGACTTACGGTGGGACAGGGACGTTGCTCAGCCTGGGTTGTTGCTTAGACATTGAAGGTATCACCCTGGGAAGAGGGTCATGCTTATGCCACATGATCCTAGAAGCTAAAGTCAGGATCAAGAGCTGGGAGTTCTAATTGGAAGTAATTTTTCCTTGTTGTAGCAGAATATCCTAAAATCTCAGTTGCCTGTAAAGGAATGGGCAGAGATGCCCACTGCTGTAGGTATTCAATCAAAGTCTGGCTGGCACTAGAGAATTTCCACCATTAGATGACTAATTGAACTGGATGGATTTTAATGGATCTTCTGGTGTGAGGCTCTTTGCTAGTCCTTGAATAATTAAGATTGTTATTTAATCAGACTCAAAGGTTTGTGGCTACTTGGCATGTGCAGAATATCTTCATGCTAGAGTCTATAAAGTGGGTAATAGTGACCCACCATTGTAAGCTCGTGCATGGCCCCTTCTACCCAATTCCCTAAACAGGAACCTAAAAAGAGAAAACATGATCAGGGCTGGCAAGATAGCAAGCGTTTGCTACATAAGCCTGATGACCCCAGTTCAATGCCCAGAACCCACCTACGGGTGAAATGAGAGAAAGACTCAACAGAGGTGTCCTCTGGCCTCCACACAGACACTGTGGTGTGTGCATGTCATACCCCCCTCATCACACACCCACATATAGATACACACACACACACATACACACACACACACACACACACACACACACACACACACACACACACACGATTAATAAAAAGGTACAGGAAAAGGTTTGTACCCACTTCCTTCCTCCTGGCTACTACCTACCCCCAATTTTGCCCAGACATTCTCCAACTTGAGCAGGCATCAGTATCACCTGGAGGTGACCCCAATTAGGCTGCTCTCAGTGTTCCCCATTCAGCAGACCTGAGAATTTGTATATCTAATACATTTTCAGATGACATTGCTGCTGCTGGTCTATGAACTCTTTTGAGAAATACTGTGCTAGGCTATTATTTTTCTTTAATTGATATTATTATTGTTGTTTTATTATTTGGCAGATGAGAAACTATGGCATAGAAAAGTTTAGATTTTCTTTGTCCCTTAAGCAAATGGCAGGACAGGTCAGAAACTAATGCATTTGGCTGGGCTGCTAGTGTTTTGTTTTTCCTCTTTCTGGATGAATTTGGACTTCTGGGGACAGATTTCATAAACAGAAACAACCATTGTTTTTTCTCTCTTTATTGCAGAAGACAAAGTCATTCACTAGAGTGATCGATGGTCTTTTCTTGCCTGATGAACCACTAGAACTATTTTCTCAAAAGACATTTAAAGCAGTTCCATCCATGATTGGAGTCAATAATCAAGAGTGTGGCTACATACTGCCCATGGTAAGAATTCTGTCTTTCCTCCCTGCCTCTCCCTCAACAGCAAGGCAACTGTTTGCTTCCATAGATGATTCCCCATGTGATAAGAGTTGGGACCTCTTCCTTTTCATGCAGCAATAATCTTCTGGAAGAGGGTGTCTTAACCCGTTTAATGCCATAAAAGGTAACACGGTGCTGTGCATTTTAAATTAGAGGGGTTTATTTGGCTTGTGATTCTGGCCAATAGGAAGTAAAAACAGTATGGTGACAGCATTTGTAGATGACTTCACAGCTATGTCACAACATGGTGGAGAAGAAGACAGGGCTACATGAAGAAGGGGTCCTGTAGCTGAAGTTTTCTCCTGTCCTGCCTGGCCCACAGTCAGGACAAAGCTCTCTAACCTGCCAGTCCTGCAGCTGCTTAGACCCAGCAGCTCAGACCCAACCGAGTAAACACACAGAGACTTCTATTGTTTACAAACTGTATGGCGGTGGCAGGCTTCTTGTTATCTAGTTCTATCTTAAATAAACCCCTTTCTATAAATCTATACCTTGCCTCATGGCTCATGGCTTACCAGTATCTTACATGTTGGTACTCATGGTAGCAGCTGGCAGCATCTCCTGACTCAGCCTTCCTGTTCCCAGAATTCTCTTCTCTGCTTGTTCTGCCTATACTTCCTGCCTGGCTACTGGCCATCAACATTTTATTTATACAGAGCGATATCCACAACAGGGTCCAGCATAAAGAGGTGGCCCTACTTCATAACAACTCACCCTCTTGAAATCTAGCCACGCCCTAGGAGTGCTACATTAATCTCTTCAAAGCATGGTGCTCTTTTGACCCATCACTTTTGCCTAGGTCCTACCTCTTAGAGATCTACCATCACACAATACATTTATAATTGGGTTGAAACTTCCAGCACACAGAACTTTGGCTGAACATACTCAAGCACATCTAAACTATAGGCAAGAAGAACTGGGGTCTGGAGGATCAACAGTATGTCTGTCTTGTTCCTCATACAGATTTATGGCAAAAGGAGTAACTGTATGAAGAGGAGAGAGTTGGATCCATTTGTATTTACTAAAAAACAAACAAGAGCAAAGAAAAACATCTACACGTGATTATCTCAAGTAAATACAGTTACTGTTTCAGATAGGTTTTGGAAACTTCAATTTTTTAAATACTCAGTCTTGGCCCTGGCATTTTGACTTCTGAGAACAGTTCATGTCTACTGTGGAGTTATGGAATGCAGAGAAACTGTACACATTTTCAGTAGGGACACTCACAGGTTCCTGTTTTCTGTCAGGCCACACTCTCCAGGGGCATAGAGTAAGTGTGCATAATTAAAAGATGCTTTTCAGAGCATGCCCAGAGCAATGCAGAATGCAGTGGGAAGAAATCTTCTTCAGGGATGTCAGAATATGGTGAGGATGAGCCCCTCTGAGGAGGGATGATTGAACAAAACCCCGGGTGAGCATGGAAGGAGGTTTTCTGGACTCTGGGATTTAAGAAGCTTTTCATCTGCTTTAAAGTTTGGAGGAGAGGTCAAATTCCTTACAACGGTAGGACTCATTTGTCTAGACCAACCTCTTTGTTTTAAACTGTCAGGGTAAGGAACAGTAAATAAAGAAGTCAGTGACCATAACCGTTGTGACCGGTCCCCGGAGTGCCTTTCACATACCAGGCACATACCACCGAAACGGGAACTTGCAAACAGGCATCACCTCTTCTACTTTACAGTTAAAGAAACTAACTTTCAGAGGGTGAGCATCCTGCTCCTGTCTCCTAGCCAACAAGGAGACAGTGGTGTGTAACTTTTGTGCATTTAACCCCTGCTTTTCAAACAATGAGCCCAGATGGCTCATAGAAAATACCCTGCTTCTATCCACAGAAGGACACCCCTGAGATCCTCCACGGCTCCAACGAATCTGTTGCTCTTAACTTGATACACATTTTCCTGGTAAGTGCCTGTGGGTGGTGTGGCTCTCCAGAGAATCGTTCACTTGGCAAAAATCCCTGCTCTGTACACATGGATAGAGGTTAAAGTCATCTTGCACTGATTAATTAATCAACTAATTAACTCAGTAGGCTTTTTATTGGTTCATAAACCCTTAGTCACACTCTTAAATCCAAAGAGCTCTTTTTGTAACTCTCATATTTGCCAAATGTGATCTGTGGCCACTAGGCCTTTTCACGTCTATGCATTAATTTTCTTTATTTATGCCATTATTAATCTGTTTCTGGGACATATTAATGTAGATTTTTGGGTACTTCCTCCTCTTCTAGAATGTTTCAAATCAGCACATATACTGAATTATCTAAGTATAACTTGAAAAGTTATGAATTATGAAATATACAGGGGGCAAGAATTCTATATTTACTATGTGGCCAACAGGCTTTGTGTTAAGTTCCAGCATCAACAGTCATGTGCTCATCTATTCATTTGTGAAGCATTTCAAACATTTTAGAAACAAACAGCAGCACCAGGTCTTACTCTAGACACTAAGATGTAAAAATAAATTTATTTCTTTCCTTTCTGCTCCTTCCTTTTATCTTCTTCCTTCTCATAAACATTTATATAGCATAGTCTCAAGGCCATGTTCACTGCTTTTATTGACTCATAGAACATCTGTTTACTGAGACCAAATACTCTAAAGCTTCCTCAGGCAGTGAGATACAGTGTGGGGTGGACAGACATGATCATGACTGTCACATGAAGCAGAACAGATGATTGTCCACAGGAGGATCTAGGTAGCTCCCTGCAGGGAGGAAGAATTTCAGGGAGTCAGGAGTGAGGGCAGCATAGGAAGAACTAGAGAGACCAGCTGGGAGCTGGGGAATAGGAAGAAATCAGCTGAAGGAGTAACTACTGAAAAAGAGGATCCGTGAAACAGTTAAAAGCCAGAGAAGGAGTACAAAACCATAGAAGCCCTGAGGAACAGAGAAGGGGGAAGTGACTGGACTGCCAATTGAAGGTTTTTTTCCTAGCTGAAGATTGGCCTGACTGGGTCGGCCAGGGGTTAGTCCCTGGGGCTTGGAAGAGGGATGTTTGGTGAGTCTTGACTATCCAATGAAGTGAATTGAGTCTGAAGATAGAGGGATATTCAAGATAAAAATAGAGCAGTGGGATCTCTCTGGCTGTTCAGTAGATGTTCCTGGGAGGTGATTTCCATTGGTCTGGGTCATAGGGGGAAGGGAACCTAGAGAAGAAGGGCATTTCAAATGCTGAATGTGTCTTGAGTGCAATCTCAAGGGTGGAAGTAAGTAGGTTTTCCGGGACGGCACAAAAGTGAGGGGTGAGCTGCAGTGTCTCTAAGAAAGACCTGATGACATGTAGGACCTGCTTCACAAATGGCGACTACTTCTCTGGCCTTGGCCCAGAAGCCCCAGAGTCTGCCTTGTGACTGTTTCCTGATGACTTGCCAGTGACCCAAAGCCTCTCCACCCCTCCGGACACTTCCAGGCCTGTAAAGTCTGTCGTCTCATGGCCCATGTGGACAGGCTCTTGTACCAAAGCGTGCACTGCTGTAGCTACCTCTTACCCTGGGCCCGATGAAAACACTCTCAGCCTTCTGAGCTCCGGAAGAGTGAGTCTCAGAGGCACTCCCAGAGGAGGCTTATGCGGCTTTGTTGCCAAATTCCACAGAAGTGTGCCCATGGTTGTGCTACCAAAACGAAGACGTACGGTATAACAAATTTCCCAGTGTCACCTAGGCCATTGGACCCTTTTAAGCAGTCACCATGGTGACAGGCCCTTGGATCCTTGGGTGGTTGACCTTCTACAGTCTGCCGCTGGTACTCAGGGCAAAGTCAAAGTGAGAAGAGTTGGAGGCAGCTGGAGTTGGATCAGAGAAGGCATCAAATGCCCGATGGAGGCACTCACCAACAGTGCTCAGCAACCAGCCCATCCAAGGCCCGCTCTCTGCCAGGAAGCATGCTCTTCTTGTCATCCCATTTTAAAGATTATAGATGAGGAAACTGAGGCTGCAAGATACCCAATGGCTTAGAGGCAGAGCTTGTCCCAGGAGCAGGGATAGTTTTGTGGGTGTGTGGCCAGTGTGTCACACAACACTTCCTGCCTTGAAAGGCCCTCTCTTTAGCTTGATGTCTGCTGTCACCATCTGGAAATTCCTAATAACTTCAGAACATAGGACACCAGATTTTCACTTGCACTGAGCACCACCGATGTGTGTACTGTATGTGGCTCAGAGCATGGGGTTTGAATTCAGACTTGGGAAAGAATCATGGTTCCATCCGTTTGGACCAGCCATTTACTCTCTCTATGCCTTAGTTCCCAAATCTGTGGAGTTATTTTTAATGCATTCTAGGATTGCTGTGTGTGTGAAATGAGGTAGCACACAGACAGTATTTACAAATTTACTGTCACAGGCAATGCTTAATTAACAGGCTGGCCATTGTTGTTGGCTTGGGTTGCCTATGACCACGATAATTTCCCTCCCTCCCTCCCTCCCTCCCTCCCTCCCTCCCTCCCTCCCTCCCTCTCTCTTTCTCTTCCTGCCCCCTTTCTTTTTTTCTTTTCTTTTCACAGCATATCCCCACCCAGTATTTACACGTTGTAGCTAAAGAATACTTCCATGGCAAGCACTCCCTGACTGACATTCGAGACACTTTACTGGACTTGTTTGGAGATGTGTTCTTTGTGGTTCCTGGGCTGGTGACAGCTCGATATCACAGAGGTGAGTCTCTCATGAACTCCTTTCAAGGTTATAGACAGTGAGGTAGGAGGCCATGGGGGTTCGTGCTGTGCACAGAGGAGCCACCCCTGGGTTCCTTCACTTGAGGCTCTTTTAGGTATGTCCACGATGGAAGAATGCTATATCCATCTTTGCAGTTCTGGAAATGGACTACTTTTTTTAAAAAAAATGATTTATTTATTTTTATTTTATGTGCATTGGTATTTTTGCCTGCATGCATGTCTGTGTGAGGGTGTCAGATCCTCTGGAACTGGAGTTACAGACAGCTGTGAGTTGTCATGTGGGTGCTGAGAATTGAACCCAGGTCCTCTGGAAAAAGCAGCCGGTGCTCTTAACCACTGAGTCATCCCTCCAGCCCTGGACTACGTTTTTTATTCTTTCATTTTCTTCACTTTTTTCTCTGGAGTTGGTTGGTTTTCAAAGCATCTTAGCTGTAGGAGTAAGGGGGGAATGGGAGAGAAGAAAACATCGTTGGGGAAGGGATGGAAAGCTAATCTACTCCTTTCATCCCTCTCTCCCTACCTCCTTCCCTCCCTCTCTCCCTTCCCCCTCCCCTCCCCCTCCTCTCATTTCCCCTTCCTTTGCTTTTCTTGCAACAAATACTTAGCAATGTGCTCCTTTATGCTTGACTCTCTTCTATTTCTTGGACATTTGGCAGTGAGCAGAAGAGACACCCTGCCATTGTTCTGGTGAGAAAGACTGGAAAAAAGAAGCAAACAAATTAATATAGACTGTGTTTGATGGTGATAAGTGCAGCGGCAGAAAAGAATTACAGAGGCTATGGGCCAGGTTGCCATGGGAGATTATCAAGGCATTAGTTCTGTTAATGACAGGCAAGATGAGACTCTTAAAATTGGCAACACAGAGGTCACTGGTGACCTTGACAGCGACTTTAATGGAACGATAAGATAGTGGAAGCTTAATTTAAATGGTTCAAAGAAAATGGGGGAAATTGATCTGTAGAGTCAACACAGAACAACTTCAAATCTTTTGTAACAGTTTTGTGGAAATTAACAAACTAATTCTAAAACTGACATGAACATACAAGGATGGCCAAATCAATCTTGAGAAAGTATAACAAAATTAGACGAGATAAAATTCACTTGTTTTTAGGACTTATCATTGAGCTGTGATAACTTAGCAGGCCACACGCCTCACTGAGGATGGTCACGGGGTAGAGAATTGCTTTTTGTGGATGTTGCCAGTGTTTCAAGGGGTCACCTCACCCACACACATGTGTGCAGCACTAACTGGTTTTAGTAGGTTGGAAAATTAAAAGACATGAAGTTGGGGAAGGGAAGAGGAGAAGTAGGGTAGATACAGTCATATTTCATTATATACATCTATAAAATCCCACAAAATAAAGAAAAACTTATAAAGGAAAGCATACTCCTTTAATTCTAGCACTCCAGAGGGAGAGGCAGGTAGATCTCTGAGTTTGAGGCTAGTCTGGTCTACAGAGACAGTCCCAGAACAGTCAGGGCTACACAGAGAAACACTGTCTGAAAGACAAACACACAAAATAAATAAATAGATAGATAAGTAAGTAAATAAATAAACAAAGCTGTGTATTGGCTGGAGGGTAGACAAGCTGAATAGCAGAGCATAGTGGAGAGTTCAGAATATGTAGATCCACTCTTCTACAACTAAGAAGTGGAGCTGGAGGCCAATGGGATGACTCAGTGGGTTAAGGTTCTTGCTGCCAAGCCCGAAGACCTGAGTTCAATTCTCAGAGCCCACAGAGTGAAAGGGGAGAAAAAAAGTACTGATAAATTATCTTCTGATTTGCACACAAGTGCTCTGGCATGCAGGTGTGTGAGCACACACACACACCCCGCACACACCCCACATGTGAGCTCTCACATATACACAGAGTTGAACTGAAAGACTGTGAATTCCTTTGTTTTTCTTTTTTTGCTTTGTTTGTGTGATTGGTGGTTCCAAAGGTTTATGGAAATATCAATAACTTATTACATCATAAACTGATCACTAAGGTACCAGAAAACAGGCTTCAATGGCAGCTTAGGACAAATAATACAAACTTTATAAAGGTAGTATAGAACACCAGTTAAAAAAGATCAACAGCACCCAAAAAATCAGTGAGACACACAAAACCCAGGCACTGGTAGGATTAGAGTCTACTACTTCCACACCAGGACTTCTGTTTTTGTTGTTGTTGTTTCTGTTTTGTGTTTTTAAAAAAAATATATTAGACAAAGAAACAAGAATGTATTGCTCACATACAGGAAAAAGAAATGAACAGAAACTGATTTTGAGGAACTCTAAACATTGGAACTATTGAGCAAAAATTTGAAATCAATTCATTTAAATATGGAATGGCAGGAATGCCAGTCACTGTATCACCACTGCCTCAGTGAAAATCTACTCTTTTAAATATGTTCAAATGTTGAAAGGAAGCCATGAGAATAAATTATCACTAAGTAGTGGCTAAAAAGAGAGGATTTATTTAAAAAAAAAAAACGTGAGAAGAAACTGAGCAGAGAGGAAAGGCATTATGTGAAATGAATGAATTACTCAAGGGATCTATTACAGATCTGAGCACATGAAAGACAGAGCAAGGAACTTAGTTATACCATTTGAGACACTCAATCTGAAAGAGAAAAGAATAATGGAAGATAAACAGAGCATAGGAATCTTGTGGGACAATTTGATCAACCAAACGTATGCATTGTAGGATCCCAAGAAAGACAGGAGAGAAAAAAGAAGAAGGAAGAATAAGTAATGGACAAAATGTCCCAAAGCTGTTGAAAGTCAGGCATCTATGAATTTCGACAGCTCCTATATAGGAAAAGCTCAGATTTCACAATGAGACACATCATATCTAAAGCCAAAGAGAAAGAAAAGAGCTTCATGGGCTCTGTAAGAGAGCTGAGACTTGTTGTCTAGAAATGAGATTATCATAGGATCTGCCTAAAGAAATGATGGTGATCAGAAAGCATGGAGATGACACATTCAGAGTGCCATAAGATGAAGTACCAAGGCTGTCAACCAAGAATTAGGTATTTGGTAAAACTGCCCTTCAGAAAAGAAGGCAAAATTATGACATTTCCTAGTACACAGGACTTAAGCTCATAGCTAACAAACTCTCCAGAGAAGGAAAAAGAGTCCTTTAAAGATTTTAGGCTGAAACAAAAGGATACAGAAAGCATTTCAAATCTACATGAACAGGTAAACAACACAGTAAAACTAATTGTGTAAGTCAATATGGAAGTCATTATTAATTCATTTTTGTTTATAACACCCCATTTCCTAAATGGTTTTAAAGACAACTGTAAATCTGTTAGTAAGATACAATGTATGGAGATATAAATTTTAGTCTTAGCAGCATAAAGTTTTATGCTATAAAAAGTAAGTAAGTTAAAATTAATCTGAACTTTATTGTAAGTTAAGATGTGAATTCCAAATATTAAACATTAGCTTAGAAAATAACTAAAAATATGTGGTAAAAGGAGTAAGAGGTGGATTAACATGATGCACTAGAACATTCTAATACAAAAGGCAGTGGTGGAGCAACTAAAGACACAAAACTGATGAAAGAGACATAGAAAACAAACAGCAGAATGGTGGAAGTCAGTCCTTCGCTCTCAGTCATTGTATTAAATGTAAATGGACTAATCTCTCAGTAGGCAGATGTAGAGGGGTTAAAGAAACTATGACACATGCTGTTTAGAAAAGATCCACTGGAGAACCAAGGATGGACATTGGCTGAAAGAGAAATAGTGGAAAAGATATTCAATGTAAGCATCCACCAGAAGAGACCTGGGCCTGCTGCATAAGTCAGACAAAATAAATCTGGAGACAGAAAGTATGACAAGACACAAGGAAGGACATTATAAAAGGGCATCTGCACCAGAAAAGCATCAGAATTGAAAACCCATATGCACCTTACGATAGAGCCACAAAATGTATGAAATAAAGGTAACAGAGAAAGCTTGAAGGGGTGGTTTTATTATAATAGTTTGAGACCTTAACATGCATTTTCAATGACAGAACAATTATGCAAAATATGAAGAGGGAAATAGAAGATGAGAACAATACTATAAATCAAACAGACCTAACAATGCATGAAGAACATTACATCCAACAGCCACCAGAGTCCTCATTTTTCTTTTGTACATTTAATATCCTCCAGAATAAACCACACAGTTGCCCACAGAGCAAACCTTAATGTATCTAAAAGAGTGGAGTATGACCCCAGAGGAGTCAATCAGAAGTCAACAAGAGGAAATAGGAAAACTCAACAATGTAAAAATTAAACAACATAATTTTTACACTTACAATATTAAGGCAAAATGTGTATGACAAAACATTTAGTACTTTAACCATTTTTATGTATCTTTTGTAAATGAAATAATATAGTATTTGTCCTTTTCTGGTCTAACTTACTAGCGTAATGCCTGAAGGTTCATCTATTTACTACTATATATCAGAATTTCTTTCTCAGGATGAGGAATATTCTTTGCCTGTCTATACCATGTTTATTTATGACTGTGGTGAATAATGCTGTTTGAATGTGAATGTATGGATAGCCCTTCTTTTAGATGCATATCCGAGGTGGGTTCCTGGACCACACAATCATTCTAATTTTTGAAGACCTGCATATTGCTTTCTACAGCGGCCATGCCGTTTTTCCTTCTCTCCCCGACACACAAAAACTGCAGCCCCTGCCGCATCAGCACGTGCCTCCTGCTGCTGCAGAGGGAATAACTATCACATCTGTGCACCTTACAAATGGGAGACGTGTCATCCAATGACGGTGCTGGCTTGTGTTTCCCTAAGGATCAGACAAGTTAGGAGTGTTTCCGGGTCCTTTTCAGACAATTCGAAATTAACTTTAAAACTAATGTAAAATAATGGATCATATGATGAGATTTCATACATGTACCCATCTCCCATGCCTACCCCATCTGTTGCTTGCCCCCTTCCTTCCCTTAAACAACTTTTCTTCTGCCCCCTCTATCTCCTTTTCCTTTCTCTCCTTTTATCTCCCTCCACATGTATGTGTATATATGTATATATGTATACACATACATGTATATATAAATATGTATAAATACCACATGTAAGAGAAAATGGGAAATACTTTCCAAACATTTTTCACATCTCGTAGCAAAATGTCTGTGCAAACCCTTTGTTCTTTTTCCTTTGAATTGAGAGTTACTTATTTTGTCTCAAGGATTCTTCATATATTACACAAATTAATTCATTTTTTGGACATAATTTGCAAGTATTTGCAAGACATCCTGTGGGTTGGTGTCTTGCTCTGTTGATAACGTTCAACAATTGAATACCAATTCTAAATCTTCATGCATATTACTTCATTTACATTATCTTTGTTCATTGTGTGTTTTGTGTTGTACCTTAGACACCATTTCCAAACAAATACAGTGGGGGGAAAAGGTTTATTTCTGTTGTTTTTAGTGTGTGTGTGTGTTGGGTTGATGGACATGCTCTATGTGGAGAGTTCATGATTGTGCATAGATTTGCAAAAGCTCTTCAAATTCTGCATTTGAAAATGTACTTTTTATTAATTGTAGAAAGATAATAGAAAGAGAAGGAATGGAATAAACAGAAAGTGGTGTCTTGTTGCAAGAGATGCTGAGAAATGAGCCAATAATTGAAGGAAAAATTGAGACCAAGAATATGTGTGTTTGTGTGTGTGCTCATGCATTGTTACAGAGAAAGGACCTGTGTAGAAGAGAAGAAGGTTTTGGTTGCATGTGTGTGGATTCTTTTGGAAGGAGGGAATTACTCTGTGTCTACAGACATCTGAACCAGGATCAATGAGAGGAAGTCACAAGTGTATCTGGGCTCAGTATGAAAGGGCTTTTCTTTTAGTCAGTAGAATTCTTCCCTTCTCAGAGTGTGCACAGGGCTTGTAACATCTTTGTCACTAGGGATAAGAAGACTGCCATAGAGAGGAATTCCAGCCTCAAATAAGGAAAGAAGGAAGGAAGGAAGGGAAGGAGGGAGGGAGGGAGAGAGGAAAGGCAGGTAGTCAGGCTGGTTTATGTGACCTCTGAGCTGTCACACCTCAGGGTCTGTAAATTTTAACTTGCCAGGTAGTGATGCAGGGCCACACCTTACTTACATACATGCCTGATGTTTTCTGTTTTTGTTTTCAGATGCTGGTGTACCTGTCTATTTTTATGAGTTTCAGCACCGACCCCAGTGCTTTGAAAACACGAGGCCAGCCTTTGTGAAGGCTGACCACACGGATGAAATCCGCTTTGTCTTTGGAGGCCCTTTTTTAAAGGGTGATGTTGCCATGTTTCGTAAGTAACTAGCTGTGGGTTCCTTCTGCAGGAACATGGAATGTGGGATGGGGTGAGAAGAATCAATTCCCAACTGCTTAAATAAAGGCTCTGCTCAGCCCATCACTATACAAGAGATTTAATCACCTGAGTAGTTTACAAGCATACACATCTCTCTCTCTCTCTCTCTCTCTCTCTCTCTCTCTCTCTCTCTCTCTCTCTCTCTCACACACACACACACACACACACACACACACACACACACACACACACACACTGAAAAGTTACAAGCAAATCACACATAGGAAATACCACTAAAACATTTGGTTTAAAACACTATGAAATGGAGGTTCTTAACTAATTCAGCATGACCTTTGACAGAGGCTAGAGCTGTTATTGAGAGTGTTTGTGGACTGCGGTTTAGCTGTTTTATTTATCTATCCATCTTTGTCTTAGAGATAATGAGGTAGATGGCGCTAAGGTTTTTATAAGGATGAAACTAAACAGTTGCCGTAAAGCAAACCATGAGTGCTTAAGACATGCTTTTACTCAACAGAGAGCTTACACTCTGGGTGAAGAAAGGCCTCTCCTTTAGGTAACCCTAACAGGAGGTAAATGCCTTGCAATCTAGAATCTCTAAAGTCTATAGGAAAAGAGCAAGCTAATAAACACTTGAACAACTTATAGAAAAGTAGACATGTAGGTGGCTTTTAATGCATGTGATTTTAAATCTCAGTTTCAGCTAGAGCAGGAGAACAGCAGACTATCCCTAGCTGGTGAATCATTCTTTCTTAAATCAAGCCATGTTTGGAAGAACAGCACATTTTAACTGGTGTATAACAGCAGGTGTGGCAAACAGACAATTTCATATATTAGAAGAAGGTCACAAGTATTTACAGTGTGTACAGTTTAGTCTGGCTCTTCTGTGTGCAGAGTTTTGAGTTTTTATATCCACATGTGCAAAAACATATGTGCGCATGAAAACACTGCCTTTTCAAAAAACTATTTTGTGTAAATATCCATCACTAGAATATTGGGTACTCATACTATGCTAAACACAACCTTAAATGCAGTTGCATATACATATGTTTGAATACATATATTATGATTTTATAGAACAACAATTGACATATTTTAAAGCTGAGCATGTAGAACTTATAGATAAGATTTCCAGATACAACCTCTATAGAAAGAATAAGAAGCAGAAAACATGCCCACGCATGAGCAAATGTGTGGAGAGGGTTGGCCTGCACACAGCAGGTGGAGCCTATCTTCCTGAACATATCCAAGACCTTGGAAACAATGCTTGCCTTTGAGCTGGCAGTTAAGTACCTACAGGGAAGTGATGAGATTTACCTGGCCTGTCCCGTGCTAGGTATTGCAAATGAGGCAGAAGTGATTTGGGGATTTGGGGGTTTACAGAGGCTATAAGCAAATGGCATTGTTTTATAGATGGACCGTAGCATCTTTGGAATTGGTTGTTGTTAGGGGCATCTTGGAATCAACCTTTAGCAGATAGCAGTGGTTGACTGTAGTTGAGAGAGAGAGAGAGAGAGAGAGAGAGAGAGAGAGAGAGAGAGAGAGAGAGAGAGAGAGAGAGAGCCAATGATGGAGTTATGTTCAGCATGTGTGAGCTAGGACTTATTTGTAAGGATTCAATGAGGGGGCAAGATAGGATGACAGCCTCAGTGAGTGGGAGGAGCCTCAGGCCCGGGTGAAATGGGTAAGCAGCTGAACTTGTGTTCATCTGCAGAGGAAGCCACTGAGGAAGAGAAGTTGCTAAGCAGGAAGATGATGAAGTACTGGGCTAACTTTGCCAGGAGCGGGTGAGTAAATCAGCTGGCCTCCTCGCAGTGGGGTGTTTGAGGAAGACTACCTCACCAGAGTCTGCTTTCACTTTCAGGGATCCTAATGGGGACGGCCTGCCTCTGTGGCCAGTCTACGATCAGAATGAGCAGTACCTGATGCTGGATTTGAACATTAGTGTCGGACAGAGACTGAAAGATCAGAGAGTGGAATTTTGGACAGATACTCTCCCCCTGATCATGTCTGCTTCAGAAACACTGCTCAGTCCTGCTTCCTCCTTAATCCTCTTTTCTCTACCTCTGCCTTTCCTTTTCTCTGTTGCCCTTTAGAAGTCATCATTGTGTGGTTCTGAATTTCCTGCTTTTAAGTTTCTCCCTCAGCCATTACCCTCATTCTCCACTGAGCTGCTCTCTGTGGGGATTTCTGTCCACTAATCTGCTTTAGCTGGTGTTTTATGGGCTTAGGGATGAACCTCATGAAATTCTTTTCAACATCAAAAAATTCAATTTGTCTTGGAAGGTAATGAGATTTTCTCAATGAGTCTGGAGGAGGGCTGGCCCATTACTTGTCATGTAACGATCCTGTTACTCATATGAAATAAAATCAGAATGCAAAATATATGCAAAATATATAACAGAATTTAATTTGTGTTGATAAATCCCCTCCCCCCACACCAGCACAGATGCCTTCCCCCGATCATGTATTGAGTTCAGATACTGAATAAAATGCAAGTTCTATGACCTCAGAGCAGTAGAGCTTTTAGTGGGAGCCAAGTCCTGGGTACCTCTGGGTTTGAGCTGAGTCTTAGTGAGACATGTGGGGGAAGGGGACATGCTGGAAAGTGTTCTCTGATGTCATCCAAGGTCCAGGGAAGTAAAGATCTAAAACCAGAGAGCAAAGATCAGGCTAGGAATGAGGAGAAACGAGGCTTTGCTGATGGGGTAATGATGATTCCACAATTCACAAAGCTACGCCGAATGTATCGTATATAGCAGACATGTCTCCAGGGGGTTCCGTAGTGAACAAATGGCATGTAAGCAGGTACTGGGAAAGATCTACACCTCTGATATCCGATGGTGTACGTTTGCTGAGTGCTACTCAGGAGGGGCAAGCTGTTTTAAGATTTGGCAGAGGGGGAACTTGATTTAGAGTGAAGCTGTAGGCCTTCTCTGGAGAACTCAAATTTACACTAGAAAGGATGGAATCGACTTAGCCACCTGGTAGGTGGGTGGGTAGGTGTGTTCTACTTACCAATATTGACAAGACTAAGGTGACAGTCTTACTTTTTATATCCACACTGAACCTGTATAATTTGCTGGAGTTGTTGTTGTGAGTGTTTCAGGGTCACACACGAGGCACAAAGAGTGAGTGGGTTTCTGAGATGCCAGGAACTTCGAGTTTACCTGGCTCAGACATCTCCAATTGACAGACTGACTCTGATGACCCAGAAGTGTCTTCTTCAGCCCACACAAGAAAGAAATAGTTTGCAATTAGTAGTGGGTGAATTTCATTAGAGGAACTTCATATCAAAAGTCATATTCCCAACTTCCCTAGAAAATAAAAACAAACTCAGAGATCAGCAGAGTTCTGTTCTCATATGCTGGGAATCTATGGACCCCTTTGGTGCATGCTGAAAGGTACACCTTCCTCAAGACTGTCTGGAGACATCTTCCAGGAAACTACCAGGGTTCTCCACAGCAAGGCCTTTTCTGCCGAGGTGCAGACTCTCTGAATATAACATCCAACATTGTGGGATATCTCTAGCTCAGATGGTTTTGGAAAAGATATACCTGGGTCACTTTCTGCTTCTAGAGGTCACACCCTTTGCAAGGGAGTTGGCCTTTGAAACTGTAGAGAGCTCTTTCCTGTGTTGATATTTGGGGAAAACTATCAGCTTGAAAGCTAAAACAAAAATGTTACAAGTTTGCTGGAGTGATTAAGTCCATCAAGTGTCTAGCTTCCAAGCATTAGCAACAGAGCCTGCATACAAATGCTGGATGTGGTGGTAAGTACCCCTAACCCATTGCTGGGGAGCTGGAGACTGGTGGATCCCTGGCTCATGGGCCAACCAATCCAGCCTCATTGGTGAGCTTCAGGCCAGTGAGAGACCCTGTCTTAATGGAGGTGGGCTCCATTCCTGAGGATGGCACCTGACACCGTTCTTTGTTTTCCACCCATGTACACATGTGAACACACATGTACAACACACATGCATTAAACTACTATTACATCAGATGATATTCATGCCTCTTTTACATGGCCCATGTCTGACATCCTCAAATAGGGATCTAATCAAATAGGGGTCTTGCTAGTGACATTTTCAAGTCACCCAGACACAGAGCCCCCTTTCTTCATGTTCATATGCAGCCTTACATGTTATGGAGTGAAAGTGGACATATAAATGAGAGTTGATCTCTCTCTTTTTCCTATTTGACTGCAGCTCCCCTCTCAGGAATGTAGAGGAATCATTTGGATGAATATTCCAGTGTCCAGTGGCCGACCAGTCTTCAGTCACATGAAGTAGAAGCTTCTTGCATGGGCCGGATGTCTGCATTTTCAGTTCACATATATCTGATGCTCACTTTGATTAAGAACAGCCGAGTCTATGCTCAGTCTATGTATAACTTTCTCAGTTGCTAGCATCTCTCTAGAAGTCTGTTTTAATATCCTGAACATGGATCAATATAGTTCCATTTAAATTTTTTGTTTTTTGTTTTTTGAGACACGTTTTGTGTAGCCTAGTCTGGCCTTGAACATAGTATGTAACTAAGAGTGACCTTGGATTCCTGCTCTACTTACCAAGTGCTGGGATTATAGATACAGGCCTCCACAGTAGCTTTAGAGATGTAACTTCTTGAGCTATTTTGGGAATGAGTATTTGTATTTTAAAATATTATTTATGGAATCAAGATTCTTACGAACATGGGCTGGTGTAAGGCCAGACTCTTTGAGCTTACTCTACATGAGCTATTTAAAACTACTGTCCTAGTGCCTTCTTAGCGCAGTAGGCAGCAGGTCGGTCTCAAAACCACTGTCCTAAGAGCCACATCGCTTCCTTGTCATCTGCAATACAAGTGTGTAGCACATATCCGTTATCTATGCTTTTCCGTTATCATAAAAATCCAAAATACGTCCTAAGTTTCTTATTTTAAAATAAGTGATTTGTTTTTTTTTTTTTGGTTTTTCGAGACAGGGTTTCTCTTGTGTAGCTTTGCGCCTTTTCCTGGAACTCACTTGGTAGCCCAGGCTGGCCTCGAACTCACAGAGATCCGCCTGGCTCTGCCTCCCGAGTGCTGGGATTAAAGGCGTGCGCCACCACCGCCCGGCCTGATTTGTTTTCTTTTTACTAGGAAGTATTTTTACCTCCTTCACGCCCCATCTTGGACCCCTTTCAGTGAATCAAACCAACATCCCATTTGGAAGGAAACACCCGTCTTTGCCTGTGAGTTTCGTCATGTCCAGCAGATGGCAGCATGACAACGGGGAAAAGGTGCTTCTTCCCGGGGCGGCTCCTGGCAGCGGCTGCCAGTCTGCAGCCTGGGATGGAACACAAGTATACTGAACGGATAACTAGAAAGAGCAACATTAATGCCTTTTGTTTTCTCTGTAATGTTTAGTGTGGGAAGCGGTGTAATCCATGACCCGAAAGGCTAGACTCTCAGGCCAGAGAGGTTGAGCAAGGTCTGAAGTCTCTTTGTTTTTGTACTTTCCTGCGAAGTTCTTGAAGACAGAGGCTCAAGTGAGGCAGACCTTTCTTCCAGGCCGACCGTTGCTTCTGTTCTCCGAAAGGCCTTCAGGCTGTGGATTGTGTGCTCAAGTCAGAAACCCAGTTCTCCTCTGGTCGGAGACACAAGTCACCTTTCATCTTTCTCAGAGGTGGAGGGGGCGTAGAGATTGTGCTCAGCCTCACACAGGGAGGACACCTGACCTGACTTCCACAGACATCTTTCCCAGGGCTGAGGGGGAGGCCAGTTGCTTATAAACTTTGTCCTTAGCTAGTTAGTGTGCCTCATTTATTCCCTGGGAAGGAAAGGGCAGGAAAACAAAACAAAACAAAACAAAAAAACAAAAAAACAAACAAAAAATCAAAACAAACAAACGAAAAACAGGAAAATCCACCTGCCTTGCTATTTGAGTGTGTTAAAATACAGGGCACACCTACTAATGAGTGCTGGCTTGAATGGGTTGGAGCTCAAGTGTGAAGGGACCTGCCAGGAAAGGTGTTGTGGAAGCGTGGCGGCAAATGTGCAGGCTGGTGAAGGGGCTTACCGGGAGAGCGCGCTTAGCGTGGGAAAGTCGCGCAGCTCATGTGAGGACCTATGGGGAGAGCCTTCATGGCCTGATCCGCAGGAAATAAAAAACAACAAACAAACAAACACGAAAACAACAGCCCCCCAAACAGAGAGTCATAAGAGTCCATCTTCATTGCTCTATCAACACTCTTGAGGTTGAAAGGTTCACAAAGTTAAAAAAAAAAACAACTTATTGGATCTACAGTCCTGGGGTTCAAAAGCATGGTGCTGGCATCTGCTTGGCTTTGGTGAGGACTTCAGGACAGATGACACCGTAATAGTGGGGCATGTTCAGAAGAGAGCACCTGGAGGAGCAAGGCTCACCCACAAACAACAGCAGTAATCTGTCTGTCCCTCAACATCTGGCAAACGCCGCTGCTGAAAGAATTGGAAAGTAGAGCACCCTTGTCCAATATACTCTCCCTAAGATGAAGAAGTTCCAGAGAGGAGCCTTGCTTTGTGTAAGCCATGATCATCTATTCTTGATGGTTATTCTGAGCAGTGCTCCCCCATTTCTGCCTCCAGACTTGTGCCTCGAGTTCCTGGCCTGACTTCTCTCACCGATAGACTGTGACGTGGGGGCTGGAAGCCAAAAGAAACCCTGGCCTCCCCAAGTTGCTTTTGGTCATGGTGTTTATCGCAGCAAGAGAAGCTCCATAGTGAACAGCGCGGGCTCTAGAACAGGGAAGGTGTACAAAGAATACAGCATCTGCCCATGGCTCTGGCAGCAGACATTCCCTGAAGCTCCAGATGACCAAAGACTATGACCCTTGACCAATCTAATGCCTGTCACCTAGCTGGTGATGGTGGTCAAGGCAGTTATCATCTGAATGTTACTAAGTAACTATCAATGGTTCATTTTTTTTTTTTTTGCACTAAGTAACTTGCTTTCAGGTATAGATTGTTTTATAAATATATTATATTGTTGTTTGTATTTCCTCATTTACTATTTTTTTATCTTATCATCATTTAATTTTTAAGTAAACTGCTATATTTTCCACCCTTACCTTTAATTTATCAGGTGTAATACTGGTCTTCCAATTATAAAAATGAATGTCTGAAAGTAAAAAAAAACTAATGCATTTAAAGAAATTTCAATGACATAGATGGTATGCTAATATGATATAAACCTCCAAATATAAAACAGAAGAGGGAGGGAGTGGAGGAGAGGGTTGAGTCCAGGGAAAAACTACCCCCCCTGAAAAGCATGCCCTGGCAAGTCACTTCCTCTCCCTAAGTCCCTCCTCCTGACAGCTCAGTCATTCGGCTGTGGACTCATCAAAGGATTATTAAATTGTAGAACTTAGTGCCCTCATGATTCATTCACATCAGTAGCCCCATGACCTGGGGCCAAGGATTCAACACATGAAAAAATTTAGGTAGACAGGTCATGGTGAAATCCTAACAGCAGAGGCCTGAGGAAAATGTCTGATTTCACCCAAACTTGAAAGCTTAGAACCATCGGAACTACCAGACCACAGAAGCTAAGGGTGTCCTAATACCCTAGTTGAGCAACTTTGGGGCTTCAAGTTGCTCCACAATGTGGCACCTTCTTCTTAGAACCCAGTTTACCTGATGCTATCTGACTCTGAGGCTGGAGTTCTACAATGGGGGAAGTCCTATATAAAAAGTTAGATATGTTTACGTTCATCTGCTCCTTGTCACAGACTGCTCAAATGAAAGACGGTAGACAGGGCTGGGTGGTCCTAAAGGACTCATGGGAAACTCTTTGGAAGAGAGAGGTGTTTCTGCTCTGTTAGATGATGTAGCTGTTCTGCCCGTGCAGGGTGGAGATTGAGGCTTGGGGCGGGGACAGCGCATCCTTTAAGAGGAGCGTAGGGAAGTCAGAGCTGGAAGAACTGTTGCCATTCCACGATGTGGTTCCACGCTCTCGTCTTGGCCTTTTTTCCTCTTTGCATGGCTTATGGTGAGTGCCCTGAAATACAAATATGCAGAATCCCTGTTGCAGGGAAGAGGTAGGCAGAACTGCAAGGGATGATGGGTTGGTTCTGTAGCACTGTTTATCCTCCAAACTTGGACTTGAATTTGGGGCAGTCGTGTCTAACGAGCTTGGCCATGAAAGATGATACAGAAGACCATAAAGACCTGATGCAGTAGGCATCAGGGTCAGGAAGCCAGTGTGCTGACAGCAGGCTTCATACAGGGGGATTAAAAGAGATTAGATTATTTCCCCCTTGATTCTTAGACTATTTCTAGGTGGATCATGAACTATCTAAAGTAGATCTCAAATTTTTTAGCAAGATATTAAAGTATCACCCAGTAGCTGGAATGTGGGTCTCTATCCAGCTCAGGCTTTTAGCTGTGTATCCTTTAGTCAGGCATTTATTTTTCTGTGTCTGGGTGACCCTGTCTCTAAAATAGGAATAGTAATAATATTTATCTTATTAGGCTATAGTGAGGAGAAAGCTGGCGCTTGTTAGGAACACTTAGGACAGGCTGGAGGAGGATAGGCACACAGGACATGAGCAGTGCCAATCGGTATCAGGTCATCCAGGAGGGATGGGGTGATGCGACTCTGGACAATGGCCTTTATTGTGTTCCTCCTGAAAGGAAGGGGAAAGGCAGAGAAAACCGGTGTGTAGGGAGGGCTATGTGGAGTTATCTCAGAAGACTTTGGGGGCATACGGGCTTTCCCCAATTTTCTGGTGTCAAATTTTGGGTGATCAAGACAGCTTAGGGATGGTCCAGGCTATGAGACCCAAATAAAGCTGTTGTCTGGAGTATGGACTCTGTAACTGCTGAATACAGGGAATGCAGTTCCTTCAAGCTACAGCAGGAGAGAGAAAAGCAGAATCCATGGTCAGCAGAGGTGTGTGATGAGGGGCCATGCCATTACATAGAGGGAGAAGCCGAGGCTCCTGGGGACATACACTTGCCCAAGGTCACCTGAAAATCACATTCAGGCACATCTCTGACCCAGAATTCAGCCCAGTGGTGAGTTATCAGAGGCTCGGCAGCTCAAGCCTCTTCTGGATTTTATCTTCTTTCTGGACACATGGCACCATGAGAGGCCACGAGCTGAGTGCAAGGCACAGCTAGGAAGGACCCAAATTTGGAATGGGATGTTACTCTGGCAATGCCAACCTATTTTCATCTTTAGGAGCCTCCCTACAGGCTGCTTTCAAATCCCACTGGTCTAACAGCTAAGTGGCTATATTAGCAGGCACCCAGCAAGGCATCTGTACACATCCTATATGAAGAACTATATAAGAGATTGGAATACACATCAGGCACACAGCAAGTTCCTGACATGTCAACCTGTGTACATTCCCTATTATATAAGTGGCAACTGTCATGTCCTTTTCTTTACCCCTCCTCATGGAATTTATTCCCCATGGAATTCACCAGGAGCAAAGGCAACTGACCATAGACATCCAGTGCTGTGGGTGACAACCCATGGAACAGGCATATGGGTTTGTCACTTTGCTTTTAGAGTTTCTGATATTAATGGTTATGTTCTTAGACTTATGGTGGGACTATGTTCTCTGTCTTAGATTAAAAACATTGTAAGTCAGAACACCATAAACTGGGGTCTATCTGGACATGTCTTCCTGAAAGCTCATAACAGTGATATTTGTAATATTTAACAACCACCATAAAAGACAACTTGAATGTCCACAGCATGAAACTGGACATTGGCACGATGAGACTTGGATACTGTTTTTATTTTATTTGTTTATATTTATTTATTTTTTTACTCTCAATTTATAGTAAATCATTTATTCAACATCTGCCACCAGTTCATACATTACACAATACTTTCTTCATCAAGAATGTAGTTCATTACTATAAATTATTACTAATTATAAAGTAATTACTCAAGAAAAGCCCAGAGTGAACAAGAGAATTTGAAGTTCAGATGCTGTTTTTAAAACTTTTCCCATAAAGCATTTCCAATACTTGGGCTATTTTCTTCGGTCAAATCTAGACAGTTGTTTTTATCTCTGGCCACACACTTTGGGAGAAATGTTGACAATATACCTGTCTCTACAGCAACTGGGAGGGCAGGAGTCAGGATATCACCCTGATACACAGATTACTGAAGCCAGACAAGGACCCCATAATGGAGTCTTGAAAGAGGACGGGCTGAGTCAATGTCCCCACAGGTAGAAGCATGGTCGTGGAGAAACATTGTTTTCTCTGAGAGCATCTAGTTGATGAGTACACAGAAGCCAGTCTCTACTCTCTGTATGGCCCAGCTCAGAGCCAGCAGAGGAAAGTTCCAGGATTGTCTATTTTGTCCTCCAGCACTCTTACTGCAGCTTATTGTCCACAAATAACCCCAATCCTCATGCTAGACTCCACCCGCTCACCCAAGGCCATCTTCCTCTCCTTGTGGACTCCACTTGGTCGTCACTTGCTATTCCCAGCCGGGTCTTGTGCTCTGGCCTCCCGGGGTCTTCTCACAGTCTCTTCTTTCTGTTTCTTTTACTCTCTTCCCATCTTGCCTTATTCCCTCCTCCCCATCTGTAAATCCAGTTCTTCCATGATCACACCAGTTAGAAAGCCTCACTCCCTCAGACTCCTAAAGCCCTTCCTGCCCTCTCCTTTAGAGTCAGGTCAGGTCAAGTGTGTCTGTGGCCCTCCTCCTACCCGGCCATTCCTCCATTCGGGACAAGGGGACACACTTCCTGTTCATCCTCTCACTCAGCCTGCACCAGGGCCATGACAGGTAAATGCTTCTCCAGTGGCTTTTGAGAGAGAAACTGAAGGTCATATTCATTAGAAGTTCTCTGTTTACAACCTCTTTGCTTGGATACTTTTATAATTCCAACTCCAATTTATTCATTCCATCATTCTTATGAGTTATGAACAATTATTTTCTTCATTTTTTATGTGAGAAGAAACCATGGCCTGGAGAGTTGAGGTGACTTACTCAAGGTCACATGCATATGTAGTGGGATAACTCCTGGAATCCAGGTCTGATCTTGTCACTCTGATGTGTTCTTTTTCTTCTCCATGTCTTCCAGGGCACCCATCCTCACCACCCATGGTGGACACTGCTCATGGCAAAATCCTGGGGAAGTATGTCAGCTTAGAAGGATTCACACAGCCTGTGGCTGTCTTCCTGGGAGTCCCCTTTGCCAAGCCTCCTCTTGGATCCCTGAGGTTTGCTCCTCCACAGCCTGCAGAGCCCTGGAGCTTTGTGAAAAATGCCACCTCTTACCCTCCTATGTAAGCCGCTGGGGTGGGCCTGGGTCTCATTCCACAGGGACATCTGTCTAGTGATGCAGAAAGGAGTCAGGCAGTTCTGTGATCAACTAGGTTTTGTGTGGAGTCCTTAAGAACAATGCAGAAATTAAAACAGTCCAGAATTGTCACAGCTTTTTAGAGCCTTGTCCACCATGCGTTTGTTTAACCTGTCTTGTGAGTCAGGCATGCCCTGGGAATATGAATTCATGAGTAAAGTAAACAATGATCTTTATGATATTTGCTCTCAAGAGACAATGAGTAAACTAATAAATGAGTTAGAGAAAATGCTAAGTGCTTTGAGGAGATAAAGAAGTTGAAAAGCAAGATTCTACCTGTTCTGTCTTAAATGTTGGTGGGGGTGTGGGTTGGTTAGAATATATGTGGGCGAGGGATAATGGGGGGTCACTGTAAATTCAGTCTCGATACTTAGTCACAAGCTGACTGGTGCTCAGTGTTTCTTAGTCACTGTGGCCCTTGAGTGAAGAAAGCGTGATACCCCAGGAAGCCTGGGCACCTGCCAGAGTCAGATCAGACACCATCCATCTTCTCAGGTCCTCTGAAGGTTTCCAGAAGCCCACTTCTTTTGTTTCCTAACCTTTCTTTCCTTTTAAAGCAACACTTATTCTTTCCATTTCCTGATTATAAGTATAAAGCAAACAGTTTGCAAAACATTTTTGGGCAATCCAGGAAGTGGAGACAGGAAAACTGAAACCTCACACCATGTTATCACCCAGACAGAACAAATGCGGGAACTTTTCAGCTGTGCTTTCTCATCCTGTATCTGTGTGTACTTTCTCCCTGATCATGGACAGAGGTGCTGTGGCTGACTCTTCACTCATTTATAAGATTATCATCAGTGTCCTCATCATTCCATCCCATAATTATCACAGCCTGATGTTAAGAAGCTGCCTTAATTTTGCTATTGAAATACAGTTTATTTACTCAATTTCCTTTTGGGTGTCATTGAGTTGTTTTTATATTCTTGACAAATGAATAAGAATATTGTGGGTATGTTTTAGCTACATAATTACACATTTTCATGAATATTTTAGCCTCAGAAATGACATAACTGAGTCAAATAATATATGATTTTGGCTTAATTCCCCTTCATAAATATTCTAAATATACATACTTCTTTCACTGATATATGAAAAAGCCCTTATTTAGCAGATGCTTGCCAGTGCTTGGGCTTAATCAAGGAATGCTTATTTTGTGGTTACTGAATAAGGAAAATACTAGTATAAAATCACAGTAATAATTTATAGCATCAGATCTTTGGGTTATGTTTATTTAAATTATTGGTGATGTTTAACTCCGTTCCTCTTTGATATTTGAAAATGAAAATCCGTTATGAATATTATTCCCCTTGCTATTGTTGACATAGAGCACATTCTTTAAGATGGAAACCAGAAATTCCTCTCTAGTATCTCAGATTCTGCCAATTGACATCTGTGTATCAGAGATAAACACTTGATTCTGGTATCAGAGCGCTTCAGTTTCCCCTTTTATACTAAGGAGCGCATGCTTCCCTTAGCATCCACTGGGATCAGGGGATGCTGATTATGCTTCACCTGAGATATAAACGACATGTTGTCCTCCTGCTTACGGTACCTTGGGCAGTTTCTCTAATCAACCTATGCCCTGCTTTTCTCATTTATAAACTGAGGATATAAAAGAATGTGTGACTAATCTGGGGCTTAAATGAGTTACAGCATAAGGGACTTTAAACCAATGCCAATTTAATCCCACTAGGAGAACTCAGTTCTCATTAATAGTTACATCTGGGAATAATCTCCAAGACCTCTCAAAAGGGAAGTCACTGATGATTACTGGGGCAGGTGGATAATAAGAACCTTAGCAGGCCAGGGCTGCAAGGCCCCTAGAGACAACACTCTTCTCACCTGCACCTGGAAGATGAGGGACCAGATCAGGAAAGAAATTCACCCAATGTCACCTAGCACATTAGTCGCTGAGGCAGGACTAGAATGCAACTCTTTATCTAACAGAGATAGGACCCCTGACCTACCATGGGCTGTCAGTCATTGGAGGTGGTCCTTCTGGTTGATGGAAATCTCTCAAGAACTAGATCGTGCTTGTGTGGTGGAGAAGTAGGCCACCCTCTACCCTATAAAAAGCCTAGCAGAAGAAAAGCCATTGGATAAGGGAGGAAGTGCCATCTCCCAAGACAAGTCAGTGCAATGAGCATCCCTTTTCATTGACTAAGGCATCCCAAACACTCCGGGGGGAGTAATGATGCCAGGTCTTCATCCTCTGCAGACTTAGGAGACTCTACAGAATCCAGTGGGAACCACAAAGACCCTCTTACTCTTTGATATCAATTTCAATTCCAGGCTCAAGCTTCACGGGGCAAAGCTGAGCCCCAGGTGATATGTCTAGTATCTGTCTGGTGGAACCTCAGATGTTCTCTCTTCCTCTCAGGTGCTCCCAAGATGCTATGCTAGGGAAAATGCTCTCTGATCTCTTCACCAACAGAAAGGAGAGCATTCCTCTCACATTTTCTGAAGACTGTCTCTACCTGAATATTTATACTCCTGCCGACTTGACAAAGAGTTCGAGGCTGCCGGTAAGCGTGGGAACCACTGATCTGGACCTGTGATTTCCAGCATTTGGCTTTTCTGTGCAACTGGAGGAAGGTGAAGGAAACTGGGGCTGGGGGCTCCCTGGGCCAGGACTAGTTTGGAGATTCAGAGCATTCTGTAGCTATTGGGGATGCAAGCATTCTTTCCCTCATGCTATCCCAGTGATGTCGGCCAGACTGTGATAGAGATTGCAGCACATCTGGGGTGCACACCTTGCTCTTCCAAGTTCTCATGCAAACAGGACAGTGACTGGTCTTAGTACTAGAGAGAGAATATGATCCCCAGAACAGCCAAGGTACAATTTGCAGCAAATTAAAGCTGGAAAGAATCTTAGAGAAACATGATGAACTTTTTATTTTACAAACAGAGAAACTGGGGCAGTGACTGAGGAAAAGGATGCCAACCATTAGTGATAAAGGATAAGAGATTGGGTTTTCTGATCTTCAAACCAGTGTCTTGGTCATGAGCTATGAATGACATGAGGCTGTTCCACAACATACAGCTATCACATCTAAAATCTTTTACTGTCCTATGGTGGTGTGGAGGATGCAGAGTGAGCACTGTTAGCAGTACAGTGGCCAAGCATTTGGGTCTCAATTGTAGCTCATTTCCCTCCTCATCTCACCACAGGGTGGTGACCCAGTGAGTTAGAATTTTCCAAATAAATGAAGGGCCAGAATTGGGGCTGGCTGTTAGTTGGAGGCTGGAGGTGAAGAGGCTGCTAGAACAGAAAATGACTCATGGGTGGAAGAGGTCGGGGTATCATGACCTCCCTGAGTTGCCCTGGCTTTTAGCCTAGGAGTGAAGGGAGAGGCTGTGATCTTAGAATTCCTGTTTTGGTCTGCATGTGCTTTGAAACCACAATGAAATGAGGACAGAGCTCACTCATCCATACGTTCATCTTCTATTGTGCACTCAGGGTACCCATACACGCCAGATTTGGGGTCACAAAGAGGAAGATCATGGGTCATTCTCAAACAGCCTTGCCTTCTAGTATTACAGGTGTGGATTAGAGTCCAGAGTGCCCTTACCAAGACATGTAGGTTCTTGTTTTCTGGAAGAAAGGAGTGGATCAGGGACACATGAATCATTACGGAAATAGAGACAGTTTATTAAGAAAGAGAAAAGCACTGCTGAGAATGAAGTGAGTTGGAGAGCTGGAAGGGGTCTGAGGCTCAGAGGTCACCAGAGTCTCTCTTTCATAAGTCACTTAGTCATTCACAGCCTGGCTTTGTCAGCATTGGAAGGTCACTAGATCACTGGGCTTGTCTTCCATACATGCTGGTTTGTTCTATGGAGCTTGTGGTCAAAGAGGTTTCCAGTTTTTCTTTGTCATTGATCTCTCTCATTTATCAATCTTGATGCCTCTGGAGTTCCCCTCTCTATCCTATTCTCCCATTTCAATTCTCCCTGACAGCTGTGGTCCTTAAAACACTTTTTGGGAGGACTTAATGATAATGATCTGTCTTGTAAAACCTTTCCCATGCCTTTGAGAGATATAATTCCCACTTAAGACAGATCACAAACTCTTTCTCTACTTTACCCATTAGAGTGGAGACTTTGAATTTCCTGTAGTAGAAGTTGGTTAGAATCCCTAAATCATTAGGGATATAATTTAAAATTGTCATATCCTAGAAGACACAAATTTTACATGGTTAAAAATACCAAGCAAGTAACATGACTACACCAATGGTCCCAGAAAGGGTAAGAGCCATTGAAACCACGGCACAACTGCCCTGAGTTATTGATGTGATCTCTGTGTTATGTAGTTCACTCTTTAGAGCATTGTTGAAACAAGAGGAACAAATGTCTTGATGGTTATATATTGAGAATATGACAGAACAAAAGAACATTTTAAAATATAAACTAAAGGCTGAATGTATTAAAAGGAAGATAGCATGAGTTTATTACCACAGAATGCCAACAACAGTATTAAAAGAAAAGAATAATCAAGACAATTATAACAGAAAGTAGGGTTACAATGTTCTCAGGTTGAAGAGTCCTGGAAGTGAATGACACCAAGAATGTATAAAAAAGTTATTTCTAATGCTTGCAGGCCAGTTCTTGGTATGTGGCACAAACTGTAAGTTATTCTTTATTGGCAATTTTATAATATTATTTAAACACTCTCATGGCAACAGGGAGTAAGAGTGAGCTACTGGGCCTGGTATGGATCTTTGAAACCTCAAAACCCATGCACTCCAACAAGGCCACCAATCTAATCCTTCCAAAGCAGGTCCACCAACCAGGGACCAAACATTCAAATATATGAGCCTATGGGAACCATTCTCATTCAAGCTGTCCTAGAGGGAATGCATAGGTCTTGAAGTAGTCACCATACAAAAGAAAGTTTAACCCACCACTACAGAGTTAACTGATATGGAACATAAATTCAGGTAGATGAAGAGTCCAGGAATGAGTATTGGGGAAAACAGTGCATCATTGGTCCTTCCTGTGCTTGCAACTAAGTTATCAATGTGAAGAGCATCTCAGGGTGAGAATGAAAGGCATGTTCTTCCAGGAGACACAAAGTTTGACGGTGGGCTGAGGACTGGTGAGGGGAGATGGAAGAAGATGCCTTTTGTACCTTTGCTGGGTACTGACAGACTTTGGGCTTTGGTCTCCTTGAGTCAGGGTGAGGAAAAGACAACCACAACAGATAGTTTCTAATGTTTTTCCCAGTTCTGCTTCTTATGACCCTTGCTGCTGTGTCCTGCAGGTGATGGTGTGGATCCATGGAGGTTCTCTGGTTGCAGGTGGGGCATCAACTTACGATGGATTGGCCCTCTCTGCCCATGGAAACGTGATAGTAGTAGCCATTCAGTACCGCCTGGGCATCTGGGGATTCTTCAGGTAGGTCACTGGAGACTGCACATTAGCTCCCATAATAGTGAGTTGTGTATTGATTGTACAAAATAACAAAAAGTGAATTTAGTTCTTTTTCTGGATAGTTGAAGCCCAAGATCAAGTGGCCTCATGGTGACATCTGATGAGACCTTTTTTTTTTTTTGTTTGTTTGTTTTTTTTTGTTTTTGTTTTTCGAGACAGGGTTTCTCTGTGTAGCTTTGCGCCTTTCCTGGAACTCACTTGGTAGCCCAGGCTGGCCTCGAACTCACAAAGATCCGCCTGCCTCTGCCTCCCGAGTGCTGGGATTAAAGGCGTGTGCCACCACCGCCCGGCCTGATGAGACCTTTTATCAGCACTGCCACATTGCCAATACATCAACATGGAGTCTTCAGCCTACACACCTAGCTACATCTCATGGTGATATAGGAAACCAAAAAGAAGAGCCTTGTTCTTACTATAAGAGCTTTTTCACAGATACCTTCCAAGTGCGGCACCTGATGACCTAATCACCTTCCATTGGGCCTAGTATTTTACAGAACCTGTCACTGTATATTCTTGCCACATTGGGAAGCAGTAAGCCTCGGTGACACAAACCACATCTAAGCCATAATAGTTGCCAATTCGAAGATTTTAGGGCTCAGCTCTAGTGATGTAATCTCTCATGGAGCCCTTTGCTCAACTCTGCCCTATGTCTTTGACCTGGAAAATTATCTTAACCATTAATTATTATGATATTGCTAATATCATGCTTAGATTACACATGTGTCAGAGTGAGTTATGTCTCATCACTGGAGAAGACCCCCACTTGGTCTAGGTCTACAAGGACATACAAGTTCTAGCCAAGGCTCACAGTTCACACTCTTCCCACATTACACACTAACTTTATACACAGCTTTGTTTCCATGGCCCTGGGGCCTTGCACGTGGCTCTATTTCTTTCCTTTGATAATTTCTGAGATAGATGCGTTCATTCTATTCAGGTCTCTATTAAATGCCAGTGCCTCAAAGGATCCCTCCATGGTCATGAAATCTTAAATTCTTCCCTCTAGGCCTCCTTCTAGCTTCTTCTCTGCTCAATTTCATCTTCCCACTATATGGCATTGTGTTCCCTTTCCATCCGATTCTGATTTTCAGTGTGAGCTGACTAGCTGAGAGTTTTTCTTTTGTTCTCAGTTGTGCTCTAGGTCTTAGGCTACTCTTGCATACATGATGATGTCTCAGCACACACTTCCTGAGAGAAGAAAGCCTCACCTAGCACAATGCTGTGAAGGATGAGGGGCAGATGAAGGTCCCTGTATCAGGGATGCAGAGCCAGCCTTTTATAGAAAGCTCACACCAGTCAGTCTGTGGTCCTTAGAACCTGCTGTGACATATCTGTCCATACTTGCACCCTATTTTCTTGCAGCACAGGGGATGAACACAGCCCAGGGAACTGGGGTCATTTGGACCAGGTGGCTGCACTACGCTGGGTGCAGGACAACATTGTCAACTTTGGAGGGGACCCAGGCTCTGTGACCATCTTTGGAGAGTCAGCAGGAGGTGAAAGTGTCTCTGTTCTTGTAAGTGCCCCAGCACCAGGCCTCATGCCCTGGCTTTATGTGGCCAGTAATAGGATCTCTTGGAGGCTAGTCAGTTCAGCCACGGCACTTTTTCTCTCAGAGTTCAATTTGCTTATTGTACAATATCAGATAGTGTTGAGCAAAGGATCAGATTTCCCTTGCCCTCAGAAAGCTCAGAACTCAGCTTTACCTACTGGGGACATAGTAATATCCAATTCATTCTGTGCTAGTGACATACATATCTTTTCATGTAAAGTATTTTCTTCCTTACTAATAACTTAGCATTAGGACTCACTTTACCATTCTTGGGAACTAGGGGTAGATAGAATACAAAGAGGAAGAAGCAAAAACATGAGATAGAAAGATGTCATTCAATGGCTACAAGATAGATCTACACGTTGGGGGACTTGGTAACAGGCACAGGTTGCTTCTGAGGTTGTATGAAGGATTTTCTATTCTTAAGAGGAAGAGCAGCTGAATGAGAGGAATGAGGGGTTGACAAAGGTCGACGAGAGGAAGATAGAGAAGTGAGAAGTGGAGAGCAGAGCAGAGAATGTGGGATATAGACACAGTCCAAGGGGGGAGTGACGTGCTGTTGTGGACACTGAGGATACAGAAGGTGTTTGGAGCTGCAAGGAACTCTTCGGCTGCCCCAGGGATGAGCAGAGGATTATTCCTACTACCTCATCATTCAAACACATATTTTTCCATGGTTTGACAATTATAAAAATACTTTAATGTGTTTTTTAAAGTATAGTAAATGTTAAATTTCAGATAAGCCTAAAAAAATAAAGTCATCCAGTGTCCCATCACCCAGGCATTGTCAATGTGGAAGTTCTGACAAATAATTTTTAGTTTTTCCAAATTTTATGCCTCTCACCTCCTCTTTGTCTCCACCTTGTATTTTTTGAGACAAGGTCTCACTATATAGTCCTAGCTGGCCTGGAACTTGTTATGTAGATCAGGCTGGTCCTGAACTCACAAAGAGCTTCCTGCCTCTGCTTCTTGCATGTTGGGATTAACAGTGAGTGCCGTCATGTCTAGCTCTACCTGTATATATCTTTACCTCCCCATGTAGGCTTTCTTTGTCATCTATCTACAATTTTAACCACTTCCTTTTAATACTGTAATATAGTGTGAACATTTCCCAAAACGTTAACCTTTTATAATTGAATGGTATTCCATGGTTGGGATGAATCTTTTTTTACATACCCAATCCCTAATATTGAAATATTGAGTTATCCTGAATCCATTTTCTAGCAAGAATCTTCAGCTGGATAAGTCATAGGCCTTAGGAGAGAGTGTACTACTGTTATCTTACTAAATGAACATAATACTTAAGCAACCTGTAAGAACTTATTATATCTAGTGGTTAATGCATCTCTCAACCCTCATCAGAGAAGCATCTTTTTTCAATAGATGGTGGTTAATACAGAGACTTGCAACTTGTCAAGTTGCAGAGAATAAGAGACTGCAGAATGCACAGCAGCCCTAAATGGGCCATCTATATCACATCCTCCTTCTGAGACTCACAGATCATTGCAGAAGAAGAGGTGGGAGGATTGTATGAGCCAGAGGTGGTGGATGACCACAACACAGGGATGGCTGTAACAGGGATGGCACACCAGGGCAGTTGCAACATTAACTCACAGTAGCTGTGACAACATGCACCAGGCCTGTGAAAGCTCAAGGCAGACAAAGCTCAGCATGCAGAGGGGAGGATAGCATGGAGTTTCACCCCATCCGAGGAGCTACTGGCAATTGATGGTGACATCTGTCAGTTGCGGTGACAAGAAGGGTTAGTTTTCTTTAAGGTAGCAGTTCTCAACCTGTGGGTTGTGACCCCTTTGAGGGTTGAATGACCCTTTCATAGGGATTGCCTAAGACTATCAGAAAATACAGATATTTACATTATATTTCATAACAGTAACAGGATGACAGTTATGAAGTAGCAACTAAAATAATTTTATAGTTGGGGATCACTATAACATGAGGAACTGTATTAAAAGGCTACAACATTAGGAAGGCTGAGAACCACTGCTTTAAAGGGCTATCTCCTGGTAGGTAGAATAAGCTCCAGTGGATGGCCAAACCCTTAAGACTATATAGACTTTATGGGTTTACAAAACAAGGAAACAAAGTGGGCAGGTAGGGAAAAGGAGTGGGACAGTGAGGAATTGGGGGAGGAGAAGTGAATATGATCAAAACTCATTCTGTGGAATTCTTAAAGAACCAAAAAAGCAAATCTCATGTTGTAGATATCACAAGGAGTCTTAGATGTTTTTTTTGCTACTCCATTATCATATTTTTTTTCTTTTCTTTCCCTTTCTCTACTTTGGTTCAAACCCAGAACTTAAGGCATATGAGCTACAACTTTAGTTCTGATTGTTTTGGTTCAAAATACCTTTTCATAGAGTTAATTCCAAGTAATAGAAGTGCTGAAACAGAATTTGAGGTCAGGGATTGCTAACTCTCTTTCCAATAGTTTTGGTGTTATGATTGAGTACTTAACACATACTTCCTATTCTGCTTCTTACTCCAAACTCTGGTTCCACACCAGTGAGGCTCTCTTAGGAAATTTGGCTCCACAGAGAGCCTGAGATGCATGCTGGGATACAAGATTGTGTCTATAGAGTACCAAAGTCCCTAGCTGAACAGCCAGGGCCAAGAAGCAGATAGAGAGAGACTTAAAGGGCAAGTGAGCCACTGACCACTCCTGTGACTATAATCTCTCCTTCTTCCTGTCAGGTGTTGTCTCCTCTGGCCAAGAACTTCTTCCACAGGGCCATTTCTGAGAGTGGTGTGGCCCTCACCCCGGGTATGGTCAGGAAAGATGTCAGACCTGTGGCTGAGGTAAGACCTACCTTGGACAGCTCTCATGCCCATTCTGGTCTTCTGGAGTCCTTGAAGTCTTTCTTGCCTAGAGAGTCAGGTCTAAACCAGATGGGGTCCCAGTACAGAGAGAGGAAGTGGACACAAGCCCCAAAAAGCACTGCTCACAAAGGAAAAACAGTGTTCTCTGATGGAATCTCACTGAATATGCAACCTACTATTAAGGGCAGGCCCCATAGATGGCCAACAGGAAATGAACCAGTGACATTTTTGGAGGTCTATCTATCTATCTATCTATCTATCTATCTATCTATCTATCTATCTATCTATCTATCGTGTGTGTGTGTGTGTGTGTGTGTGTGTGTGTGTGTGTGTGTGTGTGTGTTATAATGCTTGGCCTGGGTATTTGGTTTCCAGTTTTGTGTTTCTGTGGGATTTCTGTTTGTGAATATGTGTGTCCTTGCATCTGTATGTTTGTTTCTTGTGCTTTTTCTTTGACCTTTTTTCCTATTTGTTATAATAATAATAATAATAATTATTATTATTATGAGATATGTTGTTATATATTATAATGAGAGAGCAAGAAAGAGTGTGGATTTGGGTGGGTACACAGGTAGGAGGATCTGGGAGGAGTTGGGGGAGGGGAAATCAGAATTGGAATCGAATATATTATATGAAAAAAAAGCACTCAAGGAATCCCAGAAGTGGAAACATCTGAGCAGGAAAGCCTGCAGGGCTGGACTAAATCATATCCTCTCACTTTAGATGTATCTTCCTGTAATTTGTGCTGTCTAGGCTTCCTATAAGTTTTGATGTGTAGAGATACGAAATCTCCCTTTACTATATCACAGGCACTAGCCTCCTTATGTGACAGGTGCAATAATCACCTTCATCTATTGGTAGAAAAACTGAAAGCAAATGGCCAGAGTGGAGGAGGCTGCTGTGAAGCAGACAGTAAAATGTAAGATTCTTTGCTCTTTATTGCCCGGAACACAGCTTGCCGCTTTGACAATGTGCGCATTTTTAAAGTTCAGGTAACATAGATATAGATATAATGCCATCATTTCAATTAAAAACAGATGCAAACCTCTGTCACATGCCTGTTGGTCTAGAGAATTTTTGAGTACTCTCTGCTTTCTTCAGAAATCAAGGATGGTATCAAACATTTCCGTTTATATTGATGTAGGGAAGGGACATTGATCTTTACCTTTGCTGTTACTTTTGATTTTGTATAGCAAGTTGCTATTGCTGCTGGGTGCAAAACCACCACCTCAGCTGTCATGGTTAACTGCCTTCGCCAGAAGACAGAAGATGAGCTCTTAGAGACCACTCGGAAGTTGGTAGGTATGCTCATCTGCGTAGCTCCACCTTGAGTCCTTGTCTCAGGACTTATTGTCTCTATTTAGCTGTACCTTGCTTTGAGTGGTCTGGCTAGGAAAGTTCTCACCTATTAGGAGCCTTTTGATTCAAACTTGGAATTCCATTATTCTATGATATTATGAAATATCACAAATATAAGAAAGCCCAAAAGCAGGAGGATGAAAATTGTGTAATAGGGCTGGGAATGGGACCCATGTCACAGCACTGGAACAACAAGGGCAAAGTCCTCAGCTCTTCAACAAAACAAAATACTACAACCATATAACAATCTATAATCTAACCTAAAGCAATACTAGTCATCCTGTTAATGTTTCATATCTATTTTAAGATATTTAAATTTCCTCATTCCACAAATAATTACTATTATGGATTTTAGAATGAGGTTATTAAGCACGATTTTTTAAAGAATGGTGCCATAATTTATCTTTGCTGCTTAAAATGTTTTCTAAGTAATAATTTAATAGTGTTTCAATTATTTAGATTTTATGAGATTCTGTCCCAATTTTGGGAATAGACCCCCTTTTCTTCCTCCCTCCCTCCCTCCCCCCTCCCTCCCTCCCTTCTTCTCTTCCTTCCTTATTTTCTTCATTTCTTTCCTTTTTTGTTTTTTCTAGACAGAGTTTCTCTATGTAGTCCTGGCTGTCCCAGAACTCACTCTGTAGACCAGGCTGGCCTTGAACTCACAGAGATCTGCCTACCTCTGCCTCCCAAGTCTGGGATTAAATATATGTGCCACCATGCTAGGCTTTCCCCCCACTATTTCTTTATCTGTTATCCATCCATCCATCCATCCATCCATCCATCCATCCATCCATCCATCCATCCATCTATCCATCCATCCATCCATCTATCCAGTATAGCTATTTTATTTGATTTTGGAAGTTACAATATAACTACAAAATCTCTCCTTTCTTTTTCCTCCTTCCAAATGCTCTCACAAAACCTTCCCCACTCTCCTTCAAATTTGTGGCCTCTTTTTTCACTAATAATTATTTCATAAATATTACATCAGGATTTATTATTGTAAGAGAACACTCAGGACAAGAGGCCTTACACAGAGAAAGGAAAGAGCAACAGAATCTTCAAGTGACTCATGTCCTGGGATGTGGCACTCTGGAGATGTTATTGAGAGCCTATACCACAGCTTTCCATGGTTCTTTATTGGCATCTTTCTGAAGCATAATTATCTTCTTGGGGGGTTAAAGACAGAGCACTCTACACATCTATCTTATGTCCTTAGAAACTGTCTAGTCCCAGCATTTGATTTGAATTCTGTTGCATTGAGAGTGGTATGGATCCATCTTTGGACTAGTCTCTAGGTTCAGGGACATGGTGACTCAACTCACACACAGGTGTCTGAACTTACAAAGTGAGAGTAGGGAAGGGTGAGGGAGGGACAAAATGATTCTCTTTTGAGGGTCCATTCTACCTCCTGCTCTATCTCACCTTGAAGCCATTATATCCCTGCTACCAAAGTCATTTTATTCTTCCTTTTTTCCTAAAGGAGAATTGAGGTGTTGTTACCAGGGGAAACGGGTAGATAGAAAAGATAAGAATAACCTAGGTATAGGTAGTGGGTGTCTTCCCCAGAGCTCCAGCAATCCCAGCTCTGAGTCTGAGAATCTGCCCCCTTGATGCTACCTTCTCTCACCCTAGCCCATGCCAATATTCAGAGAATTCTGTGTAGGGTCCTCTTACCCTGGGCCTTCATAAGGAGGAGCCAGGAGGGAGGACCTGACACCTTAGGGATGATGGTTAAAGGGTCAGCTTTTACATGTGGAGACCATATCACCAAAATCTCTGCTTCTGTCTTTACAGAAACTTTTTAAGGTCAATTTACTTGAAGACCTCAGAGAGGTAAGAACCTTTGTCCTCTGAATTATCAATTTTTAATCTTATTAGTGTTATTCTATGTTGAACTACAAATAGAAAATTTTCCTCTGTGGATTCCTTGTGTGTATACTGCTGATGCCCTAAGAGGGAAAATCATTTGTCAGGGTAATAAGACATGAGGACCAGAGTTAAGCCCTGCCTGGCTCCTACTCCAGTGCTCCCTGTCAATAACTCTACATCCCCTGCTAGAGTGCCCATTCTCATTTACATTTTCTTCTTCCAAAATGACCCTGTTGGTGGGGGGAGGAAGTCTACATTAGAACCTTCCACTGTCTATGGCACCTTCCATATCAGTGTTGGGATATGTGTGCAGAAAAAAAAAAGATGCAGTGTGTTCAGATTTAAGATAAAAATGAAATTGGCAGATGATGAGAGCATTAATTAACAGCACAGAACATCCAGAAGATGGAGGAAGGAGGTGTATAGGCTTGTCTTGCTGAGGAAGGAGGTATATCTGCTTGTCTTGCTTCAGGACAGAACTGCTCATCTGCAGTGTGGGATAAAGCTGTGGCAGAATGGAAAGGCGGCTAAGTCTGCAAACGTGGGAGCTGATTGCATTTTTCTTTTGTTCTAAAGGCTTGGCTTTTCTTTCTTTCCCCCTCCCTTACTTCTTTACTTCATTTTGGAGATAAGGTCTTAGTCTCCAGGCCAGGCTAACCTGGAACTCAGCATGTAGCTCAGGCTTACTTCAAACTCTGCCATCCTCCTGCCTCAGGCTCCCGAGTGTTAGAATTTCAGGCATGGGCCACTATACCCTGCTCATGATGATAATTTTTTTTACAAAAGCATAATGGAAAACATGTTTGTGAGACTGAAGCCCAAAGGAATTTACAGTTAAGTTACTCAGGTCAGGAAAATGTTAAGCCAGTTCTAGCCATCATATTTTATAAAATTTACATGTAATGATAAACCTAAACAGCATAACGTGTTTATAAACAGGAACCCCCACACAAATAAGTGCTGATGAAAACTTTGTGATCAGAGGCTCCTAGGGTTCTAGAATTCTAACTCTGGAATTCTCCTTGGAGCAGTGGCTCAAATTTGCTAATTTTATATTTACTGCAACTTCAAAGACATCGCTTCTACAAAGAGCAAGAACTCCACCTGTGTTTAGTATCTGTGTGTATACATATGTATTTATGTGTAAACAAACCTCAATTATTCACATATCAAGTAAATCCTGGTTGGAGTTCTGCCCTCATATCTCAGCCCCCCTGTTAGGACTCTAAGTCACTGTGGCTATTGCTCATAGCCACTGGAGTTTGGGTACTGGCCTTGCATTCACAAAGGCAGGGTAGGACATAAGCATTCTCTGGGAAGAAGTAATCACAGATATTGCATTGTTCTCTCCCCTAGAACTGCCCTTTCCTGCCTACGGCAATTGATGGAGTGGTGCTGCCCAAGGCCCCAGAAGAGATTCTGGCCGAGAAGAATTTCAACACTGTCCCCTACATGGTGGGGATCAACAAGCAAGAGTTTGGCTGGCTTCTTCCCCTGGTAAGAAAGTACAGACGTCACACAGACACACCCCATCCTATGTCATTCAAGGCTTCTCTGAGTCCAGAAGAGCTGAATTCATTGTCATGAGTAGACATTGCCACTAAAATCTTCTCCAGGAGGTCTCAATGTCTCCTGGAGGGTTCAGCCCTAGGAGCTCTTGTCATGTATCTCATAATTACTCTGCTTCCTATTAAAGAATCCTGGATGGACCCATAGAGATAATAACTGTGTCTTTATCAGAAGGATGTCCAGACAAAGAGAAGGAGCTGGAGGTTCGGGAGAGCTGGGCCTGGCATAACTGCTTCCAGTCTGCATGTAGAGATCCAGGTCCTGTGGCTCTCCACACATGGTCTCAGGCACCTCAGTGGACAGTTAAGCCAGATGCTAGTTAACACAATAGGATAGGCTTTATGCAGTAATATGACTGCAGTAAGTTAAACAATTCAGCATGACCGGAACCCAAGGCTCTGACACTAAAAGATACAGATGACTCCAGAATGGGCTGAGTGCAAAGAGGGCACTGCAGTTGTGAGTCAAAGTGGCTACACTCAGGCTTTGATCAATGACTACCCTCGGGAGAACTGTCAAACCCCTCTTCACGATAGAAATCAGAGTTGGGAAGGAAGGTGCTCATGGAATTCAAACACCTTTCTGCAGAGACTGGTAGCTTAGCCAAGACTTATCTCTCCAAATATTCTTATTCAAAGACATTTTGAATTTTTTTTTAGCTTTTAGAGCTTGCTCTTAGGTCTTTGAGGAAATGATTTTGAGTAGGAGATTCATATCCCAAGCAGGGAAATGGTGGTAATTGAAGCTTTCTAGAAGAACTGCACCAGAGAGCATCAAGCTGTCTTAGGCAAGCATTATAGGGGGTCCTGCTTATCCTAGGGTGCGCCTTAGGCTGCTGTGCTACTTAGCCATGTTACAGTCCTGTCTCTGAATGCAGAGGTTTGGATATGACCAGAACATGCTGAGAGTTCTGCAGTTCTCACTCCAGGAAGATTTTAGAGTCACCAAGAACATAAGCATTATGATTGATAGTGGTTTCTGCTGTCACCTGAGTCTGAGGGTGTGTTCTCTGTCCTCTGTCCCTGAGTTCTCTGCTTCTGCATATACTACCATTGTTTAAATTTTCTTTAACTGACTGGAGGACAAGTATACCCCACAGACTGACATGTCAACACACACACACACACACACACACACACACACACACACACACACACACACACACCCCACACCCCTACCTTAGTATTTCTTGAATTTCTAGATGTAAGGTCTTTTGTTTCATTGATATTTTCTAATCCTTGGGAGATCTATGCTCATTGAGACCCAACAAAGAAATTTCATGCTTTTAATTAATTTGATTGGTTTTCCTATTGTGTTCTTTCTATTAATTCTTGAAGACTCACAAGAACTTGATAATTTTTTTCCAACAGATTATGGGATATCCACTCTCTGCAGGCAAACTGGACCAGACAACAGTCACATCTCTTCTGAGGAAGTCTAGCCCCTATCTTGTAAGAGGCTTATGGGGATGATGAGAATTGATTGAGAAGCACAGAGGGGCTGAGGGCTCATCCAATGGCACAGAAATTCCAATATCGCAAATATATGTAGACTTGGGGTTCTGTCTCATTTTCATGCCTTTAACATTTCATCACCCTAGTAGAAACTGAAGGGTTAAAAAGGCTCATGATCAACAAAGACTTCTAAACTGGCCAAAGAAGCCACATTGCTCACCATTTAAGGCCAGGGTTCCTTCCTTGATCCATTTCAGAACGTTCCTGAGGACGTGATTCCAGCAGCCATTAAGGAGTACTTAGGAGGGGCAGAAGACCCCATCAAAAACAAAGACCTCTTTGTAGACCTGATCGGAGACGTGCTATTTGCTGTGCCATCTGTGATTGTGGCTCGTCATCACAGAGGTGAGACTCAGGGGTTGGATTGCATAGGGTCACTGACATCAGTATTAGTTTCTGACCCATTTATCTCCTAGCATGGACAGACATGGACACTGACTGTTGAGAGTTAGGCCCTAAGTCTTGGTTCTGCATGGTCGGGGATGGGTATTGTCCTGTTGTATTATCTGCTAGTAAGTAGACCGTGCTGAGGAAAGGACCCAAATGCATGCAGTTAATTTAGGAGGTGGTTCTAGAAAGCAGCAGTAAGGAGATGAGGCAGTGACACAGGAGGATGAGGAGGCTCGTGATGACTCACTGCTAAGCACATATTTAACATAGCTGGTGAAACCTGGACAGTTTGAGAGAACAGTCAAGAGTTCCTTTTGGTGCTGGGGACCTTGATACCATCCAGATTTGTGCCTCAACATGAATTGTACATGTGTGTACACCTGTGTCTTCTCAGATGCTGGAGCCCCCGTCTACATGTATGAATTTCAGTATCATCCCAGCTTCTCATCGGACCTGAAACCTGGGATGGTGATGGGAGACCATGGGGATGAGCTCTTCTCAGTATTTGGTGCCCCATTTACAAAAGGTAATAGCTCCTTGTTAGCTATGTGCCTTGAGATAGGAGGCCTGGACTCTGGTCTTCTTTGGGTGTCCTTGAGAGGGTTTCTCCTCTTTGATCTTAGGTTCATGGTTCATCAAAATAGAGCCAAGCTAACTTGAGCAGTCTCTAGCCTTTCCTTCTTTAATGGGCATGAAAGAGGACAGTGTTTGTGTCCCCAGCATAGTCTCTTAGAATCCAGATGTGTAACTTCACCTGCAGGGCATTGCCTGAGGATGAGAGTGCCAGTAGTTTCTCACTCACAGGGGTTGGAGAAGGTTGGAATTTGCATTAACCTTAAATTGAGTACAAAATGTTTATCAATATGTCTCTATATATTTAAAATGACTTAGCTAAAAATGCACTATTTGAATATTTTCACAAATGTCTTCAGTTGCATGTGACTCATGACCTCTCTCATGGAATACCAGTATCTCTAAGCTGGATTATTCATTAGGATTTTCTCATTTCTAATATATTTCAGACTATAAAAGTTTGTGTGTGTGTGTGTGTGTGTGTGTGTGTGTGTGTGTGTGTGAGAGAGAGAGAGAGAGAGAGAGAGAGAGAGAGAGAGAGAGAGAGAGAGAGAGAGAGAGTTAAAGGAAGACCCATGTGCCAATAGCAATCCTATGGGGAAAGCTGGAGATGTGGTATGGAAAACAAAAGTTGCTCGCTTACTGATGGGCTACCTGCATGTTGCTGAAAGTGTGAAATCTGTCAGTAGTTTATTCAAATGCAGATTTTGACTCAGTTGATGTGGAATGAGGGTAGAGAATCTACAGTGTCAAAGGCTGGCCTGGCAGCAGTGTAGCTGACTTTTGGACCAGTATGAGCAACCCAGGGCTTTGTCCTCTCCCTCACAGGGGGCGCCTCAGGTGAAGAGATCAACATCAGCAAGATGGTGATGAAGTTCTGGGGCAACTTTGCTTGGAATGGGTGAGACTGGTGGTGATGCTGGGCAGGGTTCATGGGAGAGGTAGGATGTGACAGGGATACCCATGGGAAAGTGGTGGATTTGAAAGTTTAAATGGACAAAGGCTTAAGCATACGACCATAGTACTTTGACAATGAGAACTCTCTAACAGTGGTCAGGCTGTCCAAATAGATGGAGCACTCCTCCTCTCCAGAGCCATACGGCCCATGGCAACAATATACCCAGGATCCATCTAATTTTCAGAAAAACGTGGGAACCACATAGCAGATTTGAGAAACCCTGATTTTGATTCTAGGAACCCTAATGGGAAGACATTGCCTGCATGGCCAGAATACAATCAGAAGGAAGGATACCTGAAGATTGGTGCAACCACTCAGGCAGCCCAAGGCCTGAAAGATAAGGAAGTGGCATTTTGGACTAAAGTCTGGACCAAGGAGGCAGCAGAGAAGCCCCTCCAGGAAAAGAAAACTGAACTCTGAATGGGAAGCCCAGCTGGCTTTTGGGGGTCAAAGTGGCAAAGGCAGTGTTAGACCATGCAGTGTTTGTAGATGAAAAGGCTTCTTGCCGCGGGGACTTCAGAACCGTGTGTGATGGGGTGTGGGAAGGTAAGAAAGATGGGATGTTTACCTCATGACCTAATTTGCAGAAAACTTGAGTTCTTTTAGAGACCACACCGGTGTCTGTGTTATGTCTTTGGCTCCAAATGAACACACGCTTCTCTGGCAGAGGAGGATGAACAGAGTAAAAAAGGAAAAGGATGTAAACCACCACAGGAAGGCAACACCACAAGGGTGGCCCTGAAATATAAAGGTGGATAGGCACTTTGGAGGAGGGAGGTGTGAATATTAATTAGATCACCTTCCCTTTCCAGATGAAAATGTTTTATAGCATGTTAGGAGAATGACTAAACTCTAAAGTTTACAAAAGTGCTGAAAGCTGGACATGGGCTACATCAAGGGTACAAAATTCCTAGGAACCACAGACCCAAGGAGGAAATTATATCCATCACAGACTCTTCTCCACAAGTGTCTAACAGGTGTCCATGATCAAGATTGGGGACAGTAGAATGACTGGATAAAGCTTGTCCCTAGGGGTTCAGGTTCAAAGGGATTGGAGAGATGGCCCAGCAATTAGAAGCACTTGTTGCTCTTCCAGAGGACCTGGGTTCAATTTCCAGAACCCACATAGTAGCTCACAACCATCTATAATTTCAGTTTCAGCAGATCCAATGCCTTCTCCTGACCCCTGTGAAAACCAGGCATGTACAAGGTACACAGACATACATGTAGGCCAAACTCTCATACACATACAACAAGCAAACACCCAAACACTGCAGACCACATAGGAACAAAATCCCATAGTAATTTGGGGGAAAAAAGCAAGCTAATCTCCCTTTGGTCCTGGTGAAGACCTATTAAGGACACAAAAAGGAAAATTGTGACAATTAACACTCTTAGTGGGGAACAGGAAACTGTCATGAATCAAGATCACTGTAGATCTTTTAGTGTTGATATCTTAGGGCTTCTACTGCTGTGATTAAATACCATGATCAAAAGCAACTTGCGAAGAAAAGGGCTTATTTTATCTTACAGTTCCACATCACAGTCCATCACTGAGGGAAGTCAAGGCAGGGACCTGGAGGCAGGAGCTGATACAGAGGCCATGGAGGAGTGCTGCTTACTGGCTTGCTTCTCATGGCTTGCTCAGTCTGCTTTCTTATAGAACCTAGGATCACCTTCCTAGGGGTGGTACCAACTACATGGCATGAGCCCTCCCACACCAATTACTAATTAACAAATATTCAATAGACCTGTCTACTGGCCAATCTTATGAAGGCATTTTCTCAGGTAAGATTCCCTCTTCCCAGATATGTTTAGTTTGTGTCAAGCTAACAAACAAACAAAAAATAAAACCAAACCAAACCAACCAGAGCAGTTGAATAGACATAGGATTATTGAGAAGGCTCCATCTGCAAGACTGAGGAACACGGAGTCCCCCTAAAATTAAGACCAGACCAGAACTAGAGAAATTACTTCTGGGTGCTACTACTGAGTCAGTAGACATGAAGTGTCAAGTACTAGAAACTGGCTGGGTAGGGAAGGCAGGGGAAACAACTCACTCTGGAGGGGGTAAAAACAGTTGGCAAAATATAGGACAGAAATATGAGAGATAAGAGCTAATACTTTATACTTTTTGAAATTTTTAAAAAAAATAATAGGTAATGGATGCTACTACATTATTTGAAGGGATAATGAGATCAAAGCTGGATATGGTATACCCAGAGTGACCAGTAAAGATTTTCTCTCCTTCTACATAAGTAGGAAAATGTGCAAGTCATAATTCTTGCTTAAGACACATCTAGAAAATGAGCATATTATTGATAATGACAGAGTTTTTTGCCGGCTTGATCACTAACGGGTCCCCTTGGCCACAGGTACCTCTGTGTGCCTTGCTGGATGAATGTGGAGAAATGAATCCATAGGTGACCCTGTGTGAACAGGGTACCACTCAGTTCTCTTCTCAAAATACAGTGTTTCAAATGTTAAAATGTTTCCACCCTTCACAACCTTAAGCCTATGCTGGGTGGTATCCAGACATTGCTTTAGATACACTAAGGTCATCTTTCTTATTGTCCCCATGCAAATTACTTGGTCTGTTTTATTTTAGAAGATTTATTCTTTTTTCTGTTTGTAGGAGTGTTGATGTCTGTTAAGGCCAGAAGAGGGCATCAGATCCCCTGGAGGTGGAGTTACAGGTGTTTATGAGCTGCCAGTTGTGGGTACTGGGAACAGCTGCAATCTTCTGGAAGAGCAGCAAGTGCTCTTAACTCCTGAGCCATCTGTCCAGCCTGCTTGGCTTCTTTTAATGGCCTTTAATTTCTTCAGCAGGAACATTTCATTGGTCCCAATATCACATAGGCTTTTCTGACCTTCTGAGAAACTCTTTGCTCCCAGTTTTCATTGCAAACCTGTCTAAAAACAGCTGGCAACAACAGTGTCCAAATACTCTACTGCCATGAACCTGCTTCTGCTAAGTTAACTATTCTATCATCTTAAAACTTAGCCTCAAAACAAAGCCCAAAGCCTATAGCTACATCTTTTCCAAATTCTTTCTGAAAACTGGTTCCAGAGATTTCTGAATCCCATAGTTAAGAACAGTCACAGCAACAGCCCCAGAGCCCAGTACCTGTTTTAGTCAGACTTCCTGTCACTATGACATGCATCCCAGAGAAACAATGAGAAAGGTGAAGGATTTGTTTAGTCTCTGTGTCATTTCATCAGATGGGAAGGGCATGGTGGAGCTGAACATTGACACCATGGTGGAGCAGGGCAGGGGGAGAAGATGCCTGTGCCAGGGGATTCTCTGCTTTTTCTCCTTTATTCCTTCTGGGCTTCCAGTCTATGGGATGATGCTGTTCAGGATAGACCTTCCATCCTTAGATGAGTCTCTCTGGGATGTTCTTAAAGACACACAGAGGTGGGCTTTACCATCCCCTAGCACTTCTTAAGCCAACCACGCTGACTACCAGCAGTAACCGTCACAGGCCTGGGTAGCAGTCCCCTGCCTGATGGATGACTAACAAAGGTTTTCCCCATCTGTAAGATAATCCAGTCTGTTTTCACTTTTGCTATGAGTGCTACTCCTCAGGAAATTTTATGTTCCAATTGGTTATTCAGCGACTCCTTTGCTTCTTGTGAATTTTCGGATATTTCCCCAGCTGTATGAAGAAAGACAACCGTGTTTTGATGGGGATGGCATTGTAACTGGAGCTCCCTTTCTGTGGAATGGCCATTTGAACACTCTCAGCTCTCTTCATCCACGAGCATGGGAGGTCTTTGGATCTTCTAGTATTTTCTTTAACTTTTCCCCCCATGCTTCATAATTTTAGTTGTTAAAGGCCTTCTACCTCCTTAGACTTACTGCTAGATATTTTATTTTATTTTGTGAGGTTATTGTGAATGGTGTTGTTTCTCTCATTTCTTTCTTCGAGTTCACAATTGATATAGAGGAAAGCTAATTTTGGCTATTGACCTTGTGTCCTGAGTATCTTAAAAAACATTGGCAAAATAAGCTGATGCAGAGAAAATAGAATTATAAACACTTCCTCAAGCAGAGTAATAGGAAAAGAACATAGAATATATGAAGGGGCGGGAATGTCCTCCCAAGGTGGCCAGGGCCTTCAAGGTGGCCGGGGCCTTCAAGGGGGCCTCCTTTAGCTTATGGAAGTCCTCATCCGTTTTAGGAGTCCAGTCCAAGGAATTTTCTCACCCCCTTGTGGCCTCATAGAGGGGCTTAGCAATTTCTGTAAATCCTGGCACCCAGAGCCTACAGAATCCCACCAACCCCAAGAATTCCTGAATCTGTCTCCAAGTCTTGGGAGTCGCGATGCTAAGAACTGTCTCTTTCCAAGCCTGGGGTAACAGATGTTGGTTCCCCCTGAGTGTGTACGCAAGATACATCACCTCTCTCTTGCAAATCTGTGCTTTCTTGGCTGACACATGGTACCTGCTCTGGTCCACTTCCTGGAGCAGGTCAGTGGTCATTGCACGACAAGTTTCCTCATCTGGAGCCATTATAATGAGGTCATCTACATATTATAAGACATCTATTCGGAGGTGAGATCATTTGTACTCACCCAAATGTCCGTGGAAGGCCTCATCAAAAATGGGTGAATTCTTAAATCCTTGTGGCAGCCTGTTTCACATCAGCTGTCCATTAAAGCCACAGTCTGGGTTGTCGCTCCATTCAAAAGCAAACATGGGCTGGCTGGCTGGGGCCAGTGGCAGACTAAAGAAGGCGTCTTTGAGATCCAGCACAGTATAAACGACCCATTCAGGTGGAAGGCCACTTAATGAGGTGTATGGCTGAGCATTGTGGGGTATAAATCCTCCACTCTTTTGTTAGCGTCTCACAGGTCCTGCACAGTTCTGAAGTCATTGGAATGGGGCTTTCTCACTGGAAGGAGGAGAGTGTTCCAGGCGGACTGTCAGGGGACCAGTATCCCTTGTCCCAGAGTCAACTTATGTGTGGTGTTATTCCCATTTTGGCCTCATGGTGCATGGGGTATTGACAGACTCTGGCTGGACTGGCGTTGGCCTTTAACTGTACCATAATTGGAGACCAGTGTTTAGTCAGTCCCATCTGGTTTTTCTCTGCTCATATCCCTGGAATCTCATCCCATAGCCTCTCTAGAAATGGATCTTTGCCAGTGTTCAGAGGGGATGTGGCATAGAGCTTATATTCTTCCTCTGGTGCCACAGTTAACACACGTATGGGGCTGTCTTTGCTTAGGACCTGCACTCCCTCAGGGCCAAAGTGGATCTGTGCTCCAACTTTTGTCAGGAGACCATGGCCCAAGAGTGGGTATGGGCATCTGGGGATGACAATAAATGAGTGGGTTACCCATCTCACTCCCAAGTCCACTTTCTTTGGGTAGCCCATGAGTATCAGTCAGTCCCTGTGGCCCCTCGCACTCAGGTCTTTGAGATAAGGATCCCATGGTCTGTTTTAGAGTGGAGTGCCATGCCTGTGTCCACTAGAAAGTCATACTGGCTTTCCCTCCACCTTTCAGGTTACTCGGGGCTCGTGGAGGGGATGTGAGCCCCAACATCCTCAGTCACTGAGCTCCTCTATCTCCAAGACCTTTGGTCCCTTTTCTCCTTGTTTATCTAGGTACTTGTTTGTCTAGTGTCCCATTTCCTTGCAATAGGCACATTGGTCTTTCTGGAGGAGGAGGCATGGCCATGTCTCCTCTTGGGGAGGGTCTTGTCTCTGCTGCCTCCCGTATGCTGTTTTGAAGCTTCTTTGCATGTGGCCATTCTTTCCCTGTGGCTGCCAGCAACACACTCTGACAAAACCCTCAGTCTGTTTCTCTTCAGGAGTTTCTCTATGGTTATAAACTTTTCTGCTATTGCCACAAGCTCAGCCAGTTGCTAACCCGCAAACTCACCCAGTCATTGTAACTTTCGTCAGCTGTCTGGTGCTGCTTGGTTCACAAAAGCCATATTAACAGCTGAGTGGTTTTTCCTCTTGCTTCTGGGTCAAAAGGAGAGAAGGTTCTTCTAGTCTCATCTTTACCTTGAACTATCTGTCCTCCTTTGGATAAATGTGTGGGCATTCTCATAGCCTCGGGGTGATCCCCCGTTAGAATCTTGTGGTAGCCTTTCAGCTGCTCCCTACTCACAGGTTTACTGTGCCCCTATTCCAGATGGGCTAAGGGAAATGCATCATCAAGATCTGCTTGAACAGCCATGGGCTGGCCATTCAGTCTTAGAACCAGTTTCCGAGAGGTGGCTAGGGTCCGTTCTTGCTCCTCAGCTGTGTGAATAGTATCTGCAAGAACTACTCACGATCATCCCAAGTGGGCTGGTGAGTGATCATTACAGAGTCTAGTAAGTCTAGCAGGGGGTTTCTCTGAAAACTTGGGGTTTTGCATTTCCCAGTTGTACAAGTCACTAGTGGCAAAAGTGATATGAGTCAAGTAGCGCCTGCCGTCCTGGTTGCCGGGGTGGGGGGTGGGGGTGGGGGATAGGGGTGGGGGTGGGAGGAGCCACCTGTAGGGGCAGGGCAACGGCTGTAGAATCTTCCTATGCTGCTTGTGCTGCCTGCTGTGTGGTCCAGGCTTGGGTGTGAGGAGAGCTTTCCATACTTCCGCCCCCTTCCCTGGGCTAGGCTCAGCAGCATCTGTCTGATGGGGAGGGACTGACGTGGAGATCCACGCCGGAACACAGGGGGGCAGGTAAAGCTCCTTCTCTGGCACAGAATGGAGTAGGACCTTTGGCTTATGGTCCTTCTGCAGCTCTGCTTCTTCACCTGCAAGATTTCTGGAACCGGCGGCAGGAAGAGCTTCAGCCAAGAAGCCAAGCAGTCATGCATGGGATCTGGTTAGGGTGCCCAGGTTTCCCACACATGGTATCTTTAACTAGATAAATGGTAGGGAGGAAGAAGGTAACCTCTGCTGGCCATCCTACATTGAAAGTCAGCCACTCAGGCTACAAAAGACATTGAGCTTCCCCGAGCATACAGTTTACCCCAGATTCTTTGTCTGTTGCTTGAACTCCTTGAAATGTGATTGGACTAGGTCCAGTGGGTTGGAACTCGCTGCCTGCCCCATGGTGATGTCTTTCAAGAAAACCTAAGAGGATGAATAGCACACACAGGCACACAATGCACACACACACACAAACCCTCTGGAGTTTGAATAAGAAACCGAGAGAGGGAGAGAGAGAGGGAGAGGGAGAGAGAAGAGAGAGAGAGAGAGAAAGACAGAGACAGAGACAGAGACAGAGAAATGCAGATGGCAGCTATCCTGTAATGTGTTGGGTTCCACCACATGGGGGCGACCTGTCTGTATTCACCAAAACCAAAGACGGAGCTTTGTGGCTCAAACAGAAGGGGGTCTGGAGTGTCCTTGGACCACACTCACACCACCAGGAGGGAGTTAAAGGCACATTCGCCCTACCTCCATAGTCCTCCAGATTGTGTTGTGGTGGCGCACACCTTTAATCCCAGCACTCGGGAGGCAGAGGCAGGTGGATCTCTGTGAGTTTGAGGCCAGCCTGGTCTCCAAAGCGAGTTCCAGGAAAGGCGCAAAGCTACGCAGAGAAACCCTGTCTCGAAAAACCAAAAAAAAAAAAAAATAATAATAAAAAATAAAAAATATAAAAAAGAAAGAAAGAAAGAAAGAAAGAAAGAAAGAAAGAAAGAAAGAAAGAAAGAAAGAAAAAGCCTACAGCCCGATCTTATGGAGGCAATTTTTGATTGAGCCCTCCTCTCTGAGGACTGTAGCCTGTGTCAGTTTGACATAAAACTATCCAGCACGGGTCTGTAGTCTGGGAGTCAGTCTATTCGGCAGCAGTGTCTGGGGCTTTTGCTTTCTTCGTTGCATGTGGTGGATTCATGGTATAATGCCAGATCTTCACAGGTATCTATAAATCTGTGTCTATCATCAGAGATACTGGTGATGCCTTTCAGTTTATGCAAAAGGTCTTATCCCAGTCAGTTCTCTGTTGTCAAACACCTTTTGCTTACCTCCAGGAACTGGGATCTATTTATGCCTTTAAATTTTTCTAACTCTTCTAACTTTTTCCTACTATCTGAGGCTGACTGGGTGACAAAGGAGATCTGTTTAGCTGTTGCCTTTAACCCTACTAAAAAGGACCTAGTGAAAACCGTTTAATCTCTTCTCGGTCAGTTTTGGACAGGAAAGAACATTCATTCTGTCTAGGTGGCAATTCTCCAGCAGTACGCTCCTCACCCAGCCTGGGAGAAGTTTTTCTACTTTGTTCAGAGAATGATGGATTTTGAATGCTCTAATCATAGAGATAATTGTTTGGAAAAAATAAATAAATCATAAGGAGGGAGTAAAACTTCTCTTCTCCTCTCCTCCTGGACATGGCTTGCTGAACTTTTCTCTTCCTGGCACCTGCTTGGAGCAATGAATGAGCACCTCAGGGAACTGTTTTCCCTCCCTGTGTGTATTCTACTCACTTGACAGAAGGGCCTGGATGAGAAGCCTGGCCCCTCCTTCACACAGGGAATGACCTGGACTGTGAGACAGAGTCTCACAAGGGAATAAGCCAGTGTTCCAGGAGTGGGACAGGCACAGGTTTTTTTTTTTTTTATGTCACAGCCTAAACGATTTAGGTCCCCAACAGGAGTGGGCCCAGGTCTTAAGCTGGTTTCTCACACCAGAGAAAGCCACGTCTCAATACAGGTTAAAAAAAAAAAACAAAACAAAAAAAAAACAAAAAAAAAACTGGCAGAAACTCATAGAAAAACACATAGAGACATAGACACAGTAAAGACAACCAGGGGTGTACATCCATACACCTGAAGAGACATGGTGACATCTGAGTCCCCAGACACCAGATTAGTGGATGCATCTGACCTCTCCTATGTGTCCATATAGAAGGTGCCTTAACCAGACTTACCGCCAGAGTTGACGGAACAGGTGCCTTTGATTTGTTTTCCTTTTAGGGTGGAGGATTGAGAGTCCTTTGAAGCTTTAGGCAGTGATTGTTTTATATGTTTTTAGAGCTAACTCTATGCATTGGATACTGGACAACCATTTAAGAAGTTCATTTCTAGGGAAAACTAATTCTCCTTCTCAGCAGTCCTTAATTGCCAGGAGGTTTTCATTTAGCCCTCTTCTACAACCCAGGACAGAACTGCCATGGATTGGTCTTGCAAACGGGGCTGAACTTTCTCACATCAGTCAAGGAAATGACCCCACAGACATGACAACAGCTAATATGGTGGAGGCGACTCCTCAATGGAAGAGGTTCCCTCTTCACAGATGACTCTAATTGTGTTAGGTAGGAAAGAAAAAGACAAACCCGAATGAACACTGTACAACAAACAAGAGTATTAGCTTATAAGTTAAGGGAAGAAATACTTATTTAGGCCCATAGACTTCCTAAAGCTCAGGACATCCTGGCCTGGGAGTGCAATTCCTGGCTCTTGACCTTGAAGTGGTCCAGGAGGAAGAGATGTATATAGGAAGTTTGTGTGTGACCCTTTTACTAATACTCCTAGCTGGTCTGAGTCCCGAGTCACATGGACAGAGTTCAACAAAATACTGTGAAATCCCTATAGTGCCCCACATTAGGACAACTAACCTGATTTACAATAGAGACTGGCACTTGGATTGACATTCCTTTTAGAAATAAATGGTTCAAATAAGCCTTTGTGAATAAAACATTAAATAGCAAGGAGAATCAGTGAAAACCAATTAAAAACTTATGAACAAAAACAAGAAACTTGAAAACAAATGAAACAAACAATTGAAAGGAGAATTCAACAGTAACATGAGTCACTAATACAATCTTTAAAGCAGCATGCTTTCAAGCATGTTATGTTGTGTGGGTGGAACAGTTTCTAACATGTAGTGGACACATCCATCTCATAGATTGCTTCAGGTGCAGCTCTTCCTTGCCCCAAGTTAGCAGTACATAGAACAGTGTTGGGGCATCACCCCCCTTTTTACAGCCCAGAACCTGTTCCAAGGCTCTTCAACCCACCCTGCCTGAAGTTCTTGGCAGCATTCATGAAAGACTACAGAGCAGCCTTGGCATCCAGTGGGTGCTGCTACAGTAAGCGCTTATGCAGGATTTCCCATACCATCTTCTTCCTAAACAGAGGCATATGGTGCTGAGAGAAGGTTATGGGTTGGCCTCTTGAAATATAATCTGCATATTTACAGGTAAACATTCCACAATTGCTCCCATTCAGCTGCAGAGGAATCTCCTCTGCTGGCATGCTGTACTGTTTCCAATTCAAAGGATTCAGATCTATATTCCTTCTTGCTCTGCTCTCATCTTTCAGGTACTGGAAAATCATCCCCAGGGTATCTGGTCATTTTTGTCCCATTGAATCCCAGTAGATAATGGTCCTCTTTCGTAGGTCTACGGCCACCAGGCTCCAGTACACATCCAGATGTACTGGCACAACATCCTTCGAAAAGATGTTGATTGTATGGGTCCATCTCTTAACAGACCCATAGCCTCCACATTTCAATTTGGTATAAAAGAAAGTTTAAAGGTGTGAAGTGCCGGATAGCCTAGGGATTTATTTCTTTCCATCAGAAGATTCATGTAAAAATTAATGATTTCATCATTCAGCCAGTGGCTCTCCTGTAGAGTCTGCATGTCTCCTCACGTAATGTTGAGTTTGAATTCACAACTCAGTAGCTCCTCCTTTGGCCCTCAGCCTAGTGCCCTCTTGATTTCTTCCTCCATGTCAGCTGTTCATTCAGGGCCCTGGTCTTGGCCTCTACCTTCTTTTTTGGCCCTTAAAAGACTCTTCCTCAGCCTCAGGTATTAAGATGCTGTTGTTTAGGATGACATTGGTGACTCCATCTGTAGAGATTTGGGCCTGAGCTGCTCTCAGAATGTCAGGCTGGGGGTGTTGTCCCCTTCTCTCATTTTGAGGTTCATTCCAACCTTCTTCTGTGTTTCGATATGTGTCCCTGGTGAATACCTCTTTTCATTGTTGCCCAGTAAATGATGCCTTTTGACAGGAGAGGCAGCTCGATTTGGCTGGAGCTGGGTTGTTTCACATCCATGGATATCGCCTTCCACGCAGCCTTTGATCTTCAAAGTGTGTACAGGGCTTGTGTGGGTGCTGGGAGGGCCAGAATCTACGTGATCAGTGGGTTGATGACATTCCAACAACTTCCTGTACTTTACATTGGGTTGGTTCTGCATGTTACTGGAAGTGCACTTTTGACCCTTGCCACCACCCACAAATTTCACTTCAATCACATCCTCTTCTTGAGGGCCATTGGCAGTCTTGTGTCTTTTGCTGTAATGGACCCTTTTCTAGAGGATTCAATATCTTATCTTTTCTGGGCTCTTGAAAACCAAGCTCTATATCACTTTTTTCTTGTTTTATCCTCTTTGGAGCATCAGCTGGCTCCTCAAACTGCACATCATTTCCTGCCTCCATCTGGCCTTTTCTCTTTCTACATTTCCGTGGACATTCAGGAAGCATGGTATCAAGCTGCTGGTCTGATAGCCACGTACAAGGTGCTCTTGGCTTACCTTTGGTCAAGAGCAGGCTTTCTGTTCTGCTACAGCCTTCTGATTTCCATGTTGAAGTGCAGTTTGGCCTGATTGTTGGTGGATCCTTCTGGGTTATTGTTCTATGTATGTCTGCAATATCAGTTAGTCCAATAGCAGATGTCTTATGAAGGCTAGGCATATTACTAAAGTTCAGAAACCACAGTGTAAAGATCTCAGTTGTCCTGTTTAGCAGTGGAGGTTGCCTTTGGTGATGGGGTCAAGAGAAAATTGAAGCCAGATAGATATGACAGGATCACAGTGTACTTTGAACTCGGTGTGAACCCCTCAATCAATTCCTGTTGTTAGGAGGCAGCTCACCAGTCCCACTCTAGAAATCAGAGTGGGGTTCAGGCACTGCCTCTGTGCTGTGGGATAAGTGGGGCTCCAGAAGGCAATAGTCCTCTGTAGACCCTGAAATTGAGGTAATCACACTGACCTTCATAGCCAGTTGCCCCCAAACTGGAGACCTTGGCAGCACAGTCAATGCTTTGGAGGCAACTCTCTGTCTGCCTCACTGTTGCCCTGGCTATGAGTTTCCAGGTTCTAGAGCCAGTTGTGAGCACTTTGATGCGTCATGACAACATTCTATAGTGAGTGGAGTCCCCACCCACCAACGTCCAGGTTAATGGTCTTAATGCTTACTTCCATCCCTTATATTCCTGTTGGACTGTGCCTGTTCAAAAGCTTGGAGCAAACTCAAAGTCAGTCAGAACTCAAGGGAGCACAAGCTTAGCTTTTGTCTTTGGGAAATGAGATCCTATTGGGAAGAACAGTAGATTTACTACATTTTTCTGAACTGCAAATTCTAGGAGAGAGAGTGTTAGATCCTTGGCACCATTTAAACCCATCTCCTTTCCCCTCTGCTGGACAGAGAATTAGGTTCATTTCTCCCTATAGATGGTTCTAGCTTTGGTTTATTTTGGCAAAAATATGGCTCAGGCAGTGTAAGTTCATCTGGGCAGAATTTAAGGGCCAATGCAGAGTCACCATACTCCCCCTTCCTATTCCTCAGGAAAAATCTGAGAAAAAGTATAATATATGAAATCTTAAGTGACACAGAGACATTGCAAATCTTTTGGGGACAATGCATTTTTAAATCATTCATTCTCTGTAATTCAGAGACCAGTTTTTAAAAATTAATAAATGATCCTGGGACAACTTCATGCTGGAAATGTGATATTAAAGAACATTTTAAAATGTACTGAAAATAAAATCTAGATAGGCAGGTGTTCTACTTCAATGGTAGTGTGTGTTTTACATGCAAATGTCATATTCAATCTCTAGGATCATTAACTCTCAAGAGTGTGTTCAACTTTAGTACTGGGGTGTGATTTAGTGATACAGTGCCTTCCTTATATACACAGAAGAAAGGATTTAAACCCTAGTGGTTGAAAAATGAAAGCTACTGAAGAGAATGATCATTCACTTGCATACACTCACATATTCATGACAACGCGTGCGCACACACACACACACACACACACAACTTTCTTGCTTGTTTCATATATGACAAGACATGTGGAGGTCAAAGAAGTGACAGAGAAGTGACCCAGCACAAACCTCTGTCCCCACACCCAAAGCACTTTCTATTGCAGCTTGGTTGCTGCTCTCTGTGTCTTCATGTGATGATACCTCAGCTCAACCGATATTGAACATCTCAGAGCCCTTGGCATTTCCTTTGCTCTTCAGTTTTCAGTGTAACATATCATCCCCATAAAATGTAGTTAAGAAGGCTGTATGTGGTGCTACATGCCTGCAATCCTAGCACTTGAAAAGTGGGCACAGGAGGATTTGCATTTCTTGTCCTATAGAATGAGATTCTCTCAAAAAGTCAGTATGGATGGGTGGAGGGTAAGGAGTCTATCTCAGTTTGTGGAGTGCTTGCCCTGGCGTTTAAGAACACCTGACTTTGATTCCTAGCACTACACACAACTGCGTGTGATTGTATGTGTCTCTAATTCTAGCACTTTGGAGGTAGAGGCAGGAGAATCAAAAGTTCAAAGTCATCCCAAGCAGCACAGGACATTTACAGACAGGCTTGGATACAAAAGTCCCTGCCTTCTAAAACATAAAAGATATGAGAATGGAGGATGTATTTCAGAAATTACAGAGTATTACTGTGCATATACAGAGCCTAAGGTTTAACCTGTACCATCATATTACAAACAGAAGTATATATGATGTATGTCAGGGTTTTCTAAAGGAACAGAACTGATGACTGAATCAATATGAAAAGGGGATTTATGAAATGACTTATAGGCTGTGGTCTGACTATTCCAACAATGGCTGTTTCCCACTGGAAAGTTCAAGAATCCAGTGGTTGTCCAGTCCATGGGTCTGGATGTCTAACGTGGTCTTCAGGATATTTTGGAATCTCAAAGACCCTGCCTGTAATAGCAGTGGAAGAATGCCTCAATAGCAGGATAGATGGACTTGCCAGAGAGAGGGGGGAGGTATCAGGCAAAAGGCAGGGCTTCCTTCTTCTAGGATCTTTTACACAGGCTCCCACAGGGAGGTGTGACTCAGATTTAGAGTGGGTCTTTTGATCTCATATGATCCATTATTATGGCAAGCCTTCCATATAAATGATCCAAAGAAGAAATATCCCTCCTGGAGGAGGTAAGCTCCATGAAGAGCACACCAATTTGTTGTCCAGTATCTAACAGTCATCTCTGAAAACATATTTACAAGTAATATGATATGAACTTAGCCTTTTATGTATATATATGTATATATAATATATATATAATATATATATGTATATACATGAATTAGAGGCTATGATTTGAAGGAGAGTGTGGAGGGGAAAATGTAATGGTTTTGAGGAAGGGGGGAGAAAAGTTATAATTAGATTATAATCACAAAAAACTTTTTAAAAAATTAAAAAATACAAATAAAGATCTGTTAAAACACACACACACACACACACACACACACACACACACACACACACACACACACATATATACACACACATACACACGTGTGACTGGCTGCTCAAGTTTTGGTTGATTCTAGATGAGGCCAATTTGACAAACAAGATTAGCCATAGTATGATATGTGCACACAACAGAATATTTTTCTTGCAAAGAAAAATTATGACTAAACATGGAGATAGTATGCTAAATGACATAAGCTTGATAAATGTTGTTGTAAGCATTACAGCTAAATGGAAAGATATCCTGGCAGCTAGGAGCCAAGGAACATGGCATAGTCTCACTGCACAACGTATCTCACACAAGAGATTTATTGGGAGGGAAAAAAACAGGAGGATGGCTGCCTCTGCTTAGGTGATAAACAGCAGCAAATGAACAGGATACAGGGCTTATATAGAGCTTCTTGGGAAGGGGGTGGAACTTTTTAGGGTGGAGCTTTCCAGGGTGGAGATTGGTGGGATTTCATGTTCAGAGACTGGGCGTTTTACTCTGTAGGGTGGGGACAGTTTTAGCAGTTAGGGCAGTTAGAGTATTCTGTGGGTAGAACTTGGCAGTTAGAGATTCTTGGTAGAGGGGACTGGCCACTTCTGTGGCTAGAGGGGCTTACAGTTATACTATCTCACTTATAGCTGTCTTCAAATCCCAGGCTCCTGGATATGGAGAATACAATGATGGCTGTCCAGGTTTGAAGCACAAACAAAAAGAGATGATGGTCAAGTTGGCAAATTATCCGGATGAAAGTCTACTAGAAAGGTATTATTCATAGTAATTTTAATGAATAATGCTGTACTGTATGCTTGAAATTTCATAAGAGAATGATTTTATATCCTCTCTGGGAAGTGGTTTGTAATTTGATTTGATCATTTCATATTAGTTATACAAATATCAGATTAAAACTGTTATTGGCTTTGGATAAAACCGCATCATGATAAGTCCATTGTAACATGAAATACTGTAAGTCTAAGGTGTTTTCAATACACCTCACCTTATAGGCATTATCTCTAAACCTGGTATGACTTAAATCACAACAGAACACTTATATTAGCCTAGATTTAGAGAAAATCATCCAGTGCTGTAACAGGACCCCAGAGCTTCATAGGCCCCAGACCTTAAAACAACTGACATCATGATAGAGGTGCCTTTTAGCTATCATACTCAGTGTGTATACAGCACCAGTTACCAAGCCAAAAGCAAAGGCCTGATCTATCAGAACCCATAGACTCAGGAAAGGCTGTAAATATAACAAACTTGGTTTTTTTGGCTTCTCTAGTTCCACTTCTGTCTGACTGTTCTTGTTAACTGAAATATGTCAACACAGGATATGTTTTTTCTTCTTAAAAGCTCACCATGACAAAGGCTTGGGCTGCAGTGGGATCCCAAATGACCAGTGTAGTAGCCAGCCAGCTAATAAAGGCTTTCTATTATTTCACACTGGTGTCTGAGTAGTTTTCTCAGGTGGATAGCTCATAGCAACTCAATGCCTACTTCAGATTTAAGTTTTCACATTTTAAGTTGTCATTTAGTGTGTGTGTTCATGTGCATGCATATATGCATGCCTGCATGCATGTGGCATAGCACGTGTTTATGGAGGCAAGAGGACAGCTTTTAGGAGCTGAGTGTCTTCATCCACTATGGACACCAGGGGTAGAGCTCAGGTTCATAGGCTTAGCTGGCAAGCACTTCTACCCTAGCAATCCTGCTCCCCACATGCCTGGTCTCTCATGAAATATAGAATGGCTCGTTCACTAACCGAGCACTGAATATTAGAAATAAAACACAGAATTATGAAAAATCAAGGGAGTATTAAGACACTCATGTAAGATAGGCATGGTGTAACTTGTAGCTCCAGGTTTCCCCTTTCCCCATCTTTCAGTGTCTTGTACTATTTGTGTGAAAGATCTTCGGGCCCACTTACTTTTCTTATATATAAATATATTCATCATGAAAATAGCCAGTGGTACTAGAGAGATGGCTGCTCAGTGGTTAAGAGCACTTGCTGCTGTTTCTGAAGATCTAGGTTCAATTCCCAGGACCTACCTGGTGGCTACCAAATTCCAGGGGAATTGGTATCTCCTGGCTTCTGTTGGCACCAGGCATGCATGTGGTGCACAGACATACATGCAGCAAAACACGCATAGATGTGAAAGAAAACATTTAAAATATATTAAAGTAGACAGCAGTCTCTGCCTATCCCATTATGACTCCCATTATTCAAAGAGACAAGAACAAAGCACAAAACATCAAGGTTCAAGCATAGTGTCTGCAGCTAAGGACTTTCTCTAAAGGTCCAAAGTCTGAAAACCGAAGTCAACATAAAGCTACCATTTCTTCTAGTTTCTCGCTTTTGAGACAGTTTCACTGTGTAGCTTTCACAGCTATTCTGGGTCGTCAAGTTGACTACATCTGGAATGTCTACAACCAAGGGTATGGGTGTACACGTAAGTGATTTTTCTTGATTGGATCGGTTAAGGTGTGAAGACTCCGGTAAGTCTGGGCCAGCCCTTCTGGTGACAGCCTATACGAGGGGCAGGAAAGAAGGAAGCTTTTGCTCTTTGCCTGCTTGCCCTCACTCTCACTGGCAAGTTCGTTCCTTCACCGGTGTGAGAGCTTACTTCTTCAGGATTCCAGAATATACTGAAGAGCAGCTGAGATATCCAGCTTTGTAAACCATACAACTATTAGATTCTTGGACTTTATTGGGAGACAGCCATTGTTGGAATGGTCAGATCACAGCTTGTAAGCCACTCTCATAAATCCCATGTGTGTAGATATTCTGTCTTAGCTTGGGTTTCTATTTATGGGATGAATTGCCATTTCCAGGCAAACTTTTTAAAGGAAAACATTTATTATTATTTGGGGCTGGCTTAAAGTTTTAGAAGTTTAGTCCATTATCCTCATGGTGGGAAACATGGCAGCAAGCAAGTAGACATGATGCCACAGGAGGGAGCACCTGGGACACCAGTTCTGGGCTCCCTCCAGCCTTTGGAGCAGTGTGCAGGGCACCTGGCCAGGATTTAGATTTGTGATTTTAGAATAACATACTCCTTTAATTCAAGCTAGCTATATGAGCTGCTGCTAAACAAAAGAAGACCACTGTTTCAGTTGGTGAAGGAGAAACATGGCTTCCTTGGACTCATTAGGTCTGTTCCCAATGATTCAAGTCATATGTATGAATCCAGAATGTGTGTGAAGGGGAATGGATGATTCTGAACCATTTCCATTTTTAGGTGATTTTTTTTTCACCTTCCAATTTAGAGCTCAACAGTCTGAGGATAGTGTTTTTCTTGCTGCATCTCAATTCTTTGATGTCAATTGTGTTTACCTCAGAAATCCTGGGACAGTATTTTGCTGTGACAAAATAACTCAAGACCTCAGATTTTATCTTTGAGCTGCCTGAAAAGCTTTTGAGAACAAAACTACCTGGGGCTGTCATCAGTCTCTGTATATGAAGTGTCAATTCACCTGTGAGGCTCTAAGTGTATTTAGTTGCATGATTCAAGTTGAAAAGGTATCGAAGTCCAGGGAACCAGCACCAGGCTGCACCAGGGCTCAAAGAGAATGCCCAGAGTTGCGAAACTAAACTTGTTCTATCTGAGGGGTAGGAAACGAGCACACACGTTCTGATGGCAGTTGTCTCTTTTCTCTCATGTTGCTCTTTTCTCATGTTGGTTTTCCTGCCTATTTTCTCATGTTGGCTTAAGCTTCTCTTTGTTCTTAGAGATATCTATCTATCTATCTATCTATCTATCTATCTATCTATCTATCTATCTATCTATCATCTATCTATTCAATAGCCTCTTTCATGCTGAATATAGAGTTACATTTTAAGGTCACATTTCAGTAAGCAATAAGAAACAGAGTAATCCCCATACACACAAGTAATTAGCCTCAGCTTCCTAATTGGCTGTAAAGTGCAGCTGCAGCTGCAAATAAAGAATCAGTCATTACATTATCTAACATTTTGTGATGAGCAGAAATGTCAGGCTTTCTAATAGTGTTTACAGAAAGAGAGCCTTGTTGTAAATGCTTTGGTAGGAGCTTGGGTTTGCCTTAATTTTCTTAATATGAGCTCACTAGGGCATTCTCCAATAGCACAGTGACAATAAAAGCATTTTAAAATCTTGAAATATATTTTCCTACTTCAGGTTACCAAAGAACACCTGCAGACCTCATTATAGGCTAGAGTCAAGTTATTTTCTGTAGCCTTGACTAGTCAGAATGTATTTTTACAAATTGATGTCAGGAATGGTTACAAGGACTAAATCACTTGCACTCTAGTAATAATTGGGCTGTCTTTACATTTATGACCTATCCAGGTAGCTCATTATGTCCTTGTGAACTAAGATAGGGAATATTTACCTAAAAATCCATTATCAAGGCACCTGGTTTTAACCCAAAGTCACTTTGAAACACTAAATTAGCTGCCTTAGGCTGGGGAGATGCAACTGTTTTCTTATGTCAGTCTGAGCTCTAAATATAAACACTTCTCAGGGACTACAATTCCTGACTTGTGCAGTATTTCTTTGCATTCATATTTATTCATCAAACTCTGTGAAGCTATCATTATAGGTATCAAATGGACAATACAGCTTAATGAGGGGTCATCTTTTACACAGAATTAATGCCCATGAGATTGAGATATAATCACGATATAGACACATTAAAGCACAGGCAACAGGGAGATTCCACAGCTGTTTTTGCACATGTGAAATTACAGACAGAAGCAAACAATATTCAAAGTCTATGGCCTCATAAGCCTTGCTTGATGAGGTTACTCCATCAGAGAATTATACATCCGAACTATTAATTGCCATCTGCTATATTATGCCACAGACTATGCCAAATAGGACTCCTATTTATCTCTGGGGTGTGTTTGTTCTTATCTATGAAGGATTAAGATTGTCTCAGTTTCAGTGTCTTTGACTCTAATTCATTATGTCATGAAATTTCATATTAATGGCTTCATAAATTATTCAAGCTTTCCACATTTTTTTCTTGACTGTCCTCATATGGATGGAATTAGCTTTGCTTTTAATTTTTTCCATAGTGAGTAAACCTGCTGTATAAGAGTATGAAATTCCCAACAGTTAATGTCCACTTGTTATCATCTCTAATAAGTGAGCAGTGAAGAGATTGAGTTGGCTAATAGTAGCTTTGGGGATTACCTGAGGATCACACTGTGGTATCTAGGTAATTCTGTAGAGAATGGATCTGGGAGCCACCTAAGTGAAAACCTGGAGCAACAAGAGATATTCAATATGGTGACATCAGTGAGACATAATGATTTAAATAACACACATTGGTTGTTCAGAATGGACAGCTATTCTTTGCAGCGTCTACTAGGAAGGGAACCCCACCCTAACCCCACTTTTCTCTCCATGGGTCATGTACAGGAAGGACCAGAAAAATCTGTTTTTCCTTGAAACTCTGACACCTGAGATACACAATGCACATTTCAGTGTCATATGGAAGGGAAGGGAACACTAATTTAAAGTGGGATGACTTTGTGGTTTTCCTTGCTCAGCCTGGATGCAGTGGGGGGAGCCTTGATCTTGCCTCAACGTGGTATGCCAGACTTTGTTACTCCCCAAGAAAGGCCTTACCCCTTCTGAAGAGTGGATGGGAGTGAGATGGGGGAAGGTACGGGGGGGGGGGCAAGAAAAAGAAAGGGAGGGGGGGGACTGTGGTTGGTATGTAAAGTAAAAAAAAAGTTAAAGAAAACAAAACAAAATCAAATCAAATCAAAGAGTTCCTGATGTTGTGGAGAAAAAAGATGGTATGACTCTATGTCACGCTGTGGGCTTTAGGGGGGAGTTAAAAATTGCTCATGTTCCTAACATGATCATGGAATCTCCTTCATTTTTCCCATATAACCTGGAATGGAGAATAACAGCTGTTTCAATTAAGAGCCAAAAGTTTACAGTTGGTATGTACTTTAAACATTTTTTTTTTTAAATCAACCCAGTCATTTATATGGAGAGACTTGGTTACAAATACATAATTGTATAATGAACTATAACCTCCTCTAGACTAAAATCAGGGTCCATCTCCTTTGATGAGTGATGGTGTTTGCTGGATCCTCACAAAGCAGATGGGGGCAGAAAACTCACCACTGAGAATTTACTCAATGAAGGATTCATGGTTGAACAAAAAAAAAAAAAAAAAAAAAAAAAAAAGAGAACAACAACAACTAAAAAAAAAACCCCAAATCATTAACTTAACTGTTCCAGGGTTTTTAATTTTTTCCTCCTTGTCCACATTATTTCAAGGGACCACAGTGCTCAGAGAGCAGCTTCCCATGGTGGCCTTTAATTCCCAGAGCCTTGTGAATGTGCACACACATTTTACCTGCCATTTTTGTTAAAATAATTGGAGCCACCACAATGAGTCCATGTACCTGACTAACTTCCCTGACTGAAATACATTGAGGAAGAGTTCTGGAGATGGTTTTGAGCAAGCCTTGTCCTTCTGAAAGACGGTGACATTCAGGGAACTTTACAGGCTGGGAAACCCCAGCTCCGACCCTCTGCATTGCTCTGCTCCCCCCTGGGTTGATCAGGAGGAGCCACTTTCAAATCTGGAATGTATTTATACTTATAATGTGTTTGAGGTGGTTTGAATGAAAAAGTGTGGGGGCACACAGAGGCATCCTAGTAAGGCCTTACTCAAGTTCAGAACGTCTGAGCTTGCTTTACCCAACAGGGTTGCATAATAGGATGATTTGGCCAAAGACTTGGGTAGCAGGTGTTTTGAAGGGTCTATACTTGTTGGTACTTTACACCCTGACCTTGGAAGTGAGAGGTCTTTTGCCCTTCCCCTTGCTGATGTATAAAAGGTCCATTATAAATAAAGTCGGGGTGACTGGGTATTGACCCAGAGCCCTTCCCAAGCTATCTTTTGTCTTTCTCATATCTGGGCATATATTTCTATGTAATGGCATATAATTTCTATATATTATAAATTTCTATATAATATCATACTTCCTCATTCCTCACTCCTCCCCTCAAGAACCCTTCTACATGTCAAAACTGGTCCTTGAGAAAAAAAGCAATGATCTCCTTATTTGTTTAAATACTTGGTTCCTGGCTGGTGAAACTGTTTGTGAAGGAGTAGAAAATGTGGCCTTGTTGATCGACATGTGTCAGTGGGGGTGAGCTTCGAGATTTCAAAAGCTCAAACCAGGCTACTCCAACGCCATGTCTGCCTGCCTGTCTGCTACCCTTTGCCCACCATGATGGGGGCTTGCTTACAGTCTCACAGGACTAGTTTCATCATGCTTCATTTAAAAGTTGCATTAGTCATGTTCTTTCATCATAGTAATAGAACAGTAACTAAGTCATATTTATTGATTAGATTGAATCTTATTGAATATCACTGTTCCTAGCGCTGTAATATACCTCCACATGGTGATCAAATTTGATCAACCAAATACTGTGTCTGTGTTCAGCTTTTCAGGAGTTTGTTTGGCTTTAAGAACAGCAGTATATTGCACATGAGCATCAAGAATTATTTATTACACAGACTGAGCAAAGTCCAGGTGGTGTATGTATTTCGATAGTATAATGATGTTAATGTAGTATACTTTTTACTTACCAATAAATCAGATGAGCAACACAAGAGGGGGTGCATTTGCATAAAGGTTGTCTATTGGAAAGGAAAAAAGAAATACTAACTAAATTTGAATAATGTTAAGATGCCTTCCTTCAATAGTGGTAACTATACTGTAGCAAACTTAATGTTAATACAGTACATTTTACTTTGCTTTTGCATGTTTTTGCTCTTTTTTATTAACTTACCAATGTCAGCTTTGCTCCAGCCTGTGAATTCTGTGCACCATAAGAAATAACCTGGGGACCTGAGCTCAGGATTGGCCAAGGAGGCCGATGAAAAATTCCATCATGAGAGGCTGGACCAGAGTCATGCCTCAGCTCTAAGTCCCAGTGTTGGCCAGCTTCTAGGCATAAAGCATCACTCAGGCCCCACCCTTCAGTCTTACTCAGGTCCTGCCTCATAATCCCCCACAGCCAGAAAGCTTCACTCAGGTCAGACTCTAACCCCACACTACCTTTCTCAGGTCTCACACGGTGTCCTTTATCCTAACTCAGGTCTAGTACTTGCTGCTAAGCCTGATGGCCTGAGTTCCATCTCTGGAGACCTAAGTAGAAGGAGAAAAAATTACTCTTGTGAGCCTTCATCTAACCTCCTCTTGTGGGCTATTATGTGCACATTTGCACACACACACACACACACACACACACAGACAGAGGCTCACACTAAATATGCATATGTAAATTAACAATATATACTCAGCCTCTGTCCTATACTAGAATGAAATGATGAATCCAAAGTTCTGAGTCTGCCTGATACCAAAACTAGGGAATTTAAAAAGTGTTCTCAGTTTTGGTTAAAGTTTATACATTCATATTGATATGTTCTTATTTTTAAATCTGTATTTTACTTTCTCGGCTTTTAAAACATTAAACAGTCATTTTCAGTCAATAACAGATTTATTCTCCAGAAAATAGGGGATGTACTAAAGTTAATTCTCAATTAAAGAAACTTCGAGTATGGTATAGAAGGTATTCTGACATATAAAGTTTGCCTGGAGGTCAGAGGGCAGAGCTAGCCACTAGTTAACCGTAGAAGCCAGCCAGTTGGTGGCACACACCTTTAATCTCAGCACTTGGGAGGAGGAAGCAGGAAGATCTGGAGTTCAAGGCTGCCCTTGGCCACATGAGGAAAGAGAGAAAAGTCTAAAAGAGAAACAGAACTGGGTAGTGGTGGTGCACGCCTTTAATCCCAGCACTCAGGAGGCAGAGGCAGGTGAATCTCTGTGAGTTTGAGGCTAACCTGGTCTACAAAGCAAGTTTCAGAACAGCCAGAGATACAGAGAGATACCCTGTCTTGAAAAACCAAAAAATAAAAATAAAAATAAAAGAGAGAGAGAGAATCCAGCATACTTGTTTCCTTGAAATCTAACAAAAATGTTTAGAATGCCAGAGTTACTTTGAGTAAGTAAGCCAAGCATACAAACGTGGAACTATACCAGTTAATCTGGGTCAGTTTCTGCAGGAGATATACAAATACTATTGTAACGAATTCCAAGGGAACTCCTTCCTTAGAGATAGGAAGACCCCATGAAGTCACCACAACAGAGGGGAACATGTTTTTGGATGTGGAAGGCTCTGAATCTTTATTTTAAGACAAAGTGTTCATATGGATGCTGACTGACCCCACATTACACGATTACCTCTACCCCAGAGAGCTAAGATTATATCTACACCACTACATGTAGCCCAAAGAGTAGTTTTGTTACAACTGAATTGCAATGGTTCATATTTTCATAGTGCTCAGAGGTATAGGAGAAAGGAAACAGCTCTCTAAGCAGTATTTGTTGCAGTTGTTACAATTCTGGAGGGAAATGTGTCCTGACTTGTCAGAAAATCATACTATACCAGGATCTGTGAAGGGACAGCTCTGGAGGGAATGGTATAGGTATCCTGATTTGTCAGGAAGTTAGGCTCTCCCTACAACTGTGAAGGGAGAAAGGTATCCTGACTTGTCATGAAGTCAGGCTGTACATGAAACTGGGATGTGATGGGGGAAGGTCTTCATGCAAGATGTAGCAATCCTGTTCCTATTTGGAGAGCTGTTACAGCTGAGCTCTGCTCTACCCTGCCCTACCTTAAGGGGGCTTCCCAGCAGAGGTATCTGTTTCTTCTTCTGCTCTGCTCCCATAAGGGAGCTTTATAACAGAGGTATCTATTTATTCTCAGCTCTGGCCCAAGATGTCACTTCTCCTGCTTCACTTTGTTAAAGGGGAAACCCCTGCAGAAATGTGGCAATCTCCTCTGGCTCCTGTGACAAGTTGTTATTTTTCTGCCCAGCCCTCGCCAAGGGAACTTCTCAGCCAATGTTCTGCTCCATGATGACAGAAGAAGACCTTCACCCAAACCTTTTTTAAGAAAGAGATTTATTTGGGAAGGAGGAATCAGGAGAGTGGCCGCCTCTGCCAGGGTGGAAAAGGACAGCTCACGACTGAGCAGGTAAAGGGGCTTATACAGGGCTTCCTAGGGGCCTAGTTTCTTCAGGGAGAAGATTTTCTGCTCTGGGATAGGTTGGTTTTCCTGCTCAGGGACTGGTCAGTATGGTTGGTCAGAGGCAGAATTGCCTCTGGTTTCAGGGCTAGACTGTGTTTCTTTCAGTGGCCCTTTTTAGCCTTTTGGCTCAGATTCAGGGTCAGGGAGTATTTCCTTCAATGGTTCTGATTCTAGGGATAAAGTATGTTTCTTTGGCTCTGGTTTCAGGGTCAGGGTGTGTTGCTTTGGATCTGGTTTCAAAGCTAAAGTGTTTCTTTCACTGGCTTGATTTCAGGGCCAGGGTGTGTTTCTTTCACTAGCTCTGGTTTCTAAGCCAGAGGGTGTTTCATTCACTGGCTCTTCTTTCAGAGCCAGGGTGGGTTTCTTTTATGGTCTCTGGTTTCTGAATAAGGGTGAGTTTCTTTGAGTGGCCCTTTTACCCTACATTTGTCCCAAAGGAAACATGGCTTAGCCTTCACCTTGATGGCTTTCATGATATGAGAAAGCGGGTGGGGAGGATAGAAATAAGACCTATTCAGTGTGCCTTCCTCTCTTTCCCAGTCTTGTAACAACTCATGTTTTCTATATGGTGCAATGCTTATTTTTGTGTGTCAATGACTGGATGTATAGAGAAGCAAGATGTCTTAAATGATTTCTCTGTTTCTGTGATCATACACCGACCAAAAGCACCTGGAGAAGGAGCGCTTTTATTTGGGTTACAGGTGACATTCCATCATCCAGTGAAACCAAGTCAGGATCCTGAAATCAGGAGTTGAACCAGAGACTATGAAGGACCTCCACTTGCTGTCTTGCTCCACAGCAGAGTGGAACATCATTTGGAGGAGGAACATCACTTGCTCCTATGGTACTCGCTCCTTTTGAAAAATTAATTTAGTTCCAATTAACATATACTTACATCTTTTTCCTCTCCTCCCTGTAACATTCCACATTCACTCTCATGCTGCCTAAAGCTATCTCTGGGTCTGTGGTTCTACCACAACTGGGGTCTTTGTTGATGTCCATGTTGCCACTAAGGTCATGGGGATACCTTGGATCTAGGCTGCCAACTGTGGTTGGTCATTTTGGTGTTAGACTGCCATGCCACTCTTGGGAGCATGTAGATATGAGTGGAGTGTGCTGCTCCCTGGGGTCATGGTGACATCCAGTTATGAGCTGCTGCCAAGGGTCATGCATGATTGGGTCCACAGCACTGCAGCAGCTAGAGTCTGATTGATGTCCATGGCTGCTGTTACCACCAAGGTCAGTGTGGATGCCTGGGGTCTGGATAGCCACATGAGACCCAGTTCACCAAAAGCTCTAAATATCTGGCCTCCTTTAGAAAGGGGTGGTTCATCACAGCAAGTTCATCCTATTGACTTCAAGTCTGTTCTTAAATAACCCTTAACATCCACCTTCTGTCTCACAGGTATTTCAGTGGAACTTCCAGTGGAACTTCTCAAAAATATCAGGTATTTTCTGTCCCTATAAATTGAGGCAGACAATACTCATTTTCTGTGGGTCTATGACCAGCAGACTCCAGTGTACATCTAGATGTATTGGCACAATGATAATTTCCTTTGCAAAGAGGTTTACTACCTGGGTCCATCTTTGGACTGACTTGTAGCCCCCAGACTTTAATGTCGTGGAATGGAAAGTACTAAATGAATGAACCTTTGGATGTCCTTGAGTTTTATTACTTTTCATGTGAAATTTCATATCAAAATTGATGACTTCACTTTTAGCCATTTGCCGTCCTTTGGTGTCTACAAGACTCTTCTAGTAATTCTCAAGTTCAAGGCACAACTTAAAATCTCATCTTCTGGCTTCTGACCTAGTGCACCTCTGATTTTCTTTTTCACATTTGCTGTGACGTCAGAGCTCTCCTGTGTCCTCTGCCCATCTCTTGGTCCTCAAGAGCCTTTTCTTTTTTCTCAGGTATACATAGCAAGATGTGGTAGTATAGCATGCCATTGCTGACACTGTCTATGCAGATTGGGCAATCGGTTCCTCCCAGAATGTCTGGCTGTGGGTGGTGTCCTCTTCTGGTCATTTTCTAGAATTATTCCAGTGCTCTGCTATGTATCCAAATTTTAATCCTCTTAACTCTCCTTTCCACTTTTGACTCACTAGTGACATTCTCTTGTGACAGGACAGGCAGATTATTTGATTTAAATAGAAACTGCCACACAGTCTTTGTTCTTCTTATAGGTGTCCACAGGGCTTGTGTGAGCTCTGCAAGGGTCAGAGTCTACATGATCACCGGTTAGAAGGTGTTCCAACAACCTTAGTTACGTTTCCTTGTGGTGTTTCTGAACACATTCCCCTGTGTTTCAGTAGGTGAGCTTGTGACACCATGCACAATGTCACCTCATCACAGCTTCTTCCTGATGGCCTTCAACATACTCTTGCTGCGTTAGCTGTATCCAACACTCTTCCTGGGTTTTCCATATCTGACCCCGGCCAGGCTCTTCATACCTAATCTCTGTTTCATCCTGTTCCTGTTTCAACCTCTTCCAAAGCTTGGCTGGCTCTTCAGACTACCTATAGATGAGTCTCTCTTCCTGGTATTTCCTTTTTCAAACTTTTCCTGGATTTTCAGGGTTCATGATTCTATGCTTCTGGTGAGGTTGCCATGTAGAATGGCTACTTGAATTGCTCTGCTCAGGTGCTGGCTGGCTGCTGTGGTAGAACTTTCTGATTTCCACATCAATGTGTCTGTCAGCCCACTTCCAACGACTTTTCTTGTGTCATTCTCTCGATGGCTGAGGGATCACTATATCCAAAAGGAGATGTCTTATCCACACTGGACATGTTGGTTTTCACCCAGGAACCACTGGGTGAAGAACTCAGTCTTCCTCTTTATCAGTGGGCTTTGCTGTTTTTTTTTTTTTTTTTCACAGCATCAGTGAATACTTTTCAGCTGGTTAATCTATCAATCTAACCTTGCTTTTAAAGTAGCATTTGACCAGTCCTAGTGTAGAAAACTCCATGAACTTCAGGAACTGCATTTTCTGCTGGGGAGAAGGGGGGCTCCAGGATACCGTGAACCCCGGTAGACCCCCACATTTTCAAAACACACTGAACCGTAAAGTATCTCAAAGGTACTTGGCATTGTAGCCATGCAATGGTGGCTAGGCTGCTGTGAGCCTCATCTATTGCCCTGGCTATGGGCTTCCAGGTTTCATAGCTGGTTTTGATGCAGTTTCATAATTTATGGTAACATTTTATGGTGAGTTGAGGTTGTGTACACCAACCTCCAGGTCAAGGGTCTCAAAGCTGTTTTCCATCCCTGGAGTTCCTGTTGGTCTGTGCCTGTCCCAGAGGCTGAAGAAAACCCAAGGTGATTCAGAACTCAAGAAGGCAGAAGTATAGCTCTGACTCCAGGAAGGGAGAAGATATTGGAAAGAACAGTTGATTCACTTCATTTTTCTGAAGTGCAAGTCTAGAAAAAATGTATCCTTGGACAGACTTATCCATGCCTCTTACCCTCTGCGGTACAGAGGATTGTATGTAGAGTTACATCTCTCTCTCTCTCTCTCTCTCTCTCTCTCTCCTCTCTCTCTCTCTCCCTTTTGTTGCTATCTTTTATTGAAAATAGATTCTTTTCTTGTGATCTTAAAAACTCTGACTGTTGCAACGTATTTTATTGCTTCAGCTATTCCTACAAGGTAATTTGTCACAAGATTAAACAAGCTAACAGCTAAGTTCTGCTTTGGTGTGAAACGCTTGCTTGATTGGATGGCTGAGTCCTCTGCTAGACATCTGTTACAAAGTCAACCTTTGCCAACACACAGGCAGCACATGAGAAAATATGGCTCCACCAAATTATATCTTTGTGGGTTTTTCCATTTTTAAAAAAGAATTTATTTTTATTTAATGTTCCTTGGTGTTTTGTCTGCATGTATATCTGTGTAAAGTTAGAGAATTCCCTGGAACTGGAGTTATAGACAGATATAAGCTGCCATGTGGGTGCAAGGGATTGAACCTGAGCCCATTGGAAGAGCAGACAATGCTCTTAACTGCTAAGCTATCTCTCCAGTTCAGTCTTTACTTTTAAAATCCTTGGGCTAAAAATAGCCAGGGCCTTGTCTGGCAAACTCTCTCTGGTTTGGTCCTAGATAATATCATTTTCATAAAAAGCCACTAATTTACAAAACTCAAAACTTGCGTCACACTGGTGAATGTTTGAATGATCTCAAACCTAAAACATTTTGAGGCCCCAGTGAGATCTTGGCATTCAGACAGTAGCTGTCAGTTTTTTTCTGACTGGGCTTGGTTCCCCAGAAACTCTCAGGCAGGGGGCTTATGGAATGGCAAGGCCTAGTCATTGGGGGACTCATGGCAGTTACCCAAAGCCTGACCTCACAGATAAGAATTCAGTCCTTGAGGGCTTACATCCTGGGGCCAAAACAAAGATCAGAGAGTCCCAGTTCTTGTGGATGCCACTGGTAAGTTCCTGGCCTGGAAGCCAAGGAATCTGGAAGGTCAAGTGTTTGCAGGAGCCATCGGCAAGATTTTAACTGCAGAAATTGTAAAAAGAGGCATCTGGAAGCCTCTGGAGGTCTAGGCAATGATCTGTCTATATTAGCATATAGTCCTGATAGTTGTGGGAAAGCTAAAAGCAGCATTATTTCCTAACTCTGAGGGCTCTGAGAACTCTGGGCACTCTAGGTTGGGTCTGGAAGACAAATTTGGAAGAAGGGTGTGGTCTCTACGTTGTAGTGTCTGATGTTTCTTTTCTGTTTCACTTTGCTGTTTTGTGTGTTATTGTTTTTGAAAAATCTGAAATGATGGGTCAAAAGTCTTTCACTCAGGAGACCCTCTGAACCTGATGAAATCTTACTTTTAGGACTACCAGAGAAAAACTCAGGAGTCTGGCGAACAGGTCTATGTAAGAAAACCAGTTACTTTTTGTTCCTTTGATTGGCCTTATTCCATGTGGGCTATCCAGATGAAGGCTCCTTTAGCCTTTCTCTTATTTAGAGGGCACACCATGGAGATTTTAGTTAACGAAGGCATTTGGACATACTGTCCTACATTCTGGCCTGGATATTCCTGGTACAGGATTCCCCATCCTTGATAAGGAAGTACCAGCCAAATTCTCCCTCAAAGAGACCCTTTAATTTCAGAAGAAATAAATGAAATCAAAGGGTAGGACAATGTCTGGCCCACAGTCTTATCAGTTCTCCTTGAGTAGAAAAATGGCTGCCACCCTTTGCACCAGTACAGGCCACAAAGTGAAACAATCCAATGGCCCTTCTCACTCTCCCAGTCATTTCTCACTCCCCCAGGTAGGTTGCAACAGGATAAATTTCCCTTGGATCTCCCCAGTGTGCTTCACTTTGGTCCCTTAATCCAGCCATTCTCCTCTTGACAGACCTTCTCACGGGGAGCAACCGAGAGGGAAAAGGAGGGAATGAGAGAAAGTCACCAGTCACTTACGATACATGGTCCTTTCACCACTATATAGTTATCTATATAATTGGAAATCTCAAAAACCTCCCTTTCCCAGGAAAGCCCCCAAAGCTTGATTTCTCCACAAGAAATGATGGTTTACAAACACAAGCTAACTTGGTCATACTGTCAGCAGCTACTTCAAACCCTCTTCACAACCTAGGAGAAGAAAGAATTCATCAGCAAGCCCAGAAACAGGTCATTGGAAATGATGGGCAATCAGCAACTGAGCCTGTGATTATCAAAGAAGTTTTCCCTGCCAAACAGCTGGATTGGGACCTAAGTTCTGGTGAGGTAGGAAGTCTCTCAACCACTTTTGCCAGACTCTGGTAGGGGGGTCTCCGGGCAATACCAGACAGCCCACAAATTTATCTGAGGTAAGCCAGAAAACTCTGGGTTCAGATGACTCCCATTTGCCTCCTCGAGGCCTTTCAGACCTACACTCCAACTGAGCTGGAGACCATAGGAGACCAGAGACTATTTATTCACTTGGCTTGTGTTTCCCAGTCAGCACAAGATAGAAATTAGGAAGTAAATTCAGAAAATAGAAGGGTTGAAGGAAAAGTATTGTCAGAGTTAGTTGAGAATGTTTCCCAGGTAAATCATAAGAAAAATACCCGAGAGGATGGACGGACTAGGAAACCAGCTAAGGTTATGGTGGCCACCTACCAACCAGAAAGATCCTGGCTTTGAGGATCTGCAAGGGAAGGACAAAGAGTGAGTGAAGACGACATAAAAAATGAACGCTTTTGGGGAAAAACCAATATGCACAAGGCAAGGAGACCAGCCATTGGAAAGACAAAAGCCCAAGATGTACTTGATGTGCACTCTGATGGAAAATGGACCTCTTGAAAAATGAATGCCTGAACAGACAACACAGGTCTGCATCTGTGTACCAGCTATGGACAGACTGATGAGATCTGGTTTCTGCTGCCCCAGATCCCAGGATTACTTTGATAGTGTGTGTGAGTGCTCCCATTAACTATCTGGATGTCATGGGAGCCACCTGCTGGGTTCTAAAATGGACAGCAAGCCAATAAGTGAGAAATGATAATATAAGGAGCTACCAGTTAACAGATCTGCTCCTGGACCACCTAAAATCTGTAGATATGCAAAGGGGGACAGCCTCCCACTCATTCCTGGGAACACCCTCTCCTGGAAGTGATCTGCACCACAAACTATGGACAGAAACACATTTTGAAAAGATGAGGTCTTAATAGATTTAAAACATCCAAAATTATTAAATAATATTATGCTAACCATGCCACTGTGAGAAGAGTATATCCTATTAAACAACCCTCTTCTGGATTAAGATTTAGACTTATTAAAAATGTTCTTATTTCTGTGCTGAAACAAACCCACCAGGACTAGCATTCCTCCAAACACCTGTCAAAGTAGAACTGAACAGCAATGCTACTCCTCTCTAGGTAAGCAATATCCTAAAACTTAGGAAGCAAAACATGGAATCAAAGCTCATATTAACAGGCTTCGTGAAACTGGCACATTGGTCCCTTGCCACTTCCCTTGGAATCCTCCATTGCTGCTTGTGTGAAAACCAGGAACAGAGAATTATAGGCCAGTACAAGACCTGCAGGAGATAAACAAGAGAGGACAGGATATTCATCCAACAGATCCTAATGCACACAGACTCTTGAGTTCACTCCCTTTCTACCTCTTCTACCCTGATATGCAGGTCTACAGTGCTAGATATGAAGGATGACTTCTTCGGTATTTCTGTTCATTAAATCAAGTCAACTGATATTTGCCTTTTAATAAATAGATATGGAAAATAGAACAATGACCAATTAAAATGGACTAGATTGCCTCCAGGTTTTAAAAATTTTCCAACACTGTTTGATGAAGCCCTCCACAGATATGTGCAAGCATTCAGATCCAAGACTGAAAATGTCATGTTCTTGCAATACATGGATGACTTCCTTCTGGCAGCAGAATCTGAGGATCAATATCTCCACACCACAAATTGACTATTAGAAACACTGCAACAACAGGGACATTGGGTCTCTACAATAAGGGCTCAGCTCTGCACCCCTAAGACTAAGTACCTGGGGATGAACAGCAGGAAGGGAAGAGATTGCTTTCCACTCACAGAATCCAGTCAATTACTCAGATCCCAAATCCTCAGACACAAAGATAATTCTAGATGTTCCTTTGGATGTAGATTATTGCTGGGTCTGCATACTCAGGTGTGCTGAGTTGGCCAAGCCATTATACCTTCTACTTGGGGCACCGAGGAAGCCTTGAGCTGGTCTCCAGCAGTGGAGGAGGACTTTGGGAGTTAAAGTAGCCTCTGGTTTGGGCTTCAACATCAGCCCTACCTGAGGTAGCCATGTGATTCTACCTATTTGTGGATGAGAGTAAAGGCATTGCCGGGGATGCTAACACAAAACTGAGACCCTGGTCATGTCCTGTTGCCTACCTCTCTAAGAAACTGGAGCCAGTAGCAGCAGGATAACCAGTATGTCTTGGAGTTATAGCCACCATGGTTCTCCTAACAAAGGAAGTGAAAAAGCTGACTCTGGGATAAGATCTCTTGATGATGGCCCCACATGAAGTGAACCTCTCTTGAGAAGGACTCCAGACAAATAGATGACTAACTCTCCTGTTGTCAGACCTGGTTTCTAGATTAGACAAGAATCACATTTCATCAAACAGCTGCCAGAATCAATGATGCTGCCATCCAATTTGATGGCTTCCAGGTCAACACCACATTTTAGGAACTGAGGCCAGATGTGATAGATGTCCCATGTAATCAATCAGTTTTGGTCATTTCCCATGGTTTCTGGTGGTACCAGTTTCATCTAGGGAAGAAGAAGGTATCTTGGGGCAGGTGAAGTGACCATAGATCACATCTTTGGACAGATATCCTTCCCCCAGGGACTTCATCTCAGACAGGAGAATTTGTTGTACTCACTGAGGCTCTCTAATGGGAAGAGGAAGACTATAAAAATAATGCTGATAGTAGATAGGCCTTTCCCACTGCACATGAGCATGGACTATCCTCATGGAGAGAGGCCTCTTAAGACCAGAGGGAAATGTTATAAAAAAAAAATAAAACAGTGATCTCAGTCCTGTTAGCTACAATTTCAGCCACAAAAATAGTTGCTACCATACACCATGAAGTAGATTCATAGAGATAACAGAAATAGGCTGATGAGGTGGCCAGAGAGACTGCCTCAAAAGCAGTAAAAAAAAAAAAAAAGCCTTCCACCCCAGACCCCCTTCTGCTGATAAGCCATATCACTCAGAAGAGGACCTTAAAGTAGCAGAGAACCTGGATGCAGAAGACGCCCCCATCCACCCAACGTTATCTTAAACAAACTGATGAAAGGACAGTTGTTCCACAGCTTTGGGGGACATTTGACTCATCAACTCCATGAAGGGACTCATCTGGGAAAAATCAGGCTAACTGAACTTATATGAAAAGATTCTTTTTCACAAGAATGGACCAGATGATTTGAGAAATTATTTCCAGATGTCAAGCCTGTCATCAAACAAATGCTTCCTCAGGTCTGATGCCACTCCCAGGGATTAGAGAACAAGGTTTAGGAGCAGGCAGAGTCAGAGAAGTAGATTTTGCAGAAGTTAGGCCAGGACAATATGGATACAGGTATTTGCCTATTTTTGTGGACACCTTTTTTTTGGATGGGTAGAGAGCTTTTCCAGCAAGACTATTTGGAATACAGTTAAGAAACTTTTAAGTGAAATAATGTCTAGGTCTGGATTACCATTATCCATGGGGTCAGATAACAGGCCAGTCTTTACATCCAAGGTCACTAAAAATATTTCCACTGTTCTGGGGATCAATTGGAAATTAAATTGTGCATCTATCTCATCCCCAAAGTTTAGGACAGTAAAGAGGATAGATTGGACCCTAAAGGAGACCTTAACTAAATTACCCTTAGAGACTGGCAAAGGATGGATGGGACTCCTTCCCATTGCCCTCTTTAGGTCCCATATGGAAAAGGACTGACTCTATGTGAAATCCTTTTTGGAGGCCTCCTAATATCCTCCTGCAGATATTGAAATTATTAATCATCCATTGCTTTAATTTGTGTAGACTTTGCAGCAGACTCAGGAGGTTGTGGCCTCCTCAGTTAAGGCTACCTTCCAGAGTCCAATACCTCATCCACACACCTTATAGACAGGACATAGGGTGTGGACCAAGAGACATGGAAGTGCTGAATTAGGACCTTGCTGGAAGGGATCCTCTCTGGTCATCCTGACCATCCCCACTGCTGTCAAGGTAGATGGCATCCACACCTGGACACACAATTCCCAAATCAAGGGCATCACAGAGGAATAAGGAGACCCTGGTGCAGGGGAAGCCAGCAATCCTGCTTGAGAGAGATGGACTTATCACCAGGACCAGCCAAGGTCCACTAAAGAGAAGACTGACCCTGTTTTATCCAAGTGATGTTAATATATTGTATGTTATTATGTCTGATTACGTTGCCTCCTTTTATGTCTCAGGATTCAAAGTGGAAATTCCTTCAACCTCTCAGATGCCTATATTGTAGCCCTCACAGTAAGTTTAGGATTAGAAACTTCTGGAGCTACTCTTGGTGCAACCAGCACAGCATGGCTGATTGTAACTAGAGGAAGTTAGGGTGTCAGAATACAGAATGTTAGGATTTATTTGTACTGGAAAAGTCTATTGCAAAGTTAGAGTAAAAGGTAGTTTCTTAAGCTGACGTAGGCTTGAAAAATAATGGACCACATGACCTGCTGTATACAGAATATGGGAGTTACTGTATGGTCTTGAGAGAAACTTGCTGCTTTTATGTGAACCACTTAGGGATCCTTAGAGCTAATTAGGCTATGCATGGAAAATACCATATAGAAGGGGAAAGACTCTGCATGGAGGAAATGCAGAGTTTCTGTTTTCATACTCAGGTTCCTCCTGCCTGGAACATGTAGTGTCAGCTGTTACAGGACTTCTAGCCCTCCTGTTCCTTCTGATTACTGCTGGCCCTGCACCTCTAAAGCCATAGCTAGATATATAAATTCATGCTTAGGAGTCATTAAGCTGAAGGTTATTAGATTCCAATATGAACAGGTACCCACTGCAGAGTCAAGGAGTAAAGAGTCAGAGTAAAACTGTTATTTGACTTTGGAGAAAACTGCATCATGGTTAATCCACCATAACATAAAATAGTGTAAGTCTAAAATGCACTGGACCCATCTAACCTCATAGGCATTATCTCTAACCCTGACCTGCCTCACATAACTGCAGGACATTTACATTGGACTGGAGTGGGGTGAAATCAGCTAATTCTGTAACAGGATCCCAGACCTTAGCACAACTGACGTCATGGTGGAAACACCATTCAGGCCACACTACTCAGTCCATACACACTACCCATCACCTGCCACAACAAAACAGAAAGACCTAATCCATCAAAGTCCATAGTTCTGGGAAAGTCTCTAATGTACTAACTTGCTTTTTGGCTTCTGTAGTTCCACATCTGGCTAACTGTTCTTGTTTCCTGAAGTATATCCACCCAGGACATGATTTTTGTAGTTAAAAGTTCACCCTGAGAAAAACTGGAGGGGGGGCTACACTGGGATCCTGAATACCCATTGTGGTTGCCAGCCAGCTAATAAAAACTTTCTATTTGTTGAACCTGTTATCTGAGTAGTCTTCTCTGGTTGATAATTCAGAACAATACAGAACCTACATTAGTCAAGTTTTTATATTTTAAATAGTAATTGTATGTGAGTGTGTGTGAGTAGGTACATGTATGTAAGTATACAAGTATGTGTCACAGCATGTGTTTGTAGAGGCAAAAGGACAACTTTCAGGAGGTGAGTGTCTCCATCCATTGCCAAGGGCCGTGGCTGTATACTTCAGGTGATAACCAGTGTTTGACAGGTCCACCCACTGGATGTGTAATTCCCTGATATGGAGCCCCACCTGGCAAAGCCATTGAGGCACTAACTGTGGAAACTGGTTGTTTTCTGTCTGCACGTTTGTCATTGCCACTGTGATGTCTCCCTAATACGAACAGTTGTAGGGTGCTTTCCACAGCCCTTTGGTAGTGTGTTTTACAACTCTGGGCACACATTTAACTGTGGATTTCTGTTTAAGCTGTATAATTCTGATATATAGAAATAATACCAGAATATTCTTCTTTACTGACACAGGAAAGTAACAGTATCCTCAGTCTCAAAGACAGTGTTTTACACATTTTGAAAAGGTCTTATAACTGGTCCAAAACAGATTAAGCTGCCTCTACAGAATATACACAAAAACTAATTCCCAGGTATTGTTTATTGCTAAATCAAGGCTAGACTGTTTACATCAAGACACAGTCCTTGCAGTAGCTCCCTTTCTGCTCTTGCTCTGACCCCTCAAGTTTCAGCCAATTGTTTACCATCTGGGACCCCTCATCAACTCAGAGCTACGTGCATGGGTCAATGTGACATTACTAGCCTAGGAGAAACCACATGACTTATCTTGTGTTTTGAGAATGGGTAGGGCCCTGAAAATGTAACTTATGATTGTCCAGAGTTTAGCAGTGAGGGTGCAGCAGCAGCGGTGTGGAGAGAGATGGCTGTGCAGAGCTATGTGAGAGCTGCTGCAGAATGTGTGTGTGTGTGTGTGTGTGTGTGTGTGTGTGTGTGTGTGTGTGTGTGTGTGTGTATACTGAGTGAGAGATGAAGAAGTAGCGTGAAGGAGGAGGAGAAGAAGCAACAACAGCATGAGAGAAGTGTGAGGGAATGAATGGGTGAAAGAGTGAATGAGTCAAGAATGAGTGAATGATCTGTTTACAACAGACAATAGAGTGTTGGACTCATAGTTCATAAGGCTGGACTACATGATATTACCATTTCCATGTACAGAAATAATCAAGCATCAGAAATGTCATGTGGTTTAGTCTCATAATTACCTAATATATATTTTTTATTTGAATTGAAGAAGCAGGGCATAGTGAGCCACACCTGTCATCCTAGCACTTGGGAGGCTCAGGCAGGAGGATTGCTGCAAATCCAAGGACACTCTGGGCAACATAGTAAGCACCTGACCTGCCAGGGCTCCATAGCAACAGTCTGTCTCACACCCCAACAACCACAATACAATAACAAGAACAAAAGCCAACTCTCTAGCCCAAGGCATTGAATAGATTTTGTTCTGTAAAATATGTAAATGGCATACAGAAAAGGCAGAAACACCCATAAAATAAGCACATTGTGTCAAGGCAGTCCTCAGCAGTGACTGCTCCATAAGATAGGGCCTTACCCCTCTGTGTGAACATAGTCCCAATGACACTGACAACAGCCTGTGTTCACCTGGTATTTAGTGTGTAGCAGCCTCAGTGCTCAGTGCTTTAGACATACGTTGCATTTCACCCCCTCACACATCTATGAGGATGATTGTGTCAGTCCTACAAATGAAAAGGTGAAAATGAAAAATTTACCAAAGGAACAATTAGGTTTTTTAGAGACACATTAAATGAAAAACATCTATGACAACATCTTCACTGTCTCCAGAGTAATAAAACGTGTAAGTATAATCTTTTAATGTCCTTTAGTTGTGAGCAAAGATTCACAGGAAGAGATCCACCTGGAGAATTTCTTCCTACTCAAGAGTCAGGCCTTAAGGTTTCTTTGCTCCTCAAAATGACTTTTATGCCAGCCTTCCTGACATGGCCTCCTAGGAGCTTATTAGAAATTCCGAATCTCAGGTGACCATCCAAAGGCACCAGGCATGCATTAGGACAAGATCTCCAGATGGTTTATTTTCACATTAATGCCTAGAAGTGGCATCTTAATTGTAAAATAGTATGTCTGAATTTTAAACAGATTCTAAAGCAGTAGTCAGCCTTCCTGATGCTGTGACCCATTAATAAAATTCCTCATGTTGTGGTGAACCCTAACCATAAAATTATTTCATTGCTGCTTCATAATTATAACTTTCCTACTGTCATAAATTATAATGTAAATATCTGGTATATAGGATACCTGATATGCAACCCCGTGTGAAAGGGTCCTTTATTGCCCCCAAGTGTCAAGACTGACAGATTCAGAACCAATAATCTAAATTGATTCTGATGTTGGTGATCAATAGTAAGGCCACACATTTTCAAATGTTCCAGGACTTGATCCTAAAGTGCAATCCACTGAAATCGTAAGTGCAAACAGTTTAAAAAGTCTGGAGTCGAGACAGTACAGTATGCATGTTCAAAGCAGTCTGTGTTCTGTTGCTCTGGCCTGATCCATGAATATAACCTAGCAGACTGGTAGGGTTTCACACACTTCATTTTTTTTTAAATTTTTTGTAATAAGTTTTTTTTAAAATTTTATTTTATTTTACAATACCATTCAGTTCTACATATCAGCCACGGGTTCCCCTATTCTCCCCCTCCCACCCCCTCCCCTTACCCCCAGCCCACCCCTCATTCCCACCTCCTCCAGGGCAAATCCTCCCCTGAGGACTGCAATCAACCTGGTAGACTCAGTCCAGGCAGGTCCAGTCCCTTCCTCCCAGACTGAGCCAAGTGTCCCTGCATAAGCTCCAGGTTTCAAACAGCCAACTCATGCAATGAGCACAGGACTTGGTCCCACTGCCTAGTTGCCTCCCAAACTGATCAAGCCAATCAACTGTCTCACCTATTCAGAGGGCCTGATCCAGCTGGGGGTCCCTCAGCCTTTGGTTCATAGTTCATGTGTTTCCATTCATTTGGCTATTTTTTTCAATAATTGAGTAAAACTGAAATTTATTATAAGCCACAGTCGTCCTAGGGACCTCCATGCTGTATATATAGCCTCCATGGTTCTATGGGTTGTGGTCTGATTGTTCTTTATTTTATATCTAGAATCCATTTATGAGTCAGTACATACCATGACTGTCTTTCTGGGTTTGGGTTACCTCACTCAGGATGATTTTTTCTAGTTCCATCCATTTGCCTGCAAATTTCATGCTACTACTCTGCTGAGTAGTAGTCCATTGTGTATATGTACCACATTTTTTCCATCCATTCTTCCATTGATGGGCATCTAGGTTGTTTCCAGGTTCTGGCTATTACAAATAGTGCTGCTATGAACATCGACACACACTTCATTTTTAATACCCCTGATGGGGACAAAAAGGTTTTCTTGCATTTAACTGGATGCTCAAATTGGTCCACATTGAAGCCATAATTATATCCAAAAATGAATGTCACATTTACCACTTTAAAAAGTTGTTTCAGAATCTGGGAAGATGGATCAGTCGGTCAAGTGTCTACTATGAAATCATGAGGACCTGAGATCAGAACTCCAAGAAATGTGAAAAATTCTCAGTGTGATGGTGTGTGGCCATCATCTCATTGCTGGGAAGGCAGAGTCAGGGAACTCCCTGGGGCTTACTGGCCAATCCCTCTAGGCCAATGGATGAACTCAAGGTTGATGGAGAGACCCTGTGCAAAGAGATTGAGGAAGACAGGAGACCTATTTCATTCATATATATATATATATATATATATATATATATATACTCATGTACACACACACACACACACACACAGAGAGAGAGAGAGAGAGAGAGAGAGAGAGAGAGAGAGAGAGAGAGAGAGGCGGGGAGAGACCCAGTACAATTATTTACCACTGGGTGAAAGTAATACTTCAGTAAGTGAGGCTTTGTATCTGCCAGACCCCTGCTGAAAACTCCTGTTTGCTCCCAGGTAAATGGTCAGATGGTACACAAAGCTCTACTTATAGAAACTTGGACCACCCAGAAAGGGCAAGAATCTTAGCATCAGACACATGTCTTATAACATACCTCTGAAGAGTGAAAATATGTAAATTAGGAGATACTGGACAACACCATAGGGCTAAGAAAGCAGCCACCACATGGAGCAAAGTCACAGAGAATGTGAGAATCAAAGTTCAGGTAGCCTATGGAACCTGGGTCACACTGACTTTCTATTCTTTAAGTCACAGCCATTCAGAATGATCAAGTCATGGAATAAATTTGGTTCACAAATATGAGAAAGACAATTACAGTGAGTAACAAGATGAGAAACAAGATCCATTGATAGAGAACCATGATTAGAAGCACTCATCTTGCTGAATGTGAACCTGATTCCCAGTCAAGAGATTACAGGCACATAGGAAATAGAGTAGACAGTGGGAAAGAAGACTTAATCTGGATGCAGGAAAATGAGCTCTGGAATTATGTCCTTGTAACACCTCAGTTACTGAACACTGCATCTCCAGATTCTCATTTGTAGTATTAAGACAGCCATATCCACCTTGTAGAGATCTTGTGAGAAGGTTTGCAAATGTTCACCTTAGAGAGTAATGCTCAAATATAGTAATGGTGAGCCACTAATACTCAACATTATATTGACTGTTGATTGGACACTATGATAGTTAATGTTGTCAACTTGATAGAATCCAGAATCATCCAGGAGATAAGGCTCTGAGCATGCCTATGAGGAATTATCTAGATTAGGTTAATTGGAATGGGAAAACCCACCTTATCCATGTGTGGCTCTATTCCAGTCTTGGGTCCAGGACTGAGAAAAATGCTAAACAAAAGCTGAAGATGAGCATTCTTCTCTCCCTGCCTGTCTACAGAGGATAAAATGCTCAGTTTCCTGCTAGCATGCCTTCCCTCAGGATGGACTGCTTCTCCAGTGCAAGTCAAAATAAGTCCTTTGTATCTTCTGTTGCTTTTGTCAGGATATCTCAGCACAATATACCGATAATTTTTAATACAATACTATGGTGAAATCAAAGATGGGTAAGATATTGCCTCTGATTTTGAATATGATTTCTGTTAAACTTGATTAAAACTAGGTGTTGTGGAGGAGGCAAAAAGTATTGCCATCTGTTTCAGGACAGCTGGGCCATATAGCATGACACTTAAAAACAAGAACAATAAAGACCATCTGAATAGAACAGATTATAATGATGATCGGATGCACTTGGTGTGTTTAAGAGGTCGGCATCAGGCTGACGTTGATGATGTAGGCAGGGGCTTCCTATGGTACCCAGGGTGGTCTCACACTCCTCAAGGACTTTCTCTCCCTGCCTCAACTATAGAGCTTCATTCTCCTTTGATTTTTAACAGGCATTTCTTTCAGAATCAAATGTTCCGTTTCCCTCCTATGGTCCAACACCCTGGATTCTATCAGGGTTACACTCAACTCTGGAATTCAAGGCCTGGAAAAGAGCCCAGCTGAACCCACATGGAAGGCTGGAAGGAGTTCGTCCCTAGGTTCTGAGGGATATCCAGATATAGGCCACTGTGTGGAGCCCCAGCAGATCAAGGCACAGCGAGTACCAGCCAGGGCATCACAAGGGGCATCCATCTCCAGGACGAGCCCATAGTTGGTTCCAGGTTGAGGGTAGAGATGGGGTCAGCCTAGTATTCTGACCTCTATGTCAACAGGTCCCCACCTTGCCTAAGCCCTCTTGGCCAGCAGCAGCCACTCCCTATGAGGTACTATCTGAGGTCCAGTTCAGGGCAAGGACTGGACAATGGGGACATGGCTCTGGGTGCTTGTTTTGTGGTGGCTGCCACGGGTCAGCAGCGACCAATGGTCAGTGGAGAAGAGGAACAGGGCACCTTGTGACCAAGGCAGCAGAAAACTCTTGTGCTTCCATCTGCCAGCGCTGAACCCAGTCAGTCTGAGGGCTGCTACCACCCATCAAGTTCCAACAAGAGACTTGAATGGAAACTGCCATCCCCTCAGCCTACAGGGCATTGACAGCCATGGCAGATCCCAGGTGGGGCCTGAGCAGATAATAGGCAGCAGCATTCAGGGCAGGACCCCTGAGCAGGTCTGAACAATGGTGCAATGCTGAGCTGTTGAGGTCCCCACACGCTCCCCGTGGCGCTAGAGGAGGCATCCAGAGATCTACCCTCCACTCCTTCACCTAGCTTTGCAGCTGGCCTCACAATGGCAATGAATAAAGCCACAAGTGTGAACTCTTATTGGCTAGGATGGTTTCATGGATGACTCTGAACGATTTCCATTATAGATGATTTTTTTTTCACCTTCCAACTATGAGCCCAACACTCTGGGGTACTGTTCTTTCTTGCTACATCACATTTCCCTGATAACAATCTCATTTACCTCAGAATTCCTGGGATAGTATTTTGATCATTTTGACAAAATGACTCAAGATCTTAGATTTTATCTCTGTGGCTGCCTGCAAAGGTTTTGAGAACAAGGCTACCTGGGGCTGCCCTCTTCTCTGGTAATAATATGTGCTTTCATGTGAATGGCCATAAGCTGCATTTAGTTCCATGATTCCTGTTGGGTAGGTCTCTTGTTTGCCTCTGGGATATGGTTTTTCTTATCTATGAAGAATGTAGATTTTCTCAGACCTCAGGACATTTGACTCTAATTGCAGACGACATGAACATTCATATGAATTCATTGCTTCATGAAATGTTCAAGCTTTTCACATTTTTTCTTGGCTGTCTTGATGTCAATGGAGTCACCTTTGCTTTTATTTTTATCCATAATAATTGAGTTCTTGGGAAATCAAATTGTAATTCAATAAAGAATGTGGAAAAACAAAACCATGTCTCAGATCAACATAGAAGAAATTTGTCAGATGAAGTAGGAGTTATTCAAAGAGATTTAAAAAAAAACAAGTTTAGTCAGAGACAAAGCATACCAAGCCACCATTGAGAGGCATGTGTTAACTTGGAGTAGAGTCTGGCCATGTCATGTATGTCAGTCAGCATCAAAACACAGAATCAAGAGAGTACCTGGAGAGGAGGAGGCAGGAGGATGGAAAGTTCAAGGTCAGCCTTACAACATAATGAGGCCATGTTTTTAGTTTTGTTTTTTTTTTTAAGAAATAAAGAAGGGACATGAAAAGAAGGAGGAGTAGAAGGAAGGAAGGAGAAATAAGAATTTGAAAGAAAAAAGTCTAATTTTTCCAAGCCATTAGAAAGTAAACCTGCTGTATAAGAGTATAGAATTCCAACAGTTAATGTCCACTTGTTATCATCTCTAGCAAATGTGCAGTGAAGAGATTGAGTTGGCTAACACGAACTTTGGGGATTACCTGAAGATCCCACAGAGGAATCTAGGTAATTCTGTAGAGAATGGATCTGGGAGCCACATAAGTGAAAACCTGAAGCAGTAAGAGATGTGCTTTATCAGCCAATCACCAGGCTGAGCTCCAGGAGTCTAGTTGAAGAGAGAGAAGAGGGATTCTAAGAGCAAGGGGCATCAAGATGGTGATGGGGAAACCTACAGAGACAACTGAACCAAGCTAGTGGGAACTCATGAACTTTAGACCAACAGCTGTGGAGCCTCTATGGACTGGACTAGGCCCTCTGCATAAGCAAGACAGTTGCATAACTTGGTCTGCTTAAGGGGCCCCTGGCAGTAGGATTAGAATCCATCCCTAGTGCATGAGCTGGCTTTTTGGAGCCCATTCCCTACAGTGGGACAGCTTGCACAGCCTTGATGCAGGGGGAGGGGCTTGGACCTGCCTCTACTGAATGTGCCAGGCTCTGCTGACTCCCCATGAGAGGCCTTACCTTTTTGGAGGGAATGGGGGGTGGGTTGGGCGGGGAGCAGGAGGAGGGAAGAGAGGGGGAATCTATGGTTGGTATGTAAAATGAATAAAAAAATTCTTAGTAAAGAAAAAAAGAGATGTGTTTTATGTGGTGAAATTAGTGAGACATACTGACTTAAATAACACACATTGGTTGTTCAGAATGGACAGCTATTCTTTGCAGCATCTCCTAGGAAGGGAACCCCACCGTAACTCCACTTTTCTCTCTATGGGACATGTACAGGAAGGACCTCGGAAAATCTGTTTTTCCTTGGCCACTCGGCTACCTGAGATATGCAAGGTACATTACAGTACCAGATGAAATGTAAGGGAACATCAATTTAAGATGATATGACTCCATGTCATTCTATGGACTTTACAAGTATAGTTAAAAACTGTACATGTCCCTTTCATGGAATCTGATTCACCGTTCCCAAATAACCTGCAATGGATAATGACAACTGTTTCTATTAGGAGCTAAAAGTTTATGGTGGGAAAGGACTTTTTTTTTAAACCAGTCTAGTCAATTATATGATGCAAGGAGGCCTCATGACAAATATATGATTGTATAATTAACTATAACATCCTTGAGACTAGAATCTCCTTTGAATGAAATGTGTTTCCTGGTGGAGTTAAAAATGGAAATTCTAGGATATTCAGACCCGGCGGCAGCCGGCAGAGACATTCAGGCCCAGTGGCGGCCCACAGAGGTAGACAGGCCCGGCAGAGACAAGCAGACGCAGGTAGGCCTGCAGCGGTGGCCCGCTGAGGTAGACGGGCCCAGGGACGGAGACAAGCAGACGCAGCTTGGAACAGGGACGCCCCTAACCCCAACATCTGGGGAAGAAGCTATCTCCGTGGGTCAGAACCAGAACGAATCTAAACACTCCGTCTGAGGACAACCCAGGGCCCAGCTGCTGATCCTGTGAAACCCAACAACTTGGAGGTGTTGGTGAGAGTACCCTGCTCAGCTGAAACCCATCTGGGAGAGGATTCAGATGCCTACAGTTTAAAGTCTGAAGAAACAAGATCAGCTGAGGAGTTGACAAATGAACAAAACGTGACCTGGGAACACAGAAGAAGGCGCTACCCAGACACCAAACCAGATCACCAGAATCATAAGTATATAATTCACCAATCGAAATCAGCTGCCCCTGAAGAATTGGCCAATAGCACCAATTTAACCAAGAACCCCTACTAAACCAAGACTAAAAATTAGAACAAGAGAGGCACTCTCTGACACAGACACCACCTGCACCGCACAGAGGAAGAGATGAGTAGACGCCAGTGCAAAAATACAGGCAACAACATAAAGACCTATATGGCAACATCAGAACCTAGTGATTCTACACCTGCAAGACCTAAACATACCATGACAGAAGAAACAGAAGAAATCAACCCTAAAAATGACATTAAGAAGATGATAGAGGCCCTTAAAGAAGAAATAAAACATTCCCTCAATGAGGAAATAAAAACTTTCCTTAAAGAGGAATTGAAAAACTACCTTAAAGAGGAAATAAAAAACACCCTTAAACAGGAAATAAAAACTTCCCTTAAAGAGGAAATGAAAAACTCCATTAAAGAGGAAATAAAAAACTCCCTTAAAGAAATGGAAGAAAAAACGAACAAAAAATGGGAAGAAATCAAAGAAAGCCAAGAAAAAGCAATTAAACAGATGAAAGAAACATTCCAAGATCTGAAAAATGAATTTGAGACAATAAAGAAAACACATGCTGAGGGAATGCTGGAAATAGAAATCCTGACAAAACGAACAGGAACTACAGAAACAAGCATAACCAACCGATTGCAAGAGATGGAACAGAGAATCTCTGACACTGAAGACACGATAGAGAAAATAGATTCGTCAGTCAAAGAAAACAATAAAGACAAAAAAGTCCTAACACAAAACGTCCAGGAAATTTGGGACACCATGAAAAGACCAAACCTAAGAATAATAGGGATAGAAGAAGGAGAAGAATACCAACTCAAAGGCACAGAAAAAATATATTCAACAAAATCATAGAAGAAAACTTTCCTAACCTAAAGAAAGAAATACCTATGAAGATACAAGAAGCTTACAGAACACCGAATAGGCTGGATCCCAAAAAAAAGTCCCCTCGCCACATAATAATCAAAACACTAAACACACAGAACAAAGAAAAAATATTGAGAGCTGCAAAGGAAAAGGACCAAGTAACATATAAAGGCAAACCCATCAGAATAACACCAGACTACTCAATAGAGACTATGAAAGATAGAAGATCATGGACAAACCTCATGCAGACACTAAGAGACCATGGATGCCAACCCAGACTATTATACCCAGCAAAACTCTTAATCACCATAGGCGGAGTAAACAAAATATTCCAGGATAAAACCAGATTTAATCAATACCTGTCCACAAACCCAGCCCTACAGAAAGCACTAGAAGGGAAAATTCAACCCAAAGAAGCTAAACACATCCATGAAAAATCAAGCAATAGATAATCCTACACCAACATACACCACAGAAGGACAACACAACACAACCAAAAAAATAACCGGAATTAACAATCACTGGTCATTAATATCCATCAATATCAATGGTCTCAACTCACCTATAAAAAGACACAGGCTAACAGAATGGATTAGAAAACAGGACCCATCCATATGCTGCATACAAGAAACACACCTTAACTCCAAAGACAGACACTACCTCCGAGTAAAGGGCTGGGAAAAGGTTTTCCAAGCAAATGGACCTAAGAAACAAGCTGGTGTAGCTATCCTAATATCTAATAAAATAGACTTCAAACTAAAATCAATCAAAAGAGACCAGGATGGACATTACATATTCATCACAGGAAAAATCCACCAAGATGAAGTCTCGATTCTAAACATTTATGCTCCAAATACAAAAGCACCCACATTCATAAAAGAAACACTACTAAAGTTTAAAACGCACATCAAACCCCACACATTAGTAGTGGGAGATTTTAACACACCACTCTCACCAAAAGATAGATCTACCAGACTGAAACTTAACAAAGAAATAAAGGACCTAACAGATGTTATGACTCAAATGGACCTAACAGATATCTACAGAATATTCCATCCTAACACAAAAGAATATACCTTCTTCTCAGCACCCCATGGAACCTCCTCAAAAATTGACCACATGCTTGGACACAAAACAAATCTCAACAGATACAAAAAAATTGGAATAACCTCCTGTATTTTATCAGACCACCATGCCTTAAAGTTAGAACTCAATAACAACAAAAATTATAGAAAACCCACAAACTCATGGAAACTGAATAATACCCACCTGAAACATCAATGGGTCAAGGAAGAAATAAAGACAGAAATTAAAGAGTTCCTAGAATTCAATGAAAATGAAAGTACAACATACCCAAACTTATGGGACACTATGAAAGCAGTGCTAAGAGGAAAATTCATAGCTCTAAATGCACACATAAAGAAGATGGAGCAATCCCATACCAATGAATTAACAGCACAACTGAAAGCTCTAGAACAAAAAGAAACAAACTCACCCAGGAGAAATAGACGCCAGGAAATAATCAAATTGAGGGCTGAAATCAACGAAATAGAAAACAAGAGAACAATACAAAAAATAAATGAAACAAAGAGTTGGTTCTTTGAAAAAATCAACAAGATAGACAAACCACTAGCCAAATTAACCAAAAGGCAAAGAGAGAACACCCAAATTCACAAAATCAGAAATGAAAAGGGAGACATAACAACAGACAATGAGGAAATCCAGAGAATCATCAGATCATACTTCAAAAACCTGTACTCCACAAAAATGGAAAACCAGGAAGAAATGGACAATTTTCTGGATAAATACCAAATACCAAAATTAAATCAAGACCAGATAAACCATTTAAATAGACCAATAACCCCTAAAGAAATAGAAACAGTCATCAAAAGTCTCCCAACTAAAAAAAGCCCAGGACCAGATGGTTTCAGTGCAGAATTCTACCAGACTTTCAAAGAAGAACTAATACCAATCCTCTTCAGTTCCATAACAAAGTAGATGTAGGCAGAATACTCACTCAGTGAAAATTTGTTTGTTTGTTTTTTGGGTTTTTTTGAGACAGGGTTTCTCTGTGTAGCTTTGCGCCTTTCTTGGATCTCGCTCTGTAGACCAGGCTGGCCTCAAACTCACAAAGATCCACCTGCCTCTGCCTCCTGAGTGCTGGGATTAAAGGCATGCAATGTATGACTCACAGTTGAACCAGCTATGTTCATAGCAGCACTATTTGTAATAGCCAGAACCTGGAAACAACCTAGATGCCCATCAATGGAAGAATGGATGAAAAAAATGTGGTACATATACACAATGGAGTACTACTCAGCAGAGAAAAACAATGAAAGCATGAAATTTGCAGGCAAATGGATGGAACTAGAAAAAATCATCCTGAGTGAAGTAACCCAAACCCAGAAAGACAGTTATGGTATGTACTCACTCATTGGTGGATTCTAGATATAAAATAAAGAACAATCAGACCACAACCCATAGAACCATAGAGGCTATATATATAGCATGGAGGTCCCTAGGACGACTGTGGCATATAATAAATTTCAGTTTTACTCAATTATTAAAAAAAATAGCCAAATGAATGGAAACACATGAACTATGAACCAAAGGCTGAGGGGCCCCCAGCTGGATCAGGCCCTCTGAATAGGTGAGACAGTTGATTGGTTTGATCAGTTTGGGAGGTAACTAGGCAGTGGGACCAAGTCCTGTGCTCATTGCATGAGTTGGCTGTTTGAAACCTGGAACTTATGCAGGGACACTTGGCTCAGTCTGGGAGGAAGGGACTGGACCTCCCTGGACTGAGTCTACCAAGTTGATCACAGTCCTCGGGGGAGGACTTGTCCTGGAGGAGGTGGGAATGGAGGGTGGGCTGGGGGTAAGGGGAGGGGGTGGGAGGGGGGAGAATAGGGGAACCCATGGCTGATATGTAGAACTGAATGGTATTGTAAAATAAAAAATATATATCACAAAAAAAAAATGGAAATTCTAGCTGGGTGACGGCGGCGGCAGTGGCAGCAGCAGCAGCAGCAGCAGCAGCAGCAGCGCACGCCTTTAATCCCAGCACTTGGGAGGCAGAGCCAGGCGGATCTCTCTGAGCTCAAGGTAAGCCTGATCTACAGAATCAAGGTAAGCCTGATCTACAGAATGAGCTCCAGGACAGGCACCAAAACTACACAGAGAAACCCTGTCTTGGAATAAAAAATAGAAATTCTATGGGCATGAAGGTTAAATCCCAATCTTTTTATTGAAATTTATTTGTTTTTATATTTGTATTGTGTGCTTGCATTTTGTTTGTGTGTAGCACATGTGTGCAGGTGCCAGCAGAGGCCAGAAGATGGAATCAGATATCCTGGAGCTGGAATCACAGGCCTTCCAGTGTGGGTGTTAGGAACTTAACCTGAGACCTGTGCAAGAGCAATAAATACTCTTAAGAAAAATAAACAAAACAAAACATAGATTTCTGTATTTTCTTTGATGTGTATTTATGTTTGGGCTGCATGTATGTCTGAGCTCCACATGCTTGCAGTGCCTGCCATTGCCAGAAGGTGGCACTGGATCTTTTGGAACATGAGCTGCAGGAGAGGCCATGTGGATGCTAGGAAACTAACCCAGGTCCTCCGCAAGAACAGTGAGTGCTCTTAGCCACAGAGCCATCTCTCCACCCCACCTCTAAGCTCTTCATATGGTAGACCCTGTTTTGGGCCCTTATTTTTTCATTCCTGTTCAAGGTACTAGCACTGAAAGTGATTTTTCTGAGACTGGTGGCCATGATTGTTTATGACTTTGTTTCCCATTTAATAATGCTACATAGTGTGAATACTAAATTAATATCAGTAATTATAACTTCACTCCTACACCAATATTCTCTGATATATAGTATTGCAGTGCATTAAAATACCACAAAGTACTTGTTCTTTTCATATTAAATTTGAGATGTTTTGCTGTCCTGAACAACAATAGCACACCAAATGCTCCAAGTGTCTGTCATCTTGTGGTATTCGTGTTCTGACCAGTGGGGAGTGAGATACAGCACACATTATGAAAAAACACATAGAATTGACCAATATATTAGTTAAGGCACAAGTTATAGCAAGGAGAAAGAAAGCTGGATGTGGTGGTGCATAACTTTAAATCAGCACTGAGGAGGCAGAGGCAGAGAATTCTGTGAGTTTGAGGCCACCCTGGTCTACATAGTAAGTTCCAGGACAGCCATGGGTACATAGAGAGACCCTATATTAAAAACATGAATGAAAACCCTTCCCAAAAACCAAAAAATAAAAATTAACAAACATAAATGATAATAATAGTAGTGTTAGTAATAATAATAAAGTTAAATCTAAAATATGGATGTTTATATTATTATTACCATTTTCAATGTCATTTTCATTATTGTTTTGAGACAGTCTCACTGTGGCTTGGGATGACTTAGAACTCACTTAGATGGTCTTGGACTCACAACAATCTTCCTCTCTCAGCCTCTGCAGTGCTGAGATCACAAAGGTCTTGCTTCCATGCCTCAATAAAAGTATGTTTCTTGCTCATTTAACTGTGTAAATGTGTTGTGGGATATTTGGTCACACTGTGTGAAGATGTCTAGGTTTTACTTCATCTGCCTAAGGCACTTTCTGATTGGTTTAATGAAGAGCTAATGGCCAATAGCTAGGCAGAAAGAGGTGTTATTTTCAGGGAGAGAGAGGAATACTGTGGAAGATTAGGAGAGGCAGAGATTTGCCAACAAGAGGTGGGAGAAGTCAGATACATAGTATGGAGGAGAGGTCATGAGCCAAGTGGCAGAATGTAGATTAATAAATATTGGTTAATTTTAATTCTACGAGCTAGTTGGGAACAAGCCTAACCTAAGGCCAACCTTTAATTATTAATAAAAACTCTCCATATCATTATTTGGGAGCTGGCGGTCCAAAAAAGTCCAGCTACATAGGTGTATAGTCAAGGCAGTTAGGATCTCTTTGCTCTATTAAATTATTCAGGCTTCTTTCACTTTTTAGTGCTACCAGAGTCTAGAAGAGTGAGCATGGCTGCTTGTCTGAAACAGAGTCTTGATTATATTTGTCTTCTTGTCTATGGCAAGGGAAAAGCAGATAAAAGGTTTTGGAATCCAAGTGCTCACAGGACATATCAATTCCAAAGATGTGACTGGTAAGAAACTGATGAGTCACAAGGCCACACCTTTCTTCAAATGAAGATATTAAATGTAGTCACCCCTCATAGATAGACACCCTCAAAGCTAGGGGTAGCACAGTGACCTTTAGAGAGAGAGTCAGCTTAAGTGTGTGACTGGCAATTAACATGAAGACACATTTTTGAGAAGCAATCTGCTTAGTGAAATGGAATTTTGTCATGATTTGCATGATTCTGATTGCTAATAAGAGAATCTTTTCACGTATTCTTGGGCTATTTGTTTTATAGCTAAAGTACTTCCTCATGTCTTTGCTCTTACTGTGTGGACTTGTTGATTGAGGTGGGCAAGTTTGGGGCCTTTGATAGTTCAAAACCCATGCCAGGCCCAGTCTCTCTCTGCCACTGCTTCTTTCCCTGTCACCAGTGGTCAATGTGAGCTCTCAGTTACTAGTCCAGTGCAATGCCCACCTGCCTGCTTGCCAGCCTGCCACCATGATGAACTAGTCCTCTGAAACTGTAAGCAAACCCCCAATTAAGTGCTTCATTTAAAATCGCCTTAGTCATGGCCTTCCATCACAGTAATTGAACAGTAACTAGGACATATTTATTGATTAGATGGGATCATTTGCAGGTTTTTGAGCATCAATATTCCTTGTTTGTTGTTTTCTCAATAACATATCATGGCTACTACTCAGACAGTAGTCCAGAACTGGCCAACAGGCTACTTGTCCCCAGTCTGTGGGAGGAGAATTTAAAACATGACACCAAGTCCTTTATTCACAAAGTCTTGCTACAAATGAGCATGGGCTAAAGCAAACATAGCTTTATGGGATCTCACGCTGTGGTGCAAGCTCTCAGCACAAAGAACAGTTCCCTGGCCTTTGAGTGGTACCCATCTGTACCATCCTCCTCCTCATGGGATGCTGGTGCCCACTTGCCACTTGACTACAAATTTCAGTTTCTGCAAACAGGCTTCCTGCCACAAGGCCGCACACTTCTCAATTGAGATCTTGGATGACACAGTAAATGGTTTCAGTAAGTAACACTGAGCAGCTGGGATTAATCCTACTACTGTTTCATAGCATCAGAAGCTGTGCTCTGAGTTATTGACAGATTAACCTTCTTATTTTATGACTTACTCATCTCTAGGGAGTGGGTATATATATGCTTTTTAAAAAGCAGGATCTTACTGTGCAGTCTAGCTGGCCCAGAAATCAAAGAGATCTACCTCTGCCTCCTGAGTGTGGGAACTAGTAAAATGTTCCACTGAACCTGGAGATTTACACATTTTAAACAACTTTATTTTTTTCCTTCTTGTTTATCTTGCTGTTTGCTGTGCTCTGAATGGAACCTAGGGCCTTGAACACAATAGGCAAGTGTTCTGCCAGCTACATCATGAGCCCAGGACTCACTCATCCCTAAAGGTCTTGAAAGTACACCATGCTGTACTTGAGCAAAATGAGCATCTTCTGGGACATGAGACCCTCATGGTGAAGCAAAGTGCTTCCTTGGACATCAAATCATTAGATCCCAGGATTGATTTCAGTGCTTTGCACCCACTAGCATTATAATACACCCCCAGCTTGTAATCATATTTGATCAACCATATACTGTATCCTCTCATTGTAAACCCACAGTGGACACTAGCATAGTAAAAACTGCGAGAAGGGCCTATAGTGAAGAACTTTCTTAGCACTTCTGTATTCAGCATTTTCCAAACCTGTCTGGCCCTTAAGGACAGAGGGCACATATTGTACATGAGCAGCAAGTGTTCATTACACAGACTGAAGAAAAGCCAGGTGACATATGTGTTTGAATCATATAATGAGTATTTACCAATGAATCACAGGACCAACACAAGAGGGTTGTTTGTACAGAGTTTGTCTATTGGAAAGGAAAACTGAAATACTAACAAAAGATGAAAAGTGTATTATGATATCTTCATTTAAACAATTATAACTATACTACAGTGAAATTAATGCTAGTAAATACATTTTCCATTTCTTTTGCATGCTTTTCCTCTTTACACTAACTTACCAGTGACAGCTTTGCCCAAGTTTTGGTGACTTGGTCTAGCCTATGGTTTCCCAACAAGGTGAGAATCAGCCTGGGAACCTGAGCTCAGGGATCTACTAGACATGAGTCATTCCTCAGCTTTCGGCTCCACTGCTGGCCAGCTTCCAGGCACAGAATATCATTCTGGTCACACCCTGACCCCTTCAGCCTTATCAGGGCGTGCCTCATAACCCCCCACTGCCAAACTTCTTCTCTCAGGCCAGGCTCTAAGCCCACACTGCCTTTCTCAGGTGAAGGACACACCACCTCCTTCAGCCTCATTCAGGTCTAGTGCTTGCTGCTAAGCCTGACAACCTGAGTTCCATCTCTGGAGACCTAAGTACAGGAGAGAGTCCACTCTTGTGAGTCTTCATATGACTTCCACTTGTGGGCTAGTATGTGTACACTTTCACATACATACACATACGCACACACACATACATACATACACACAGAAGGCACACAATAAATGAGCATATGTAAATTAAACACATATATTGAGCCTCTGTTCTGTACTAGAATGAAATAATGAATCCATACTTTTTGTGCTAAAATAAATTTGATTAAATAATAAGAAATAATACAAACAAAAGTTAACACAATAATTCTTTCTTCTGACTCTACCTAATAGCAAAACTAGGAAATTTAAAATTGTCCTAGCTTTTGGTTAGCATTCATTAATTCATAGATATATTCTTGTTTTTAAATTCATATTGTACTTTGACAGCTTTTTAAACAGTTAACAATATTTTTCAGACAATAACAAATTACTACTGCAGAAAGTAGTGCATAAACTAAAATTAATTCCTTATTCAAGAAACCATAAGTAATGATGTAGAAGTACTTTTTTTCTGAGATATAATATTTGATCTAGAAAACTGGTTAAAATTTCAATGCTTTTCAACCACACTATCAACAGTATCTAAGTATAATAGATACACACTGTATACTAGATAGAGTTAGTTAGTATAGTTCAGTGTATTATTAATAATATCTAAGTCCTCCATAAACATGGGATAATGTACTTAATATCCAATGAGAATTAGTTTTACATACATCATCAACTCACATTTAGTCACTGTATTTGTTCCTTGAAAACTAACTAAAATATCGATAATGCTATGTTACTTTCAGTCAGTAAGCCAAAGATACATACATAGAACTCCTAGCTACACTGATTCGATTTCTGCAGGAGACATATGGATAATGTTGTAACCAATTGCAAGAGAACTCCCTCCTTGGTGACTAGAAGCCCCTGCGGAATCAGCACAACAGAGAAGAACATAGTTTGGATGTGGAGGATTCAGAATCTTAGTTTAAGACAAGGTGTTCATTTGTATCTCAAACTGACTCAACAGTATTGACATTCTTACCTCCACCTAAGAGAGCTGGGAATTGATGTCTGTATCACGACATGTAAGCCACGGACTATAATTTTGTTATGACTCAATTGCAATGATTCATATTGTCATAGTGCTCAGAGGTATGTGAGAATGGAAACTGCTATCTAAGCAGTGCTTGTCCCATAGGAAACATAGCTTAGCTTTCCTCTTGATGGTTTTGATATGCTATGTATATGTTGTATATGCATAGTGGATGGAAAAAAGGGCCTGTTAACTGTGCCTTGGCCTTCCCTGGATCATAGAACTCATGTTTTGCATGTGATGTAGTGCTTACTTTCATGTGTCAGTGATCAGATTCATACAACAGAAAATTACTTTGTTTTTCTCTTGTTGAGATAAACACTGACCAAAGGCAACAGGGGAAGGAGAGCTTTGGTTTAGTTCCCAGTGAGTGTCCATCATCCAGGGAAACCAAGGCAGGAACATGGAGGCAGGAGTAAAGTCTGCTGCTTGGTCTCTTGCTCCCCATGGCTTGCTCAGTGGGTTTTTTCTCTTTTTTAACATTAATTTATTTTCAGTTAGAATATATTAACATCTTTGATTCCCCTTTCCCTGCAACCCTTCCAATCCACCCCCAAATTAAAGTCCTCTTTTATTATTGCTGTCCATATACATTTATATGTATACGAAAATATATTCAAGTGAAGCCAGCTGTGTCCATTTGCTGTTGCTTGTATGTACATGTTTTTAAAGCTAACTCTGTACATTGGGTATTGGACAACCATTTTAGAAGTTTATTTCTAGGAAAAACTAATTCTCCCTCTCTCAGCAGTCCTTAATTCCAAGAGGTTTTCATTTAGCCCTCTTCTATAACCCAGGACCAAACTGCCATGGATTGGTCTTGCAAATTGGGCTGAGCTTTCTCACATCAATCAAGGAAATGATCCCACGGACTTGACCACAGCTAATATGGTGGAGGCGACTCCTCAATAGAAGCGGTTCCCTCTTCACAGATGACTTTAATTGTGTTAGGCAGGAGAGAAAAAGACAAATCTGAATGAACACTGCACAACAAAACAAAAGTCATTAGCTTACAAGTTAAGGGAAGAAATACCATTCAGGCCCATAGGCTTTTAAGGGCTCAGCCCATCCTGGCCTGGGAGTGTAATCCCTGACTATTGATATTGAAGTGGTCCAGGAAGAAGAGATACATATAGGAAGCAGGCATGGATAATGTGCTTCCAAGAAATAGTCTCAGAGTCATGCTTTCTTAACCCAGTCCCTATATTGCAAAACCTGTAGAAACTCCTAAAATAGTGCCACTGCTGGAGGACTAAGATTCACTATCCAGATAGAACCTACAGGAAACATCACATATTCAAATGACAGGAGTAGAAATCCTAAAAAGCCATCTGAGGCATTCCCTCATACCTTTTACAAATGTACAGTGACTTCCAAAAATGGTGTTTTTAATCAAACCACCCAGGGATAGAAGTATGAGCCTGACCTTTAAATAAAAAAGAAAAAGCTATACCCTGTAAACTGTCAAAGACAAGAAATGAATAGCCCCAAGTACAAAGCAGTTCAGGGATCCTCTGCCCCAAATTGACCAAAAGCTCTAAGTGTCTGGCCCCCTTCACAAAGGGTGGTTAATCACATTAAGTTCATCCTATTTGCTTCAAGTCTGTCCTTGAATAAATTGTCATGACCACATTCAGTCTCTAGGTTTCAGTGGGATCTTCAGCCTCTTGCTGTGCCCTGAATTATTTCTGGAAAGAACTCATGCAAGTTACAGAAAGGATTATGGGGCATTCATGTAACTTTGAAAGTCCATGAAGATACTCATCAACATGTTCTTGTTTTGCTCCAGTTGGTAGTACATAGTAGGTTTTGGATTTTACCATAGTAAACTATAGGTTCATTATAGGCAGCTGGCTACAAATTCTAGAATTAGTATTCCTTAGAATTTTACAGAATTAGCAATGCTTTTTAAAAATGCCTATGTGTAGCACTTGGAAATACTCTGATAGTGATGCTATTGGATATCAAGGTAGAGAGAAGTCTCTTTAGGTGTTCCAGTTTCTCCTGTCCAAAAACTGAAATTGGGTGGGAGCAGATTAGAAACAGGACAACTTATGCAGAAAAATTATAAAACTAAAGAAGGGAGAGAGCAACAAGATAGACTTTAGTAATTATAATGGCCCTGGTGTGCAAAGGACATAATCTTTTGTGTCATAACATAAGCTGTGGGGTCCATTGGCAGTTGTGAGCTTTCTCTGTATGGGTGTGGGTGGAGGATGTACCAGTATGACCGTGCTTACCCATGCATGCCAAGTCCAGAGATTCGTGCTTCTACTCACATTTCATTGAGGTTATACATGGCTGCAACTCTACAGGGTGATGATATGTTCTGAAAAATTGAACTTCTCTTACAATCCATAATAGAGGGGGGCTCCTCACTAAAGTGAGGTCCAAAACAAACAAACAAACAAACAAACAAACAAACAAAAAACAGTCACTGACATGTAGATGCATGAACAGTTTCCAGCTACACTTATAAATTACGTCCTGGGTCTCTGCTTTCCAATTCTTTCAGTGCAGTGTCTGGAGAGCCTACTCTACCCAGGATTTGCAAAAGAAAAAAAATGTATGAATGTAGGCAAGGGCTAATCTTTTCTATTTGAGGGGTAATAGGAAACTAACACACACATTCATCTTGAAAAATCTCTCTCTCTCTCTCTCTCTCTCTATCTCTCTCTCCCTCTCTCTCTCTCTCATTTGTCTTTTTACAGTTGTATATGTTCCCAAAAGAAAGCTCTGGTCAAAAAATGAGTTACATTTTGAGGGTCACATTACATTTCTTGAGTAAACAATAAGAAGCAGAACCATTTGGATAACATACAAGAAATCACATTTTTTTCTCGGACTTGGAATGTCGCTCTGACCGGGCATCTGGCATGGCTGGAAGTGAGTAAACATGGCAATACTAGGCTGTCAGCCAGATTCCCTGATGTGCAGTCTGTAAAGCAAAGACAGGAGGCATGTAGTGCTTGAGTGCTGTAGCTAGAGTTTTCCTGCCTTGCCCACAGTCAGGACAAATCTCTGTCTCCCGCCAGTCCCACAGCTGCTCAGACCCAACCAAGTAAACACAGAGACTTATATTGCTTACAAACTCTATGGCCGTGGCAGGCTTCTTGCTAACTGTTCTTATAGCTTAAATTAATCCATTTCTATAAATCTATACCTTGCCACGTGGCTCGTGGCTTACCGGCCTCTTCACATGCTGCTTGTCATGGCAGCGGCTGGCAGTGTCTCCTCCCACCTTCCTGTTCTCTCAATTTTCCTCTCTGTTAGTCCTGCCTATACTTCCTGCCTGGCCACTGGTCAGTGTTTTATTTATTGACCAATCAGAGCATTTGACATACAAATCATCCCACAGCAGAGTGCTCCATACTTTTTTGAGGGACAGTGACCTAGAAGTGTCCCAGGACCTAAACATAAACAGTTAGTTGGCTGAACCTTGAATCTTGTGTCATAAAACTGAGGTTAGAAATTTGTGCAGTCAATTACTGAGGGAATTTGTACAGGGAGTTATATTTAATGTTATCAGCCACAGTTTTGCAAGCAAAGAACTGTTAGTAAAGTTGCTTTATGCCTGACCTTGGTTCAACAACAAGACACCCGGGAATCTGTTCTTGTGTGATTCATTTGTAAGGACAACTAGTCTATTTTAAGTTTCCTCTTTAGTCTTAAATCAGCTAATTGTATAAGAAGCTGTCTTTGTTGCTGAGAATACTGTTATTTTACTATGTCAACCTGAGCTGTGAAAATATCCTAGTGTTATTTCTTTTTGTCAAAATTATACAACTTAAGGAGAAGTCATTCCTGAAAACCCACAGATAAATGCGCCCAGTATATTCATGGAGAAAACACACTACCAATCTAGGCTGAGTTGTAGTAGCACATATAAAAATTACAGACAGAAGCAACCAGTATTCAGAGTCTGTGGTCTCATAAGCCTTCCTTGACCAGATTCCTCCATCAGAGAGTTATTCATCTGGTGGGTTCGCATCTTAATTATTAATTGCCCTCTGCTATAATATGCCATCTCCAAAAATGCTATAACACCATGTGAGCAACACCAGGGACAAATCTTGTAAAGTGTGTTCAAACAACACTAAAGTTTATTAAGTAAAATTTCATAAACACAAATGCACAAAGTATAATTAACAGAAAAATTAAATTCAAACTTTCTTATGTAAAATAGTGTGTTATTTAATTAGCATTATAAACAATGAATATCATTAAATCCATAGTAATTGTGGGCATTGGGCTGGAGAATTATAAATATTAATCATGAAAATATTAAATTTCAGCTTAATATATATACAGAAAATATATTTTAAAAAAATGACTTGCCGGGTGGTGGTGGTGCACACCTTTAATTCCAGCACTCAGGAGGCAGGGCCAGGTGGATCTTTGTGAGTTTGAGGCCAGCCTGGTCTACAGAGCGATATCCAAGAAAGGCACAAAGATACACAGAGAAACCCTGCCTCAAAAACCAAACCAAAAAAAAAAAAAAAATTATGACTTTAAATCAAATATTTCTTTTTTTTTTATTTGTTTTTTCGAGACAGGGTTTCTCTGTGTAGCTTTGCGCCTTTCCTGGGACTCACTTGGTAGCCCAGGCTGGCCTCGAACTCGCAGAGATCCGCCTGGCTCTGCCTCCCGAGTGCTGGGATTAAAGGCGTGCGCCACCACCGCCTGGCTAAATCAAATATTTCTTGAAGAAACAGTTTATTACAAAACTCAATAGACTGGAGGCTGATATTCAAGGGGACCTGAGTTTTAAATACATATTTCACATTACAAGTACTTCACTTGAATTCAAACAGTAAAGGGATCTTATTATCTCTATAATGCTCCACATTAGGACAACTAGCCTGATTTACAGTAGAGATTGGTACTTTTTGGCATTCGTTTCAGAAATAAATAGTTCAAACAAGCAGTTGATAATAAAACATTAAATAGCACTGGAAATCAGCGGGAACCAATTAACAAAAACTTCTGAACACAAACAGGAAACTTGAAAACAAATGAAACAAACAATTGAAAGAAGAATTCAACAGTAACGTGAGTCACTAATACAATATTTAAAGCAGCATGCTTACAAGCATGTTATGTTGTGTGGGTGGAACAGTTTCTAACTTAGTGGACACATCCATCTTATAGATTGCTTCAGGTGCAGCTCTTCCTTGCTCCAAGTTAGCAGTACATAGAACAGTGTTGGGGCATCACCTTCTTTTTACAGCCCAGAACCTGTTCCAAGGCTCTTCAGCCCACCCTACCTCAAGTCCTTGGCAGCATCCATGAAAGTCTACAGAGCAGCCTTGGCATCCAGTGGGTGCTGCTACAGTAAGCGCTTATGCAGGATTTCCCATACCATCTTCTTCCTAAACAGAGGCATGTGGTGCTGAGAGAAGGTTATGGGTTGGCCTCTTGAAATATAATCTGCATATTTACAGGTAAACATTCCACAATCGCTCCCATTCAGCTGCAGAGGAATCTCCTCTGCTGTCATGATGTACTGCTTCTACTGTAAAGGATCCAGATCTATATTCCTTCTTGCTCTGCTCTCACCTTTCAGGTACTGGAAAATCACCCCCAGCTTATTTGATTTTTTCTGTCCCATTGAATACCAGTAGAGAATGGTCTTCTTTTGTAGGCCTATGACCATCAGGCTCCAGTGCACATCCAGATGTACTGGCACAGGACAAGTAGCTTTGTAAATTTACTGCCTGGGTCCATCTTCTTACTGATTTATGGTCCCCAAACTTCAATTTACTATAAAAGAAGGTATTAAAGCCATGAAGCTCTGGGTATTTGGAGTTTTATTTCTCTCTATGAGAAAATTCATGTAAAAATTAATGACTTCATCATTGAGCCAATGGTTGTCCTGTAGAGTTTGTTTGTCTGCTGAGTAATGTTCAGTTTGAATGCAAAACTTAAGATCTCATCTTATGGCCCTGGGCATAGTGCACTTCTGATTTCCTTCTCCATTTCAGCTGTTACCTCAGGACCCTGGTCTTGGCCTCTGCCCTCCTCTTGGTCTTCAAAAGCCTTCTCCTTGGCCTCAGGCATTACGATGTTTTTGCTGACACTATCTATACAGATTTGGGTCTGAGCTCCTCCCAGAATGCCAGGCTGGGGGTGTTGTTCCTATCTCTCATTTTTGATATTCATTCCAACTCTCACCTGTGTTTCAAAGTGTGTCTCTGGTAAATGCCTTTTTGTAGCCAGAAGTTTCTTTGGACCTGTCTGGCCCCACACTTGGAACAAATCTCTCCCACCTGCAGTCCTGCAGCTGCTTGTAATATAATCACTCAGAGGTTAATATTAATTATAAACTTATGGCCTATGGTTTTAGCTTCTTGCTAGCTAGCTCTTTCGTCTTAAATTAACCCATTTCTATAAATCTATATGTTGTCATGTGGCTGTGGTGCTACTGGTCTGCTGAAATCTTTTTGCTTCTTTGGTGGTGGGCCCATGTGTCTTTCAGCTCTGCTCTTCTTCTCTCTGTGTCTCTGCTTGGATTTCCCACCTGACTGTAAGCTTTCTTGCCATAGGCCAAAACAGCTATTATCCAATAGGAGCCACACATATTTATACCATATATAAAGACATCCCACAGCACCTTTTTTCATTTTAGACTGATAAATGAAGTCTTGTGAGAGGAGAGGGAGATTGATTTGGCTGGAATTGAGTTGTTTCACATCCATGAATATGGTCTTCCATGCAGCCTTTGATCTTTTTCTAGGTGTCCACAGGGCTTGTATGAGTACTGGGAAGGCCAGAGTCCATGTAATCACTGGGTTGAAGATGTTCCAACAACCTTCTGTACTTTTCATTGTGGTGTTTCTGAACACCTTGTATATTGCAACAAGTGTGCTATAGGTGTTCACAACCTTCCTAACACTAGCAAATTCACCTCAATCACATCCTCTTCTGAGGGCCTTTGGCCCAGTCTTGCATATTCCAGCCTGTGAAATCAGCTCTCAGGACTGCTCCAGGTTAGTAATAAGAAATGTCAACAACAGAGTAGTGGGACTTGGGAATAATTCTTATCTATTTGAGGGAATAAGACTCACACAGGTGATAAGGATTATTTGCTTTATTTCTCTCCAGCTCTCTTCTTCACCCATGCTTCTTTCTACACAACTCTTCACATACATTCAATGGAAAGCTTTAGGCAATAACAAAAGTTACATCTGAGGGTCACATTGCATTCCTTGAGTAAATGATAAGGAGCAGAGCCATTCTGATAACATGAAGTAAATGTGCCAGCCTTCTGGTTAGTGGCACAGCTGCAACTATGAAGGGGTGTTCAGCTGTTTTGCTATCTCCTAAGGAGATAGCCTATAAAGGGTTACAAAAGGATAAGCTATTCAGAGATGGTGTACTACTCTACATTTCTTAAGTGTAACTAACATTATAAACTGACATTTTGTGATTAACAAAATGTAAAAGGGTCTGTTTTTCTTGGGCCAGGTGGTAGCTCTGACAAGGAAGTGCAGCCAGCACAGCTGGGAGTTAGTAACCATGGCAATGCATGGCTGCATAGGCTGCAAAGTGAAAAGCAGGGGTATGATGCTCTGCATTTCCTGATGGACAGCGACACTGAAAGTGTCCCAAACCTAAAAAAAAAAAATTCTCCTATCCTGCATGCAACTCCAGGTCACAAGGAAGGAAACTTGTAACTCTGTAGCTCTGACTAATTGTGAGAACTTTTCCCATGGTTTATCTTGATGTAAAGCTGTTTCTCTCTGGACTTGGTTAATTGATTAATTGCTATTTTGTCACCCACATAAATTTCAGGACCTAAGCAATAAACAGTTAGTTTGCTGAACCTTGAACATTATATCATAAAACTGAGATTAGGAGTTCATGCAGCAAGTTAATTGCTAAGGAATTTGTGCAGGGAGTTAATCGTTGGTCTGTGTTATCAGCAAGACTTTTGCAAGTGAAGAACTGGCACTAAAGTTATTTTATGCCTGACATTGGTTCAACAACATGACAACTGGGAATCTGTCCTCATGTATTCATTTGCAGGGGCAGCTAGTCCTCCTTGAATTTGCTCTGAGATCTTAAATCAGCTAATTGTGTAAAAAGCTGTCTTTGTAGCTGAGAATACTGTTATTTTTCCTATATCAGCCTGAGATATGAAAAATATCCTAGTATTATTTCTATTTTTCAATATTATACAGCTTAAGGAGAAATCATCTTCCTCACAATCCACAGATAAATGTGCCAGCCAGTGGAAAACACACTACCAAATGGCTGTGGAAAGAATCCCATACCTGTTTTAAGGGAGAATTGTGGTAGCACACAAGAAAATTGCAGACAGAAGCAAATAGCATTCATAGTAGCCCATAGGCTTGTAAGTCTTGCTTGACAAGGTTCCTCCATCAGAGAGTTATTCCCTCTTGACTTTATGATTATCAGTTGTCATATGCTGCATATTTTTATGGCCTCTGGCACATGGGGGTTTTGCTATAATGGATCCTCTTCCAGAGGATTCAATATCTGACCCTTTCCAGGCTCTTCACAACCAAGCTCTATTTTACCCTGTTCCTTTTTCACCCTTTTTGGAAGCCTCTCTGGTTCCTCAGAGTACTCATCAGTTCCTCCCTCCTCCTGGCCTTTTCTCTTTCTATATTTCCCTGGATGTTCAGGAACTGTAGTACTAAGCTGCTGGTGAGGTTGCCATGTAGAAGTTCTTAGTTTATCTTTGGTCAGGAGCAGGCTGTCTGCTCTGCTACAGCCTTCTAATTTCCACGTTGAAATGCAGGTTGGCCTGACTCTTGGTGGATCCTCTTGGGTTATTGTTCTATTGGTGCCTGAAATATCACTTAGTCCAATAAGAGATGTCTTATTGACACTCGATATATTGGTCCAAGCTCAGAAATCACAGGGTAAAGGGCCCAGAAGTCCTCTTTAGCAGCCGAGGTTGCCTTTGGTGTTGGGGTCAAGAGGAAAATGAAGCGAGATAGAGGTGACAGGATCATAGTGTACTTCTAACTCAGTGCGAATCCATCAGTCAGTTCTTGTCTGTTAGGAGGCAGCTCACCAGCCCCACTCTAGAAATCAGCATGGAGTTCAGGCACTGCCTCTGTGTTATGGGAGAAGTGGGGCTCCAGAGGGCAATAGGCCCCTGTAGACCCTGAAATTGTGGTAATCATATGATCTTCTGGCAGCACAGTCAACACATTGGAGGCCAGACTGTGTTTGCCTCACTGTTGCCCTGGCTATGTGTCATTCTATAGCTAGTTGTGATGATACAGTTTGGTGCTTCATGACAACATTCTGTAGTGAGTGGAGCCCCTACCCACCATCATCCAGGTTAGTGGTCTTAATGCTTACTTCCATCCCTTAAATTACTCTTGGACTGTGCTTGTTAAAAATTTTGAAGTAAACCCAAAGTCAGTCAGAACTTCATGGGGCAAAAAGTATAGCTTTTGTTTTCAGAAAGAGAGATACTATTGGGAAGAACAGTACATTCACTACACTTCATTTTTCTGAAATGCAAATTCTAGGAGAGAGAGTGTTAGATCCCTGGAACCATTTAGACACATCTCCTTTCCCCTCTATTGCATAGAGAATTAGGTTCATTTCCCCCTATAGATGGATCTAGCTTTGGTTTATTTTGACAAATGTATGGCTCAGGCAGTGTATGTTTATCTAAGAAGAATCTAAGAGCCAATGCAGAGTCGCCCTACTCCCTCTTCCTAGCCCTCAGGGTATAGATCCTGGATCAAGGCGAATCTCAATCAGCTATACCCAGAGTGATCATTAACCCCTCATGAATATCAGTGAAAGCAAAGAGGATAAGCTTTGGATTTATTGATCCACTGAAATGTGTTGGTTGTTCTCATCATAAATTAGCTCATCCTGTGACCCTTGACTCTTAGAGAACAGTTTCCTTTCTGGCTATTGTGCTTAATTTTAGAAAACAAAATGTGAATATTCTTCCATAACTTGGAGTCCATTGTTTCTAGCATTAGTAGATGAAACTTACCTGAAAAGAAGATTTACAGAGTTTCAATGTATTTCCTCTCAATATTCTTAGTATAATTACTAAGAAAATTATAATTGGGAGACCTTGTGGACACCAACTTACCAACAATGGATATGCTTTAACAACATAATGGGATAAATCTGTTTCCTGTTGGACCTTGTAGGCAGTGTTGAGGAAGACGCAAACTATTTCTGTGACAATCCTCATAAAATCCCCAATCATGAATCTAAACCCTAAAAAACACTGGGGAGAATTCAAAAGAAGGACATTATTAAAAACATAAAGCAGATGTGCTTATGCCTGTAATCTAGCACTAAGAAGACTGAGGCAGGAGGATTTCCTTCAAAATAGTCTCATGGAGACAAATCAGAGAAAAAGTATAATGTATGAAATCTTAAGTGACACCGAGACATTGGAAGTCTTTTGGAAACAATTCATTTCTATGTCATTCTTTCTGGATTCTGTAAGCTAGAGACCTGTCTTTAAAAATTAATAAATTATGCTGGTACAATTCCATATTGAATAGGTGATATTAAGAAATACTTCACATATACGTAAAACAAATTCATTTGAGGCTGAAGTTGCAATTCAGTAGTAGTGTTTATTTCACATACAAATGTAATATTCAGTCTCTATCTTCATTAACTCTCAAGAATGTGCCCAAATTCAGGACTGGAGTGTGACTTAGTGATATATTATCCCTCTCTGCTGATCAGAGGATTATAGTCAGGGATACATTTTTTCTTTTCTTTCTTTTTTCTTTTTGTTGTCTTTTAAAATTGAAAATGGATTCTTCTCTCATGTTCTAAAAATTGCTAATTTTTCAAAAAATATTTCAGTGTCTTAACTATACCTACAAGGTAATGGGTTGAAAGATTAAACAAACTAACTGCTAATATCTGCTTTCATATGAAATGCTTGCTTGTTTGGATGGCTGAGACCTATGCTGGATGTCTGCAACAAAGTCAAGCCTTGCCTGCACCCAGACACGGTATGAGTTAATTTGGCTCTCCCAAATTATAACTTTGTTGTCTTTGCCTTTGTAATCCTTTGGCTAACAATAGGATTGTTAACCAAATTCCTCTGGTTTGGACCTGGCCAGTCTCACTTTTTTTTTTTTTAATAAAAAGCCTCTAATTTACTAAGACCAAAACTTGAGTCAGACTGGTGAATCTCTGAAAGACTCCAGATCCACAACATACATAGATAGTAACAGAATCCCAAAGGCCTAGTGTGATGTTTTGGCCTGGTCCCTCCCATCAGGTCACAAGATGTTGGGGACTATTGGGGTCCAGCCCCTAATAGTCTCCTTTCCAGGGTCCACGGAAGGATCTATCAACCAGCTGATAATCTATTCTTTAAGGTTGGTAAATCAGTTTTCGCACGCAGAGTTCTTTGGTCCATTCACTTTAATTCCTCTGGAATAACATCCTTTATACACAGCTTCAGTTCTGTTCTCATGTCTAGCTCCTTTCTTGCCTGATTTCTCTATATTTATCTACTGTGCCCTCTATGTTCTTTCTTAATTCCTTCATCTAGTTCTGTCCCTTCTAGGTTCTCATCTATCTAGTTCTTTCCCCTATCAGCTCCTCTCTCGTCTCCTTCTCTCTCATCTGGCTCTTCCTCATCTTGTTCTTCCCCATCTGGCTCTTCCTCATCTTCCATCTTGTTCCTCTAGTCCTCTCTTTTAGCCCTTTAATCTAGTTCTTCCCCATCTCAGTTCGTTCCTCTCAAGTTCTTACCCATCTCGTTCTTCCATTCTCTTCTCTCTTCCCCCTCCTGTCCTCTGCTTTACAGTTATATATCTCCCCAAAATCACAATCCTCCCCTCCACCCAGGACACTCAGCCTGAACTTCCTCAGGCAGTGATTGTCCACTATCAGGATCAAATGGAGGGTTGATAAGAATTACAAAGAAGGGCACTAGTTGTTAATTACCATTTGTGACCCAAAGGGGAAGTGACTAATGAATCAACTAAAGGCTAAATATGGGTAATATCTAAGAAGAGGGGTCTTACGTGCACAACTATAACCTTAAATGTGTTTGGTAAAGGATGTTAAAAATCTATAAGTTGCTAGGTCAATGGGAGAAAATAAAACTGTCTTCTTTTTTCCTGTGGCTCCTATCTGTCCAAGCTGTCTGCCATTTTTCTGCAGGGTGGGGGAAAGTGTGCTCAGTCTCTAGGCAACCTGTGTACAGCTAGATGCCTCTGGTGATAGTTAAAGGGAGATCTGGAACTGGAGGTAAGGTTTGGGAAAGGAGGAAGTTAGGCTTAATTAGCACATCCACCAGGCCTTCTCAAACAGGTGGCCTGGATGCTTAAGTCTGTTCTTAGAGAGTACAGAGGTATCTCTGATAAGGTACTTTCCTCCATCCTGTGATGGACCTGGCCGGATGCTACCAATAATGATAATTACAGGGAGGCTTGAACTGGGAGTTCTGGCTGAGCATAGCTGTTAGCACAGAAGGTTATCTAAATATTCCTAGAAGTGGTTAGGTAAGTAGTTAGAGGTCTATAAAGTTAGTAAGGCTGTAAGAGAGGAGGGGTCTGAGCTAAATTGTGTAAAGCTATTACTTAATGTCTACCTGACTTGGGCGGTGTCCCCTTGTGGAATTTACCTTAAGTCAGGAGACTCGCCTGTGGGTTGTTATCACTGTTAATCCTCGGAAATTGGGTGACCACCTGGGTGATGTCTCCTTTAGTCCTTGAAAGTGGCTAGGGGAGATATCTGATTCCAGAGAAAGCCTTTCCTAAGGCTGTTCTCAAAATGCCTGGAATGTGTATGTCCAGAGAGTGATCAGTCCACACTGTTAGCTCTTCTTAGGGAAAAGTCAATTGGGAAAACTATGAAGGCACACATGATTTTCATAACAGAATACAGCTGATATATAACAAGCCAAGTAACACCAAAAACTCCTTGGGATTTGGCTTCCTCTGGAGGAATTCCCTGATTCCTCCAGGTAGTGACTTTGCCATAACCAGCTGAGTTCTTATGATATTCCTGTGGCCCGCAGCAGTTCCCCTTTTTTCATTTAGTTAAAAAAAATTTTTTTCTAGGACATTGAATATGTAGATAAACTTAAGTTTGGAGATTTCTGAAAAATGATAAGTAATGATTAACACTGATATTTAATCAATATTGTACCTATGATATATATATATATATATATATATATATATATATATATATATATATATATATATATATATATTTATAATCAATACTCTATATAGATGGCAGGCTGAGGATTAGTTTAACCATCTAATAGGTATAGCTGTATATAGTTAGAATATTTCTGTCTCCAAAAGGGAGCAGATGAGTAATCATAAAAATCTGTCCTTAGCTAGTATGGCATAATATGGTCAAAAGTGTCTGAATACTATGATTGTGACTATCAAGAAGAAATGGTTAGTTTAGAACATTAACTGTATCTATTAATCTTTGGTTAGTGGTATTAATTTGGTTAACCTGTCTTTTAAGGAGGCATAGTTAAAGAGTTACCTGAGTAAGTCATGAGCACCTGTGGGACCAATGTTGTAGATGAAGCTTACCTAGTTTAAATTTGTAATCAATGCAATATTAAATCACTAGCTATGAGAAAACAGTAATAACCTGTGTCAGGGTATACATAGCAAGACTTACATACATATCATAAGTACATGAGGAGAATTATCTGATAGTACATACATTTCAGGATCATGGGCAAGACTTATACAATTGATAATAGAGCATTTTTTAAGGGCAGTCCAGCCCCTGGGCTGGAGAGTTCAGTTCACAAAGAGGGGTCCGTGACAAAGGGGGCTGTAGAAATCTCCCATGGTTGCTTCCTGCAGATATGGGGGCGAAGTTGGGGGTCTTGAGTCCTGGAATGCAGTGGAAACCCAGGAAGCGTAGGCTGTTTCAGGCTCTGTGAGACAGGCAGTGTAGCAGAATTTTCTGTGTCGTGGGCTGGAGGACGTGACGCAGGGATGGGCCAGACAGCACATCGGTGTGGGCTGGAGGGTGGGGTGCAGACCTGCAGCTAGACAGCATGTCCATGGTCCAGAGGATGACAACCTGTAACTCTTTAAATGGTTAGAATTTCTGCTGGAAACAAATATGTGTATTAATGGTAGAACATGCAGCTGAAGAGTTTTAAAGATGAGGAGTTTTAAAGAGGAAACTTTTTCTCTTAGGCGTACCTATGGGATATTAAATGCATGGTTAGCAGATAAGAGAAGGGGATACCAGGCCAGGGAGAGGGAAGGCTCCTCCCCACCCAGAGGAGAAAAAGAAATTTTGTAAGTGGGAGATAAGAACTGTAGTTAGGTTGAATTCCTCCCAGTCCTTCTTGTTTGTGAGCGTTGGCAAATTTTGATCTCCTGAAGCTTGTAAGAACCTTCTTAATGGACAAAAGCTTAGATATTTTAATATAACAGTGGTGAATTTTGTAGAAGAGAATTATTATTTCTAATCATATTTCTATGAGTTTTATATCATTGATGAACAGTTCATCAAAAGGATCTGGAATTGTATTTATATTTAACACTCAATTTATTTATATTTAACACTCAATATTTAAGAATCTAGAGGTAAATAACAGTCTGTATTCAATCTGGCAGCTTTAGAGCACCTTTGTCCTGCAGTGGCCTAGTATATGGTGTGACCAGGCGATCCAGGATTCATAAAGGCAGGTCAATGTCCTGTGAAGACATGTAAGCACATCCTCCTCCTGACAGTATGAAAACATCAGGACCTTTTCAAATACCAGTGAGAAGATCACAGAGGCTTAGGTGTGACTTTGTGGCTTGGCCTGGGAGTAATAAGGAACGCCTGTAGTGGGAGATATGAAAAATCTAAGCGCCAATTCTTAAGAGTTCTTGAAGTATAAGTAAGGCTGTTGTCTATATATGAGTTCTAGGCATTCCTAAAATTGAAAAGCAGTAAAAATAAATGGTGTATTACTTCTTATTTCATAACCAAAAATCATAAGTAAGCCTCATGGTGAGCTTCCATAGGGAAAGAATTTGTAATTGTTGGACAGAAATAAGAAAAGGTGCCAGTATATCCTGTAGAGTTATTTGCCATTCTATAGATTCATAAGTTTCATAGTTTGATATCATCTGTACAATAAAATTATTGTAAGATACACACACACACAGACACACACACACAGACACACACACACAGACACACACACACAGACACACACACACACACACACACACACTCACACATACACATAATTATTAGGTTGGGGGACCGTGAGGAAGCTATAGCTGACAGTTAGTTCTGAAAGTTAATCTGAAGGGATAAAATGAGGAACTCTGTTCAAAGAATGAGTCCTGGATAAACAGAACTCGCATTTCCTGTTCTGTATGTCGGCTTTGGCCTCCATCATGGCAGGGTGAGTAGGCAAACAAAGTATTTGAAATGCTGACAATCTTTAGGGTGAGGAGGCATGGTAAAGAAGCAATCTTGTACATCTATGACAATTATTTTTTGGTTTTTGGGGATGGCCGTGGGAGATGGTAAGCCAGGCTGTGAGGTTCCCCTTGGCTTTAATAAATCGTATTTAATTTCTTAAGGTCTTGTAACAGTCTATAATCCTGATATCCCTAAATAAAAAGATATTGGGGTGATTTAAAGACTGGTGGGGGGCTTTATATGCCCAATATTTAAGTTTTTCCTCCACCAGACAGGTAGCAATTACAATTCTCTCAGCATTTAAAGGTCATTACTTAACCCAGATAGGAGCATCAGATTTACAAGTAACAGAGTCAACAGTGGACAGTGGCCCCTAGGATAAATTTTGATACCTTAGGCTATGTCTGTCATGTATGATTTCTGGAATAAAGGGCCCAATTATGCCTTGAGCTTGTTTACTCGAGTTCCTTTAAGTTTATAACCCATCTAATGCATTTGAGATGATATTAGTTCATAGCAGAGATTAATGGTACATCCATTTGTTACAGTATGTCTCTTTCCCATAGTGTGTTAGGTATGGCAGATGACATTTGGTCAGAATATGTCATAATTTTATCTATCTGACCATCTTAATATTTTTGAGTTGCTAACAATAATATTAGGTTGACCTAGGCCTATAAGAGACCAAAGAGTAGTAGTCATCTTAAGTACTTGGCACATCTTTTCCTGAAATATAAGAAACAACCGTGCTTATGTCTAGCAAGCCGATTATTTTTCCCCCTGTATTTTAAGGGTTTAGTTGGTTTGGAATATTTAATTTCCTGAATCCAGAAGGCCATATCATTGGAATTCACACCAGTAGCTCCCTTAGGCTCTGCCCTGCATGAATCTGAATTGTTTTTGTAGAGGGTTGTACAATAATCTTAATTTCTTTAGTAAAGTCAGGATCAACCTTTACTGGGACAATTTTTATACCTTGTACAGCAGAGGAGTTACAGCCTATATTTAGCCCCAGTGTCCCTTCTGGGGAGGTCCACAGACTCTTGTATTAAGGCATAAAAGTCCATTCCTAAAGCTTATATCTCATACCTCAATAAAAAATTTATCCATAGATCTAACTTAGGCATACATCCTCAGTATCTCTAGGTTATTACTGAGATTCATGTATCATTAATAACATATCTAGATGTTTATGTGTTATAATGATCTATCCTAATAACTGGCAATTCATATATCATGTTATTTTTTAACTTTCCTAAACATTCTCTATATCTAAACCTTTATATCCCTATAAAAACTTTATATCTAAAAGCATCTATGTATTAAACTTGTCAGGAGAAATAAGTGATTGATTATTAAAAATAGCCAATGTAAAGTGAATTTTTTTTAATAAAGGAATGGTAAAGGGTCATTTTGAAATCTTTTAGGTGAGCTATCTTTTACTTGAAATTGGATAGTAAGGCAAATTGTCTTTAAACCTGGTAAATGGAAATATAATCTAAATTATCTCAAAGCATAGTTTGGACAAAACCCTGGCAATGAGGGGTATGGCAGTTTTGTCCAAAGTGTAAACTTTTTAAATGCTAGGGGGCTAAGTAATGAATTGATTATATGAAATTTAGCATACATAGCATGTATATAAATATGATTTTGTATACATTAGAGAATTTGATCATTTATGATGATCAAGTTTTAATTTGTATCCTGAAAATTATCTCTAATAGGTTATAGCTTAAGTACAACTTATCCTTAACAGTTTACAGTTTAGGTCGGCCAATCAATCAATAAGTTTTATTTCTTAATTATCTTTAATTAAAGTAAACTTATTCTTAACAATTTATAAGTTAGTTGCCCTTATAAGCTTAGAACTTTGGTTTTATACCTGTCAGTTTAGCCTTAAAAATATTAAGTTTGTCCTGAAATTTTTTAATATAGAAACAGGAACTCTTATTCAAAAATATAGTATATGAGGAGAGTAACAATTTAATAAATCCTTTAAGGTGTATCATGAAATGAGATAAGCACAGTAATTTACAGGCCCAAACTAAAACAAAGGAGGAGGAATTTTTTTTTTTTTTTTGTAGCAGTTGCAGCCTGTTTGTCCAGTCTGTATCAAGCCAGATAGCCACGCCACCGGGAATGGCAAGGTGAGGAGAAGGGTGGAGCCCAAGTGAGCTGAGATGCAGATAGCAGATAGTTAGGTTCAGAGAGAAGAAGGCAGATGTTTAGGATTCCGACCCCTAAACGTCTTCAGGGGTCTGATGAATCCATACAGGTCGTAGTAGGGCGTCCCCTAACCAGGACCTGTTTTTTTGAAATGGGTTAACTGAAGTTCTTGTACTTGGCCAAGATTTTTGTAAATTACCAAGAACTTAATAGTCAACCCAGAAAAAGGAAAGAGAGAGAAAGAGACACTTTTTTAGGAGAGCTGGGAGTTGCCATTAGTTTTTAAATCGGCACTGGCTGTGAGGCTTGCATTAATTTAAATGAAGGCTGCTGGAGCAGAGCTCCTAGTTAGCTGCAGGGCAAGTTTAGGGCTCAAGTTAACCCTTAGATTCCAGTAGTTTTAGCAAAAAAGGCTGTTTGTAGCAGGACGCTGCTGCTACTATGGAGAACATAGTGAACTTCATTAGCTCTGGTTTATGCTCTCAGGAGGTCTGGTAGTGTGAGAATATTGTGTTACCTCCTTGTAAGACCCTGAATGAAGTAACGGCAGGTTTCTCCCTAAAAGGGAGGGGTTAGAATCTCTGCTGCTTATCATATTCTGATGGTAAATCAATTTCATAAGGTTGGTGGCTTTTAGGGGTCTCCTAAATCTTTCCTTACATTTTTTACGGGGGGCTTTATGGGATTAAGATAGTCTGTTGTTTCCTTATTTAAGCTTATAAACTGAAGTGCCTTTTGTCTTAAGCCTGTGTCCTGTAACTTCTATCAAAAGCTGTTTGTCTTCAGACTCATACTGACTATTGGGGGGGGGGGGTTCATAGCTACTCACCGCTCCAAACGGGGGGGGGGGGGTCGGTGTCCCTGGGATCTGCAGCATCCTTCGGTGAGGACTGGTTATAGCTGATACTTCGGAGGTCTCCAAAATCGTACCTCCCGGAGAGTTGAGCCTCTAACTGGGCAGCTCTCTGTGAAGCGATACCTCTCTCCCTGGATATGCTTCAGTACCTACTTCCTCTTGGTCCCCTGGTTCGGGTGCCAACAAGACACTGGGATAGTTTAAAGAAGAGAGATCAGATAGACTTGGGTCAGCAATTGCAGGTTTTGGGTGCAGGGTTCTAGTGGAAGAATGAGGCAGCTCATGGGTGACCAGTTGAAGGTGGTATTAAGTGGTCAGAGTTCCCAGAAGTGCGGAAGACCTCACATATATGCACCTCCTCCCACCTGCTCATGATTGAGGGCTCATGATCGAAGGCCAGGGAGAGGACTAAGACACATGCAGAGGAAGTGGGCAGTCATAGCCTCTGCAGCTACAGAGGGCTTATTTTTACATAGATATTTAGAAAACTGAATGACTATGAATGTCACATGTTAACATATTTAAAATGTACTGTCATATTAAGGAATATTACTGACAATTAGATATTTCTCACAGCCTCAGTATTCTTGACTATGGTTCTAATACTGGAAGTATCTTGCTAGATGGAGGACCTTCCTAGGCTTTCCAGGTACAAGACTCTCCTGATCCATATGAAACCTGGTGTTTTGTGAAGTAAATATTTATGTTTAAGTGACACTTGGTATCTGCCTTCTGTTTTCATCCTTGAACTGAGGTTTTCCTGTCTGAAGTGTAAGTGGGCAACCACTTGGGTGATTTCTGCAGGGGTCACATTACTTTATGTACACAATCAATCTCCGTAAATAACCTATGTCAGTTCTCTTTGTTTTTTCACCATTGCAAAGACCAAAACATTGAATAATGTTGCTATGTTTTGTTGCTAGAGAGTTTCTCTCCGGGTCCTGTCAAGCCCCTGAAGTCCCGCAGTCCACTTATAAAATAAACACACAGACGTTTATATTATTTAAACTGCTTAGGCTAAACTAATAGCTAGCTGTTCTTTTATCTTAAATTAACCAATTTCTATTAATCTATAAGTTGCCACGTGGCTCGTGGCTTACCGGTATCTTAACATCTTCTCATGGCTGGGGCTCACAGTGTCTCTCTGCCTCAGCCTTCCACTTCCCAGACCTCTCTTCTCTCTTTGTTCTGCCTATACTTCCTGTCTGGCTCCTGGCCAATCAGCGTTTTATTTATCAATCAATCATCCACAGCAATGTTTGGATTGATAGTGCTGGAGTATGACTGCAGAGCCTCTTGCATACATAGCCCTTTGTTAGCATTGTGAAATGAATAATTTCATTTTAAATAGAACCCTTCTCTTTTTTTATTGGATCAAATTTAGTAAATCACCGCACCCGTGAAATTCTCACTGTCCAGCAGGGGGCAGCACAGCAGCAGGGAAAATATAAACTGCTCCTGGACTGCTGTGGATGACTTACTGTTGAACATTGACAGAATATCTAAATTAGAAATACACACGCAAGCATGCGCGCATGCACGTAAAGTCTTTTCTCTGTAGCATTTGGAAAGAGAAGGTATATTCTATGCCCTGAGGATTAATTCACGAATAGGATAGAAGCTGGGCAGGAGGTGAGGGAGCAATTTTTGATTGTTTTTTATTTTTTTTATTTTGTACTTTGTGGTGAAGTTCTTGAAGAACCTCATTAAAGACAGGGGAGAGTTTGTCTTTCTAAAGTTTCTAGTTCCCATTATTTTTCCTGATAACCTGTGGTCTGTGGATCTTTTGTCTAATTCTGTGACTTAATTCTATCCTCTTAGTCACTGGTGTGAGCCAAAGTCACAACTTCCTCCTTTGTCCCTGGGCTTATGTGGAAAGAGCAAGATCATACTTGATCCTGCACCTATGATTGCCCCACCTGGTACTGCTGATGCAGGTAGCCCATCTTCACGATGAACTCCTTTTCCCACAGCTGAGACAGAGCCATTCAGACACTGCCCCTCTGCGCTGATAAATCTGTGTTTAGTATGGGAAGGCCAGGGTGGAGTAGAACCATATCTTGTTACTTGATTATGTCAAAATGCAAAAGAGGGCTGAGGATGCAGCCCAGCAATAGAGAGCATGCCTAACATATGCAAGGGCCTGGATCCAATCCCCAGAACTTCAAAACAGGGGAGGCTAACCATTCATCTGGCTTTATGGATGGGTTGGACTTCAACACTGTGCTTCAGGTATGAACAGGAAGAATGCTGGTCACTGACAGTGTAGAAGAAATATAGCCGTGAATATGCATGGTAGTGAGTGTAAGTTCAGCTTGCTTTCTGTTGATTACGTTACTGAAGCATACTCAAGGACTTGGGATAGGACAGCTTTTATACAGTAACAACCAGGGAACACCTCTCCTATTCCCTTCTATTCCTTCTTTTAAAATTAAAAACATTAATAATGTTTTTATTCCTTGAGAATATCTTACAATGAATTTTTAACGTATTGGTTCCTTTCCTTCAACTTCTCCCAGATCATCCCTCCATCTTACTACTCACCCAACTCCATGATCTTTTTCTTGTTTAAAGAAAAATGCGGGTTCAAGACTATTTCCTCCTTTGCAGAGATTCACAGCCAAATACCAGGCAGAGCTCCAGGAGTCCAGTCAAGGAGAGAGAAGAGGGATTCTAAGAGCAAGTGCATCAAGATCATGATGGGGAAACCTGCAGGGATGACCAAACCAAACTAGTGGGAACTCATGCAAGTTGGATCAATGGCTGTGGAGCCTGTGTGAGGCTGGGTTAGGTCCTCTTCAAGGTGAGACAGTTGTGTAGCCTGATCTGCTTGGGCACACCCATCCCTTGCCTGGCAGTAGGATCAGAATCCATCCCTGGTGCATGGGCTTTTTGGAGCCCCTGCAGCCTTGAGGCAGGGGGAGGGGCTTGGACTTGCCTCTACTGGATGTGCCTTCCCATGGGGAGGCCCTTGCCTTCTTGTGGATGGGTTGGGAGGGGGAGGCTGTGGGGGTTGAAAGGAGGGAAGAGGGGGATCTTTAATTGGTGTGTAAAATGAATGGAAAAATTTTCTTAATAAAAAAAGGAAAAACATGGACTCTAATTTCTCTTGGCTCACTGCTCTTGACCATGGGGCCTGTCCTACAGCGTGGTTGATACACACAGGGTCATTCTGTATTAGTTACTTTTCTGTTACTGTAATAAAATACCACAAACAAGGAAACTTGTAGTGGGGTTTATTTTAGGTTATGGTTCCGGAAGGCTAGAATCCATACTGGCAGTGAAACATGGCAGCAGGCAGCAGGCATGAAAGCAGGAGCAGGGAGCTGAGACCTCACACCCTCAATCACAAGAACAAAGCAGAGAGAGCAAACTGGGTGAGCCTTTGAATTCTCAAAACCTTTCAGTGATATTTGTCCTGAAACAAAGCCACACCTAGGAAACCTTCCTGTGGGGCGTTTACCCACCAACCCCACAGCTCCCCAGAGTTTTCTTGAGTGTGAGCAGCAGGAAATATTAGATAGGAGGATTTATTGCGGATAATCTTGCAGAGAGAAACAGATAGAAAATAAAGGATAGCCTCGAGAGGGCCTGGAACCTTTTCCAATGGGCCCCGACTGTCTCTGCCCCAGGGTATTTATAGAGACACCAAGGGGTGGAGCAAGAGACCTCCTCCCCCAGCACAGCCAAGTGCAGACCATCTCAGACACCTGCATTCAAGCCTTCTATGTGGACCTTCTGGGTAAAGCCACGAGGAACCAGAAAACGGGCTCCCACACCTTCCCAAAGAGCACCAACTGGGTATGAAGTGTTCAGATGCCCTACACTATGGAGGATATTTCTCATTCAAAGCACAAAAAACTCCATTGAAGATATCTGATTTTCCCTCTCCTAGAAATGATCAACTGAGTTGCAAATGGCTGTGAACCACCATGTGGGTGTTAATAATTGAACTTAGATCCTCTGGAGTGGGAGGGCAGGGTAGAGGAGGGACTATGAAGAAGTAACTAATACTACAGGCCTTTTGAAGGATTAATTAATTTAAAAATTAATTTATTTAATTTTTGGGAATTTCATTTATAAGTACTGTATTTATACCACTTCCATCCCTTGCCCTCCACCTCCTCCACTGTTCTCCCCAACTCCTTCTCAGATTCATGACCTCTTCTTTAATTATTATTGTCACATGCACACATATGTGTGTGTACACTCACGCGCACACAGACACACACACACACACACACACACACACACAGACACACACACACACACACACACGCACACAGACACAGACACACACACACACACACACACACACACACACACACGCACTCCCTCTTACACAAACCCTACTGCCCTAGTTTTTTGGCTAGGGATGGGATTTCATGGCCACTTTCTTTCCTCTGTGCTGGGATTTTTGTCTGGCTTGAGTTTGTGCAGGGGTTGTACATGTTGCCACAGTCTCTGTGAGTTTATGTATGCACCTGCCCTGTTGTGTCTGTAAAACACTGTTTCCTTGAAGTTGTCCACATCTGGCTCTCATAATCTCTCCCCTCTTCTGCAGTGATCCCTGAATTTTCAAAGGAGGGGCGTGAGTATAGACGCGCTGTGGGATGTCTTTCTGTTTGCTGTGAATATGTGTTGCTCCCATTGGCTAAAAAAAAACTGCATTGGCCTGTGGAAGGCCAGGATGGAGCCAGGAGGGAAAATCCAAGACAGAGAGTGACAGGAGAAATGAAAGGGAGAGGAGTCATGTCCTTTTTTTTTTTTTTTTTTTAAATCCTGGTGTGATCAGACACTGGGCAGCTTGAATTAAACCTGGGTCTTCTGGAACATCAATCAGTGCCCTTAACCACTGAGCCATCTCTCAACAGAGGAGAAAGGAGAGTGGGAGGAGATGCTAAACCACTGTCCAAGGGAACAACAAGTAATGGGATGCAGTTAAAGCTACAGAACATGTGATGTATAGATTAATAGAAATGGGTTAATTTAAGATAAAAGAGCTAGTTAGCAAGAAGCCTGCCATAGACTATACAGTTGGTAATTAATATAAGCCTCTGAGTGATTATTTTATAAGTGGTTGCAGGACCTTAGGGCTGGGTAGGACACAGGAAAACTTCCAGTTACATAGACATCCCAGTTAGGGCTGACTATTCCAAAGTCTTTTATTCTCTGCACATTGACCAGTTGTGAGTTTCTGTGTTAATTACCATCTACTATAAGAAGAACCTTTTCTAATGAGAACTGAGTGATGTATTTGTCTATGGGTATAGTGGTATGTCATCAGGAGTTGTTTTATTGCTACATTTTAGCAGAATGCTTTTCTTCTATATCTCTCTACTATCTAGCCTCAGGTTCTTGGCCTCATTGTTACTGTCAAATATGGATTGCATTTTGAATAACAGGCCTTAAATCCAATAAAAGTGGTTGGATGCACCATAGCGTTTGTGCCATTATTGCACTATTAGGCATATCTTGCTAGTCAGTTGTTATTGTAGACTGCAAGGTTTATAGCTGGATGAGCTTGATAATTACCTTTCTAGTAGAATATGGGCACTTTTCAGCACTATTAATTCTAGACAGTGGGGGTTAAACTTCCAGCTGAATTCCAGCTAGACTTCTTTATCTTCTATGATGTGAGTATGTGATGTGTTCAGCAATAGGGTTTTGCTATCAAGTTGTGAAAGATAACTAATAGGTATTGGCAATAGTCTATAAAGTTTGTGGGGTCTATAAGACCTCTTTGGCCAACAACACAAAGAAATGTAAGCCATCCATGCACTGGGTGCTTTATTTGGTAGCAAAGGATGTCTAGTTGGGACACTAGTATGGAAAATGGTAACTCCACTTAAAGTTCTTTTATAATATACACATTTTAGGAAGCTTCAACGGTAGTACATTTTCATATAGCTCCTTCAAAATGTCTTTAATATTAGTTACCCCTCTTCATATTCTGCCTTTACTTTGCCCTGCCACCTGTACCTTGCTCTCCTATTCCACTCTTCCAGAAGATCTAGGTTCAATTCTCAACACCCACATGGTGGTTCACAGTCATCTGTAACTCAAGTTCTAGGGTATCTGATGCCATTTTCTGACTTCTAAAAGCATCTGGCATACTAATAATATACAAAAATACATGCAGATAAAACATCCATACACATACATTTTAAAATTTTTAAAAATTAATTAATTTAATTTTTGAGACTTTCATCTGTAAGTACTGTATTTACACCATTTCTATCCCCTACCCTCCAACTCCTCCACTGTTCTCCCCAACTCCCTCTCAAATGCATGATCTTGTCTTTAATTATTATTGTCACTCATGTGCATATACACACATACACACATACTCCCTCTTACACAAACTCTACTATGTGGTGGTATTGTGTTCCCCAAAATATTATGCACCCTAATAAACTTATCTGGGGTCAGAGACAGAACAGCCACTAGATATAGAGGCCAGAAAATGGTGGCACTCACACCTTTAATCCTAGCATTCCAGAGGTAGAAATCCCTCTGGATTTCTGTGAGTTTAAGGCCACATTGGAAACAGCCAGGCATGGTGACACACGCCTTTGATCCCAAGAAGTAAGCCTTTAATCCCAGGAAGTGATGGCAAATAGCAGAAAGGTATATAAGGCGTGAAGACCAGGAACTAGAAGCATTTGGCTGGTTAAGCTTTTAGGCTTCTAGCAGCAGTTCAGCTGAGATCCATTCAGATATGAGGACTCAGAGGCTTCCAGTCTGAGGAAACAGGATCAGCTGAGGAAGTGGCAAGGTGAGGAAGCTGTGGCCTATTCTGTCTCTCTGATCTTCCAGCATTCACCCCAATACCTGGCTCCATGTTTGTTTTTGTTAATAAGAACGTTTAAGATTCCTGCTATACTACTACACCATTTACTGTTACTCATTCATACATGTGATAAGGGCTGACCACTTAGGACTAGACAACCATCAGGGGAATTCATTCCTGAAGAAAACAGATTCTCCCTCTCTCAACAGCCATTAATTACCTGTAGTCCTTAATCTAGAGGTGTGGCCTTGTAGAATTTCCCCCATCCAAATTGGCATGTTGATTGATATGTTCATTATACAGATCTTGTTTATGCAACCATATTGTTGGGATTTCATGGGTGGAGCATTCCTGTCATGTCTAGAAGATATGATCTTATAGTTGGCAGCCTTGGCGCCTGGCACTTTAGAGTCTTCCTGTCTTCTTCTGTGATGCTCCCTAAGTTTTACTGGGAGATGTGCCGTAGATGTAGAGGTACTGAGGGTTGGACTCTCAAGTCATTTGTTCTCTGTACTTTGAGCAGTTGCAAAGAAAGAAGCTTCTCTGGTGGGGCTTAAGAGCTGCATGTATCTGCGGGTATAAGGATAAGGATTTAGAACACTATATTAATTTAGGAAAATGACAGTAGTAGGTTCTCTCCTAGGGTCTATGACCTCTTCATCCATGGGTAGTTGGCTATGTTTACAGTAGCAGGCATGAATTACCATATCCTGAGCAGGCCTTATGACCGATAAGACAGTTGTTGGTTGTCTCTAACATATAAGTGTTCCTATAGCACCACTGGGGATATCTTGCCAGGCCAGCCATTGTCATGTTTCTCAAGCTTTACAAGTAGGCAAGAGTACTGATTGCTTTTTTCCCTTAACTTCCATAGCGCCTTCCAATTCTATGAGGGCCAGGGAAGGCTTCTGGTTTAGTTCCAGATCAATTTTTCAACTTCTTTGTCTGAAGCATGTGGTGTCTTTAGCAATAGAGTTTTACTGTCAAATTCTGGGAGGCAATGACAACATAATTGTCATTGACAATACAAACCATAATATTGTTTTGGTAGCCTTTTGTTCCTGTTACTATAATAATGTATTTTAGGTAGGGTTCTTCATAAAGAAAAGAGGTATTGGACTCACAGTCCTCAAGATTCAAGAGTATATTGATATCATCTGGTTGTATCTGCTGAATACCTCATAGCATATAGTGTCATAATGGTGGAGGCATGTTCAGAAGAGACTGAATATTAGGATAGGAAGTACAAGACATGGGAGTAGTTAGACTTAAACTAGTCAAGTCTTGTGAGAATTACATTAATCTCTTCCAAGGATGTTATCTTCAGTGACCTAATTACCTCACATTGATTCTGCCTCTCATCAAAACCATCCTGGGTTTGAGCTTCCAGCAATGAACATAGCAGGTATGATGTGATAAAAGACAGGTGCATACATCTGGCTCTCATTTATATATATATGTCCATGTCCCTTTTTGTAATTGTACTTGAAGTTCTCTTTACCCCTTGGACTCTTCATGTGTAAGAGGCAGTTTATCCAACAGATGCTTTTAGGCAAATTTAAGTTGTATTTCTGTCAGTGCAAATGCCTAGATTTAAATAATTTCCACATTTGACCATTTATATTTTACCCTATAATTCTAATCTATAAGGCCCACAATAACTTTATGTTTATCAATCTTATTACCTTTATTGGCCCATAAGTTCTTAATGCTTGCCAGAAACTTTTAAGTTTTTTTTTTAAAGATTTATTTATTATGTATACAGCATGTATGACTGCAGGCCATAAGAGGGCACCAGATCTCATTACAGATGGCTGTGAGCCACCATGTGGTTGCTGGGAATTGAACTCAGGACCTTTGGAAGAACAGTCAGTGCTCTTAACCTCTGAGCCATCTCTCCAGCCCCTACTTTTAAGTTTTTAAATAAAACATACATTCATAAAGAGAGTATATATCCTATGTCTTGATGGAGTCTCACAACTATTCACACTTGTATAATTAGCATCTGGTTCAAGGAATAGTATGTGGGGTGGGACAAGCTGTCTCAGTAGAGATAACCAGCATTTACCTGTCCCTCTAGGGACATAAAGAAATGGGTACATAGCTGCATGGTGAGATGAGTGACCAAGAAAGAGTCTTGGAAGTAGAAAACAAAGAGATGGAGGCTAGTAAGATGCAAAGACCTAATATGACAGTGTGGACAGAGAGAGAAACAGGCTGTCACAGCTCCTATTACTTAGGACCGTATACAGGGTAGGGGATGGTGTCTCTCCCCAGGGGTGTACAGATTCAAGAGTGGGGGTCTCAGACAACTCTGCTGTTGTAGAGACTGGCACCTTGCAAATATATATCCTAAATAGACAGGAGAGGTGAGGTGGTACAGCAGCCTAGCAATAGTGGAGTCCTCTGTCTCTCAGTGGACTTTCAGAGTGATGTACCCAGGAACCAACATTTATTTATTTACTTATTTATTTTTTTAAAACATTAAAATCTACATTTATTTGTGTGTGTGTGTGTGTGTGTGTGTGTGTGTGTGTGTGTGATGTGCAACCATGAGTGTGTGAGTACTGTGCATGTACATGTGGAGATCACAACATCAAGCATCTGCCTCTATCACTATCCATGTTATTGCCTTGAGGCAGGGTGTCTTAATGAACTGGTATCCCACTGTTTTGGGGTCTCCACTCCCCAGTGCTGGGGTCATAGGCATGCACAGCCACACCCAGGTTTCATATCAGTGCTAGGAATTAAAACTTAGGTCCTCTTGCACACAGAACAATTGTTCTATTATACTGAGCATCTCCAAGCCCCACCAGAGGCCACCTTAAGAAACAGCCATTGTTTAAGTTTGTATTGCTCTGAGTACCAGAAATCCCCACATACTCAAGTCTTGCGATTTCTGGGACATTGTATTGTCTTATCTCAGTGGGTGACTGTCTCACAAAACAGCCTTGGCATGGAGGGAGGACTTAGATTTACCCTCTGAGAATTTGATAGTATGGAGAATCTAACTGACATAATGGGAAGGAAAAGGCAATACTCTCTAGAATCAATAGGTCCTGGACCTTGCAGTCTAGACCAGAGGCATGGCAAATTGAATGTAGTTTGAACCTGTGTCAGGATGAAGGATGCCATCATGACCTTTGGCAGAAGATCACACATTTCTACTGCTTTTATGCCAGCGTAGCGCTTTGTGGTTCCATTGCACCCCATTCCCCCTTACCCAGCAGTGCTTTGGACCTGCCATGGCTACACAGTTTTCTCCATCTCTATAGCACACAATCTAGTAAGATTCAGAGAGAATCCATGCCTGGAGATAGCACCATCTTATGTCAACTCATCCCAGCTCACAACTCAGCAGAGTTGACTTTAATGAATGAGCTTTAACCATAACTCATTGCCACTCAAAACCTGTTGGATGCCCTGATAGAATAAGGGGTGAAAACTTCTGGGTTTTCCTCTGCCCCTGTGGCTTAGAAAATGTGGAGAGAAGCTTTGCTCAGCATGGGCTATGTTCATTCCTTTCTATTGCTTATTCAACATTTACATTGGGAGCATTTCTTTCTTTACTTTCAAAAGGTGTTGTTTCCTTTTTATTTTTTCCATATGTGTTTTCTTTTCTGTTGCTAGTTTTGTTGCAGTTAAGAATTTTATTTTTATTTTAAAAATTTACTTACTGTAGTCCTCAGAGCCCCATGTAGAGTAAGTGGGTTCTATATTTCTAAGCTACAATCCCATTCCTGTTAATATGAATTGTAGTCAGTTTCAGCAGTGACCCGATCCTGCTTGCCTCTGGTAAACATTTCAATTTAAATAATGGAGAGGGAAATTTGAGCTGTTAAACTATTAGGCAGGATCAACTTCTTGGATCTTATGCATTGATTGTCTTTGAACTTTGACAGATCAAACATGATTTGTGTGTGTGTGTGTGTGTGTGTGTGTGAGAGAGAGAGAGAGAGAGAGAGAGAGAGAGAGAGAGAGAGAGAGAGAGAGAGAGAGCTGCTGAGGCTGGGTGTGTGTCATGGTGTCCCTCTAAGGAGGCCTAGAAAGGCCATTGTGTGAAAATGAAGATGAAGCCTAGATTGATTGCCTTGGAGACTCCAAAATGTTGTAGATGCCAAAGCAATGGGATACCTGCTGAGGAAAGCTGCTAACAGGGAAAGAAGTGTGTTGAAGTCAACAAAGCTAACAGGAGTTGGAGATATAAAGAGGAATTTGATATCAGACATGAACATGCAGAGTTTGGAATTTGCCCAGCTGGTTTTCGGTCTTGCATTGGTCCAGTATTTCCTCACTATGCTCCCTTCTCTACCTTTTGGGAAATGTTATGTATAGCCTGTGACATTATATGTTTGAAAAATTTGTTCTACTTTTTGATTTTGATTTTACAGGGGTTTATAGTTAAGAGGTTTCATGAATCTCAAAGAAACTTTGAACTTTGGACTTTAAATAGGGTTTATCAAAACCATAGTCTCGTACAAATGTCATTATATCCAGCAAATAGCACTATCAAGAGGATACCAGTCTTCCAATCATCCAGTTAAACTTGGACCAGTGCCACCTTTGGAGTCCCCACTACTAATCCTTGTAGCCAATAAATGTTGTTTTTAAAACAACTTATACAGCTCTACTGTTTTGCCTTAAATGTTTCCTCAGCCAGCCTTCAGATGATTTCTACAGCATCATTTTGATGTATTACAATGTCCCCTACTTACTCCCAGATAAAACCTAGCACTTCTTTAAGGACCAGTCTCCCCCCCCCCCTTGCGTGTGTGTGTGTGTGTGTGTGTGTGTGTGTGTGTGTGTGTGTGTGTGTGTGTGTGTGTTATAATTTAAAGGTTGACCCCAACCAGCATACTGTCTGTACTATTAGTTTTCTGTAAATACATTGCTGGCTGGTTGAGGTTGCAGTCCACCATAAGCCTAGCAGCTTTTTCTCTAAGACCAGCAATATGCAACTCCCTCCCTCCCCAGCAAAGCTTCCTGCTCTCTACCTGCCCTCATCTGGAGAATGTCCCTGGGCCTGGAGGACTGACCTTATCTAAAAGGTGTTTCTAAACCAGATGCCTGATTCATCTTTAGCTTGACCTTTGGCACAGATCCCTGCTAAAAAGACTTGCACTGAGAGCTCTGCTATAGGACCCTACTGCCACACATTAAGCCTTGTGATAGGAGTGTGCCACTTAATGCAAATTAGGGTTTGTCCCCAGGCTCTCCAATCCTATATATTCCTTATACTCTGGAATAAAGTTGAGCTGATTCACTGAAATCTGTCTCCCAGAGGGCTGTCTCCACTCGTGCTCATGGGACGTATACAAAGCTTTCTGTCGCCCCTTCTGCCTCTTTCCCCTCTCCAGCTGGTGGCCAACAGGCCCAGAGGGAAAGAGGACTCCCACAATTTCCTTTGTAGATAAAAGCAAAAGAGAAACCCCAGCCCAGGCCAGTGTTTGCAGAGCAGAGCATCTCTGGGAACTGATTGTAACTCTTCAACATTGGTTTGAATTGATGAAGAAAACACACCTCTGTTGCTTCCTGCTTTCTCCCGTGCCGTTCCTAGCCTTCAGCCCTTCTATCTTTTTCTCTGACTACAGAACAGTCAATGTGATTGTGCACAAGATCAAAGCATTTTTTCTTATGAAATAGCTGCGGTTAGTTCATCTTCCTATTGCCTTAAGCAAGATGAATGGCAGCCAGGAACCACAGGCTAAAAGCTAGATGTCACAGGTTCTGCTACTGGTTTTGACACTGAGTGGTTTGTTATGTTAGGCGCCCTCTACTCATATCAGGGCTTTATGTCCATTGGACAACAAGGAAAGTGCTGGGTTGGTTTATATGTCATTTTTCTTAGGCTACCTTAACAAATTATCATGAACTAAGTGTTGGAGTAGCCCTTCCTTCCTTCCTTCCTTCCTTCCTTCCTTCCTTCCTCCCTTCCTTCCTTCCTCCCTCTCTCTTTGTCTCTCCTTCCTTCCTTCCTTCCTTCCTTCCTTCCTTCCTTCCTTCCTTCCTTCCTTCCTTCCTTCCTCCCTCCCTCCCTCCCTCCCTCCCTCCCTTCCTTCCTTCCTTCCTTCCTTCCTTCCTTCCTTTCTTTCTTTTTTCTAGAGGCTGAGAGCTGAACTTCAAGTGCCAGCAGGTTGGTGTTCTTTCAGGCCATCGTCTTTGGTTTGCGCAGGGTGTCTCCTTCGTGCCTTTCAATGTGGTGGCCCTCTGCACATTTGCCAGTGGTGTCACTTTGCATTTCCTGAATCCCTGTCATGATGACATCGAGCAGATTAGATTGGTACCCACATTCATGTTCTCATTTTACTATTCTAATCTTCAGTGGGTCTGTGTCTAAACATAGTCACGAAGGTTTGGGGTAAGGGGGTAGAGCTTCAACATGTGAACTGTCAGGTATACACACACCAACTTTTAGTTTCCCCCAGGGGGTTTTCCTCACTCCAAAGAAAAGGCTTAAAAGCAAACAGCAGTTCCTTCCATTGGCACCTGCTCCTCATTGTTTCTTATCCTCAGCCCCCAGCACCCAGGATGATGTTCTTACCAACAGCATTCAACATCCTGAACAGACTACCTTTTGTTTAGTCATTCATTTTGCATAGTTCCACTTCTTGGCTCATAAATAACAGTGTTATTTATGTAGAAGTTTTTGTATGGCTGGCATTTTTAATTATCTTGAGTATATGCATAGGCCTGGAGTTTTTGCACCCTGTGGGAAAACTCTACATTGAATTTTTAGAGAACTAACAGGCTATGTCCCAAGGCAATCACAATAATCTATGACTTGTATTTTCCCTTCACAAAAAAGCAAGTCTGTATTCCCATGCCAGTATCTAGAGACTCTCATCTCCACCTCGAGTGAAGAGTCAGGTGTACCAGACTGTTTGGAATAAATCCCTCCTATAGGGCATTTAGAAACATCAGGAAAGAGGACCTGAGCCACCTCCCTCGATCATCAGCACCTTGTAAAGACCCTCTCATGTGCACCCTAACACTGGACCACTCTATGTTGGAGCTTTCAGATGCACTGCACTATCTCTCCATCCCCACATCTCTTTTGTTGTCTGTTCAGAGGGTTGCTTGAGAAATGGGTCCATGTCTTGGAATCACCTTCCCATCTACAACAGCTCAAAGGAACATTCATTTTGGTAACTGTTTGTAGTGTATATGAAACTAAGGATAGATAGATAATTAGAGCCAAGGATTTGGAGAAATGCAGTTCATTTACTGTAAGGGAGTTCTATCCTAAATGCCTGCTCTGAAAGCTGGTGAGTTCTCTGACCTTGGTTGTGTGTGTGACACCAGGCAGGACCACTTGTCAGGAATATTGCAAAGCTAATTTGGACTTCACTAAGGAGGCTGGATCTAATTTAAGATCACTATTACACCTGAGAAACCCTGAAAGTGTCAGCCTAGAAGCCAAGAGATGTATTCTAAACTCTGTGACGAGCCCCTGTGGGGTTGTGATGGACTCTTAACGATTCCTAACCTATTGTGAGGACCCCCAACCAAAACTTCAGTCTGAAGGCATCTGCCAGGCTTCAGGAAGCTCACAGAGCACTGAGGTGAGAGTGTTGCAGGGGGAAATTCGTGAATAAAAAAATATGGTTAGATGAGTTTCCAGCCATCTGTAATCTGAGACTTGAGTTGTGACTATTCGAATAAAAGAGGGCAAACTGTGGGTGTGTGAACATAAAAGCTAAGCAGAGTAAACAGGAGGTGTAGCTTAGAGATCTCACGGAAAGCCCTGGGAGCCTCTTAGACAAGAGGAGGGTTTTCTGTCATTATAGATTTTATAATTGTGCATAATGGCCAAGATTTCTGGGTGGGTCTCCAGTACAGGGGTGGAGTCAGTGCATTCTCTTTCGTTGCAAATTAGATGGGAAGACTTCACTCAATTGCAAGTCTGTTTTCCATGATGTGCCTTTGTGCTCTGGTTCTGGTGTCTCTATCAGCCTGCATGACATTGGGTGAGTCCTTTTAAATACAAGTCAAAATACTTGCTCCGGGCAGAGGTAGACAGAGATGTGTGTATAACAAAGGCAAGATAGAACTAATTCTGCAGGGTTTTCATTCTCTTGACCTGGGTTCGCTTGTGGAGTGGCCCAGACCAGGGTTGCTCTGGGCCTGGACACACTGTGATTAGGAGAGGAAAATAACTCTGAGACCCAGGAGCATGGGTTGGTGCAGAAAGGTCAGGAGTCAACCCTGTACATCGTAAAGAGGGACAATGACCACTCAGTTTTCCTACTTTACTGGACGGTAGGGAGGATTAGATAGTTTTTTTGTTTGTTTGTTTCTAAAGTGTGTATCATGGTGGTTGTTGAGAGAAAGTGTAAGAAACATGTGTATAAATAAGGACAGATTTCAAATGGAGTGGATTAAAAGAAAAGATATGGTCAGGTCAACTCATCAGGATCTCATTACTGCTGGAAAGGAATTGTTATTAGGGGTTCTTAAGAGAAAAGATGCAGAACTGGGTGAGGGGCAAAGAGGAAGAACCAGATTCAGGCAGGAAACACAAGAGTAGGAAGTCTTTGCAAGCTGCTCTTTAGGATGTCCTCTGAACAGAGAGCTGACACAGCATAAGCTGGTGTAGGATGTGTTTGAATTGCAAGGGAAACTAGGGAACGCTGCCTGCTTTGATTGTGTGGTGTAAGGTTCTAGGGGATGAGCGCAAAGAAAATGGTCCATGCTATGGGGTCTGGATAAAGGAAATGGTTAGGGTGCTGACACTAGATTGAATAGACCCTAAGAGTGACAGTTCCTACAGGGTAATGGGGTCCTACAAGTGAAAGCTTCAGCCACACAGAGTACAGTCACGGTCAATATAAAGTATCAAGTATAGCATTGAGTCTCTTTTTTCTTTCTTTTTTTTTTTTTTTGGAGGTGAGGGCCAAACCCAGGGCCTTGCGCTTGCTAGGCAAGTCCTCTTCCACTGAGCTAAATCCCCAACCCCGAATCTCAACATATAATCCTTCCATTTCATCAGCTGAGAAATTTAGGTTCATAAGAACATATATTCTTCCCAGAGTTACCTAGAAATTCATACTCTGATCTACCTCTGGCTCTTGGATCCAGAGCAAATGCTCAGCCATCCGGGACCTGACAGCCTCATCCTTTCTTGAGTTTTATTTCCTGTGGACATAAGATACAGAGAAAGTCCTAGAACTGGGTAACAGTAAGAAAGGAATATAGAGAAGAATGCTTCTGTGCAGCTGGTTACCCTGGCAATGCTATCACGGCTCCATCTTTTGGAGGTCCATACTTCCAAAAACTGGTAAGTGGGAATATTAACAGTACCTGGCAAGACTTTGGGGAATATTAAAGGAACTGGAATGTGAATTTGGCGTATAGGAGATGTCCAATCTGTGACCATTCCATACAGTGTAAGTAAGTGGTATCAACTGTTGCCAACACTCTTGCCGCCCCTACTCATTAGAGCCAAACACACTTTACGCTGGCTGCTATGGGGGGAGTTCATCACTGAACCCTTGGTGGTTTGTAAGCTGACACTCAGCAGTTTTGCCATCCCTCCTCTTCTGCTGCCTAGGCTCCCACGGTGCCTGTCCTTCTGACACCACTCTTGTGGCTGCTCTAGCTCTAAGCTCTCTCCACGCCTGTTTTCATCTTTGGATCTCTCTCTTCCTTTACACCTCCTCTCCCTTCCAAAAGGTCACATACACCCTTGCCATATACTCTCCCTTCAAGTGGGTCACTCACTCCACCTGCCCCTTCCTGACCTTCTTCTGGTATTGAGATGACCAAACCCAGTGGCATTTCCCTTTCTTTTTTGCGTCTTCTTGCCTTACTATCTATCCCAAGCTAGCCTAAACTTGAGGCGATCCTTGGACTCAGTCACAAGCATGCCCCATCACATCTGGTTAGAGGAATCTTTCACCAAGATATTTCACTGCATCTCATTATGAGCCAGCATCACTTACTCCCACTTTAGTACACTTTCTTTACTTTGGCCCCACATCAGGGCAGTTAACAAGTCCTCATTCCTCATATATTTCTCCATGTTTCTTCAGAGCATTTTCCTCTTAATTATAAATGGGCCCTATGCTCAGAAAAAAAGAAAACCCTTAAGGTTCATGAAAAACTTCAACATGCAGTGTTGCTGTCTGTAGATCTCCCTATGTCCAGATTTTCCAGGAAGTCTGGTTCCAGTGGTGTGGTAATAATTAACACCAATGACAAAAACAGAAAAATGTAGAATTGACTTCTAATGACATTAGACATGGCCCCAAGCTTATAGCTTGGATTTCCTCAAAGAGTTTACAGTGTTCATGGCTCCTATCTCTTTAAAGCTCATCTTAGACTTTTGACAGGGTTATGTTCTGATAATCTAATGATCTTAAAGAAAAACATACATCATTAGTTAAATGCCATTAAACCAAAACATCATAAATTGGGTATCAAATGTACATCTCTACTCCAATTTCATTTGGTTTTATTTACAGTAATTAGAAACAGAAACAATGAAAAGTAACCCAAATGTACACACTTTGGGGTTGGCTATTGAAACCATGTGTCATGGATGTCATTTTATAAGCTACTTTTCCATGAAGACTCCTCAGTGCCACACACTATTTTTCTGTTTGATAATGTCTGGAATTTTCTTGTGGGGGCACATTCTAAGGATGTGTATTTTTCACCCGTACCATCTCTATGCAATGGAAAACAATGTGAAGACAAGAGGGCACATGTCTTATGAATAATACTCTAACTATTAACCAAATGATGAAACATCAGGATTGTTGATGGTGAAGTGTAGGAATGTCCTTCTGTCTCTTGAAGAAGGGCCAGGCTGGTCCCCTCAGATCCCACAGCAGGTAGACAGAAGGAAAACTTCAAGGACATGAGCAAAGACCGTCTTCTTTGTAAGAATGGAGCCAACGGTTCAGACAGGGCCTGCCATCCATCTTTACATTTAGATGGCCCTACATAGAGTCAGCAGAATATCTTAGAAGATCATTGTGTTCTTGGGACCAAAACTGTTACTGCTGCATCCTACTCTATGGCATGAAACCTAATGTCATTCCCATCCCTAGCTTGTATCTGTTCATCCTAGCTTATCTTACTTACCCTTGCTACAGAATTCTGCCTGTAGTCATATGCTGCCCTCCCTTCTTAGCCAAGCCCTGGGTTATTCTGTCTTACTCTTATTTCTTCTTGCTTATTCATCCCTTAGCCTTTCATCTTTCTTTACTTACCTCAAGCACCAGTTCCAGTGTGGTGGCACCAATCAGAAGGCCGCCTTCCTTCCTCTAACTCCTATGGCATCTACCTGGTTCTTTTCACAGGATACAAACTCTCTCATCTCAGCATTTCTCAGCCATTATGAGATAAGGGGTAACCTCTTGTTTGGTCCTGTTTATTTCAGTCTAGCCTCTTCTTGCGGTGACCTTCTGGTGACCGCTTTTCTAATCCCAACCTCAGCTTTCTTTTCCACTTGGTGCTCTGACATAAGGGCAGTTTTCTTCTTAGTGCGTTTATGTCGGAAGCAAATGAGACCTCTAACAGTTCAAGTGACTTATTATCCAATGCCACATCGCAAAAGTGCCCAAACCCACCTAGAACCCAGGTCTGAACTTTTCCTTCTGATGAATTTATGTGTCCTCTCTTTGTTTAGCAGGACACCCATCCTCACCACCCGTGGTGAACACTGTTCATGGCAAAGTCCTGGGGAAGTATGTCAGCTTAGAAGGATTCGCACAGCCTGTGGCTGTCTTCCTGGGTGTCCCCTTTGCCAAGCCTCCTCTTGGATCCCTGAGGTTTGCTCCTCCACAGCCTGCAGAGCCCTGGAGCTTTGTGAAGAATGCCATCTCTTACCCTCCTATGTAAGCTGCTGGGGTGGTTTGGGGCCTCCTTCAGTTAGGAAATATTTCTAAGTGATACAGGAAGGAATCAAAACAATTCTCTGATCTACTGTACACTGTTTTGGAATCCTTCTGGAATACCTTAGAATCATTTCATAGTACCTTAGAACCATAGTAGCTTTCTAGAGTCCTCTGTTCAGCACACATGCATTGAGCCCCTCTTGTTGTGAACCAGGTATGTTCTAGTGTGAAGATCCATTAATGAACCAAGTTCAAATTCCTAGAATCATTGAGCTGTGTTTCAGTAGGAGGGAAAGACAAGAGAAAGCACAGAAGTTAACAAACAAATAATGTAATATGTTAGAATATGATAAGTAAGGAAAAGAGGTATCCCGGGGTTATCTACCCTAGTGTTGTCTCTTCTTTGCTGAAAATTAGTGGGGGAATGGAGGAGGGGATGCCTCTCCCAGACATATTTAGCCACCCACTAACAACCTGAACAATGGTTTGTGTGCCCCAGTTATCCTGATTAGATGGTAAAAAGACCAGCAGTTCTATATGGCCTCGTAGCTACCCCCAGAGAACCCAAGACACTCACAAACATCAGTTCAGATGTTATTTCTCCTAAGCAAGGGATGTCTGAGGATATCTAAGATTCCACATCTGGCTGCCTTCTTTTCTTTTATGAAGTCATGTCTGCTGTCTTTAATGCTCTGATCCAAATGTAATGCATGAGTACTACAGACAAGTTAAGAAACACGCAGAAGCCAATGGAAGCAAACAGAAAGCACATGCAATGTCCTATCACAAGAGAACTGTTCTTGTAGCATTGACCTTACTTTTCAGTCATTTGCCTGTTGTCTACTTCCCAAACAATGCTTCATACATTTGGACCCCTTGCTTTTGTTGACTTAAGAAAGCCTTCAGATACCACTTCCTAAATATAACACCAGTAGCACAGACACTGAGAGCAACAATTAATAAATGGGACCTCCTGAAACTGAGAAGCTTTTGTAGAGCAAAGGATATGGTCAATAAGACAAAATGACAGCTTACAGAATGGGAAAAGATCTTCACCAACCCTACATCTGACAGAGGGCTGATCTCCAAAATATATAAAGAACTCAAAAAGCTAGGCATCAAAATACTGAACAATCCAATTTAAAAATGGGCTACAGAGCTTAATAGAAAATTCTTAACAAAAGAATTTCAAATGGCTGAAAGACATTTAAGGAATTGCTCAACATCCTTAGTCATGAGGGAAATGCAAATCAAAACAACTCTGAGATACCATCTTACACCTGTCAGAATGGCTAAGATCAAAAACACTGAAGACAGCTTATGTTGGAAAGGATGTGAAGCAAGGGGAACACTCTTCCACTGCTGGTGGGAATGCAAACTTGTACAGTCACTCTGGAAATCAGTATGGCGGTTTCTCAGAAAATTGAGAATAAGTCTTCCTCAAGACCAAGCTATACTACTCTTGTGCATATACCCAAGGAATGCTCGATCTTACCAAAAGGACACATGCTCAACTATGTTCATAGCAGCATTATTTGTAATAGCAAGAACCTGGAAACAACCTAGTTGCCCCTCAACTGAAGAATGGATAAAGAAAATGTAGCACATACATACAATGGAGTACTACTCAGCAGTAAAAAAAATGATATCATGAAATTTGCAGGCAAATGGATAGAACTAGAAAATATAATCCTGAGTAAGTAACCCAGAGTCAGAAGGACAAACATAGTGTGTACTCACTCATAAGTGGATACTAGATGTGAGGGGAGGGATGGCCAGACTGCAACCCATAGCTCCAGAGAGGCTAGCTAACAGTGTAAGACCCTAGGAGGGACATATGCATGGCCCAGTGAAGAAGTGGATGAGAACTACATGACTGGACTGGGAGTGGGGGGGGCAGAGGGTGAGGAGTGGGGGATGAGAACATAGGGAAATGGGAGGGTCGAGCTGGAACAGGGACAGAGTGGTAGGGCAGGGAGGGAGATACCATGCTAGATGAGGACATCATGGGAATAGGAAGAGGTAGGGTGCTGGGGAGGCTCTCAGGAATCCACAAGGATGACCCCACCTTGGAGTGCTAGCAGTGGTCTAGAGGGTACCTGGACCGGTCTACTCTAGTGACCAGTCTACTCTAGTGACCGGTCTAGTGAATACCCTAACTGCTATCATAGAGCCTTTGTCTAGTGACTGATGGAGGCAGATGCAGAGATCCACGGCCAGGCGCCAGGCTGAGCTCTGGGAATCCAATCGATGAGAGAGAGAGGGGGGGGAGGGGGAGGGATTCTGCAGGTGGGAGACGTCGAGATCATGATGTAAAGATGTGCAGAGATGACCAGCCACACTGGTGGAAGCCCATGAACTGTAGACTAGTGGCTGTGGAGTCTCTATGGGACTGGACTAGGCCCTCTAGATACGGAAGACGTTTGTTTGGCTTGAAATGTTCGGGGCACTCAGACAGGGTGATCGGGATCCATCCCTGGCACATGGGCAGGCTTTTAGGAGCCCAGTGGCGGTGGTGTGATGCCTTGCATAGCCTTGGTGCAGTGAGGAGGGGCTTGGACCTGCCTAGGCTTAGTGTGCCAGGCTCTGCTGACTCCCCATGGGAGAACTTGACTTGGGGGATGTGGGGATGTGGAGTGGCTTGGGAGGGAAGGCTGGGGGATGGGAGGAGGGAGGAGATGGGATCTGTGGGTGGTATGTAGAGTGAATAGAAAATTTCTTAATTAAAAAAAAAAGAAAGCCTCCAGATAATAATTTTCTGGCTTCACTTTAGCCATGTGGCAACTTCATCATCCTGGCACTGAGAGCCTCACTGTTACTTATACATACTGAGGCCAGTGTGACTTCCATCTGTGTCACATAAGACTGGATCATGTTAGTTATAATTTACTTGAATTAAGACACTGCACAGCCTGAATCATCTTAGCTGTGTGATCTTAGGCAGACTGTCACATTTCCCTGTCTTTGTTTTCTCATCTACAATCTTGGAGTAAAAGTAGAATCCAAGTGTAGGGATGATTTGCCATGCGAGTTTGTACATTACGAGAATTTAAATCAGTGCCAGACACAATTGCTACCATTTCACCTTTGAACTCTGTTATCAGAGAATACAGGAGTAATTGCTGGAATAAGAAGATGATAAAAGGCTGATATGCAACCCTCTAAGCACTCACCTCACATGGACCTGGAGGTTTGGGACCCAGAGCAAAGTATGAATTCACTCAAGGCCATCCAGCTCATCAATGGCTGAGGCAGGCTGGAAGGCAGTTCTTATGAGGTCATCACACAAAGCTATTACTCCTGACCTGCAGCAGGCTGTCATTAGAGGTAGCCTTCCTGGTTAATAGAAGTCTCCTAAGAAGTAGAGTATGGAGGAACACAGATACCCGGAAGCCCCTTGTACAAAGCAAATTGAAGGCACAGCCCTGTACTGGTAGTGTAGGGCTATTATCTCCCAGAGCAGGGCACTATATGAGCCTGTCTGTCCTTGAGCCAAAGCGTTCCAAAGACTCTAGAAAGGGGGAAAGCATCAAGTTTATCTCCATCTTCAGGTCTGGGAGACTCTTAGAGTCCCAGGGTTCCCACTAGTAATTTTAGATACCCTCTTACCAATTACACATAAGTCTGGTCCAGTGAAAAATAGCTCCATCCACAGCATCAAGCCTTCAAGTACAGTGCTGGCCCTAAGGTAGCATTTTCAGCTTTGTTCTGGAGGAGCATCTGGTATTTTTTTCTCCTCTCCTAGGTGCTCCCAAGATGCAGAGAGAGGGCAGATGGTCAATGACCTCCTAACCAACAGAAAGGAGCGCATTCCTCTTCAGTTTTCTGAAGACTGTCTCTACCTCAATATTTACACCCCTGCTGACTTGTCAAGGAGCAGCCGGCTGCCGGTAAGCATGGGGACCACTGACACAGATTCATGAGTTCCAGCATCCAGATCTCTGTGCATCTAGAAGGCAACAATGGCAACTGGGCACAGAGCACCATGGGCAGACTGATTCAAGAGTTCCCTCACCAGTTTTCCTTATTTCACCATCGCCCAAAGACATCAGATCTGCTGCCCACCTGGAATTACATCTTGATTTTTGCATACTCTTTTATGCTACTGAAAGGAAAAAGGCTACTTTCAGTTATTAAATTAGAATCTGTTCCCAGATCAGCTAAGACACAATTTACAATGATGTTGGCACCAGAAGGAATCTTAGAGAAAAATGAGCAGCCCAAGCCTTTCTCTACAGATAGAGAAACTGAGGCTCAGGTAGGGAAGGAAAGGCACACAGAAGAGAACAAGAGCTTGGGTCTTTCATCTTCACGCCTGTGCTCCTAGGCAGGGGCTGGTGAGGGAGATGTGTGCTGCCTTTGTCTCCACATTACCTGTGACAACTATCACTACCATGATGGCAGTGTGGAAAGAGGAGTCTGGGGCAATCTCATAAGCACTTTTCATGCCCTTTGCCAACCACCTGTGATTTTATTATAGCTCCTTCTCCTTATTTGCCTTTGGCACGAGATGATGGCTGAGTGAGTCAGCATTTCCTATAGTAATGAAGAGGCAGGAGTAGGGCAGCCTGCCCATTATAGGCCAGAGTCACTTGGGGAGGATGACTGTAAAAGAGATGATCCCTGAAGTGGAATAAGGCAGCGTGTGAGCATCCACCCAGTCTCCCAGAATCCTCTGCATAGAACTCATAATGTCTTGAGCATGTCATTGCCCACCAGCCCTTGAGCTCAGTCTTCACTCAAGATGAGTTTGACTCAGTCCTTCCTTGGACATAAACAGTCCTATAGTAAGAGAAACAGGATCTCCTGGAGCCTGGGGGTAGGACACCTCCCAGCCATACACATAAGAGCTTGACCACAGGGTCTGGGTTGAAATCTTTGGTCTACATCTCACTTGCTGAAAGGCCAAGCCATGTCTTACCTTCTCAGCTTCTTCTCAAACAGGAGTTATCCATGTGAACACTGGATGGTGATTGTCTAGCCAGTCCTGGTTCAGTTGGCAGGACAGCAGCAACAATGTACCAGAGAGAAGGGATTATAGTCTTACTTTTGGCTAAAGCCCTAGAGTTGCAGGGGTTCCAAGTCCTGTCCAGCAGCAGTTTACTGAGTTGTGGTCATAAGCCATGGCAGGAGATGGGAGCTCAGTGTGAAGCCGCTGGGGCCAGATGGTAAGTTAGGTCGTATCTCCAGATGGCTAAGTTAGGTCGTATCTCCAGCTTCCATTCGGGTGACATCTCATGCTTACCTATTTTCCTATCTGTCAAGTTGGACAGTATTAGTGTCTACATTGTGAACAACCATTTTAAATTGCTCAGAATACTATTGCTGAATATGTTGTTACTTTTATTAGGTAATGTTATATAAATATATAACATATATAATGTTGTGTAACATTACAACTTTATTGTCTCTCAGTTCTATGACAGGTGTGCCTTTTAAATCCAGGAATTGTGAAATTAGAGGCTATTGTGTGCTCCCTCGGCCTCAAGTCTACTCACATTCGTTGGTGTGTTCTAGGCACTCTGTAGCAGGAATCTTAGAGATTCTTATTAATAAAACAAACCCAGAGCCAAGTATTGGGGTGAAGCTGGAAGATCAGAGAGACAGAACAAGCCGCAGCCACCTCACCTGGCCAACTTCTCAGCTGGTCTTGTTTCCTCAGACTGGAGGCCTCTGTGTTCTCATATCCGAATGGCTCTCAGCTGAACTGTGCTGCTAGAAGCCTAAAAGCTTAACCAGCCAAATGCTTCTAGTTTCTGGTCCTCACACCTTATATACCTTTCTGCTTTCTACCACCACTCCCTGGGATTAAAAGGCTCGCTTTCTGGGATTAAAGGAGTGTATCACCATGCCTGGCCATTTCCAATGTGGCCTTGAACTCACAGAGATCCAGAGGGATTTCTGCCTCTGGAGTGCTAGGATTAAAGGTGTGTGTGCCACCATTTTCTAGCCTTTGTATCTAGTGGCTGTTCTGTCTCTGACCCCAGATAAATTTATTAGGGTGCACAATATTTTGGGGAACACAATACCACCACAGCACTCAGGGTAGTAAAATGACTGAAGACTTCACAGAGGATGTGTATTTAACTGGGCTTAGCAGGATCGGGGAGAACTTGAGTGTGCAGAGGCAACAGAGAAAGGGAATTGGGAAGGGGTGCCATTGAAGATGTGTGTGGATCTTGAGACAATCACTCAGGTGCATTAGTATTAATAGAGCTGAAAGTAAGATTTGAATACTGCTACTTGATCATTTTCAGGCATTGGAATGGTGCAGTGGTCAAGAGCACATGACCTCCCTGGCCCCTTTGTTTCCCATGATAATGTTTCTTACTTTGAAAAGACCTGAATAGACACAGAACAGGGTGGGGTCTGTAGGGATTAGTAGAGATGATGACTGTGATGGCCTCCTGGCCTAGCCAGGCAAGATGAGGACAGAGACTCCCTTTCACAACCGGCTGGCACTCCTTGAATTTGAGTGGTGGTCCCTCAGAGCCAGGATCTGGCCAAAAAAGCCAAACCAGGAAATGTATGAGCTCCTTGTCAATTCTATTGTTATGACTAGAATGGTTCTTTCCTTGTTGTCCAGGTGATGGTGTGGATTCATGGAGGAGGACTGATAGTGGGTGGAGCATCCACCTATGATGGACTGGCCCTCTCTACACATGAAAATCTGGTGGTGGTGGCCATTCAGTATCGCCTGGGCATCTGGGGATTCCTCAGGTAGGGTTTTGGACCTTCCTATCTGCCTTATTAGACCTGCATTGGTCTCTCTCCCTTTCTTTCTCTCTCTCTTCCCCCTCCCCCCCTCTCTCTTTTAAAATAGGAATTTACCTGAAACTGATTGATGATAAAGACAGATTTATTTAGCTCAGAGTCTGGGTGGCCCAAAGCCACCAAATAGACTCGGCTATTTCAGCAGAGTTGGGTGATGAAAGGTTCTACCTTATAATGCATTAGTGGAGGAAAAGAAATTTAGTCTGTAGGATAAAGAGCAAAGCACATGGGAGGGCAATAAGCTGGGGAGGAGAGGGAGACAGGTTAATGTCCTAGTTTTTTTTATTGCTGTGATAAAATATCATAACCAAGAGGCATTTGAGAAAGAAGGGGCTTATTTGGCTTATACATCCCAATCACAGCTGATAGGGCAGGAATTTGAGAAAGGAACTAAAACAGAGACCATGGAGGAATGTTCTTTACTGGTTTGCTCTTAAGGCTCACTGATTTTACTTTTCATATATCAGAGGACCACCCATTGAGACCACTCTTCCATCATCATTAATCAAGACAATGTCTCCACAGTCTTGCCTACAGGTTAATCCGATGGAGGCATTTTGTCAATTGTCCTTCTCTTTTTCCAGGTGATTCTAGCTTGGTTCAAGTTAAAGAAAAAAAAAACTGTAAGCACAGGTATACTCACACAGGTACAAGCTCACTGTCTCAGAATGTAACCTGATTTCCCTGAGCACACAGATCCTAAAAGAATACAGTGTACCCAATGACCTAATTACTTTCACTGGGCCTCGCCTTCCACAGATTCTATCACTGCATAATGCCGTGTCTCTTTAGGGACCAAGGCCCCAGCACACGAACCCTTGTCACATCAATCATATCCAAACCATGGAATCTGCAAAGTCAAACAGGCATTAGTGATGTCATTCTTCATGAGGATATTTGCTATGTTTCTTCATGATGTTTCCAGGTCCGTCTTTCTCGGACCATATCCCCCTTCATTCCACAACCACAGCTGCCCGCTTCCTTCTGAGCCCCCTTTCAGGATGTTTACCCTACCCACCGAACTCATGCTTGCCTTGTGAGGGCCGCTCTTCACATTGCTGCCACTTAAGGACTCATCCATTTTCACCTGTGCCCCTCAGCTCCCCGCCTCCTCTATGACAGGATCAGCACCAGCATTGCCCTGGGATGTTTGATTTCTTCTCCCAGGAAACCGGGAAAGGAGGGGACCCGTGTAGGGAGCTCAGTTAGTGGTGCTACAGGCCAGTTTTTAACTAACGGCCCTGCCAGGCTGTTCTCAAGGCCAACCATGACCTCCACCAGTGCTCATCCCAAGCTCATGTGGCTCACTACACCAGCCATAGACAATCTCTTCTGGCCCTTTTGAGAGGCTCCCATTCCTGGCTTTGGCCACTTCCCTCCTCCTCAGTGGCTCCTTCTTAGTTCTTCCACTCTCTGTCTTCAGGCTACATGTGTCTTCCTCTCTACTAATGCCCTGAGCGACCCCAGAAGTACTAAGACAGTTCCCTGTTTGTAGTCTTCACCTTTGAACCCCAGGTGCTCCTATTTAGCTAACACCTCATCCCTCCTCTGGCTGTGTGCAGGGCACATCCCACATCACAAGGTCTTTGTCACCAACTAATTGTTCCCTACAACAAAGACCTTGTCTGTTTCCTGAGTGCTCTGGACAAAGGCCTTGTGGGCTTTTGGTCTCCTCTTTTTCTCCCAGCTCACATCCAACATCCATATCTTCATTTACTAATCAAAGCTCTAAGCCTCTAGCCTGTTATAACCCCTTAGTTTTTATAAACCTGTTAATTTACTAGGAGAGCGCTCCACGGAGTGTCCAGGATGCTCTGGGAGATGCCTGAGTCAAGTCAGACCTCTGCACAATGCTCACCATTATTTATAACAACAACAGAGACTCTTACTAAATCTCCCAGTCCCTGTTCTACCTAAAATTCATAGCAGCCACCTGCTATGTACCTGATGCTTCTCCTAATGTAAATTTCATCCTCTAGACCAGTGGTTCTCAACCTTCCTAATGCTGTGACCCTTTAATACTGTTCCCCATGCTGTGGTGACCCCCCAGCTATACAATTATTTCATTGCTACTTCTTAACTGTAATTTTGCTACTGTTATGAATCATAATGTAAATGTCTGATGTGCGACTGCCAAAGGGGTTATGACCCGCAGGTTGAGAACAGCTGTTCTAGGTGCTAATAAGACCCAGATTAATTTTATTTAGGTCTATACCAAATGCCATTATCTCAATGAGGCCTTCCTTGACCTCAGTACTGCCTCATGATTTTATCTTTGCCTCTTTCTTTGTGACTTTCTTTTTCTAGTGGCATGATACACCCTTTGAATCTGTTGGTTTGTGGTCTGCAGTGTAAAATTAATGTAGTCAGGTTTTATCTTTTGTATCCTAGAAGCACAGCTGGATGGATGATGGGTACTTAGTACATAGTTGCTAAAAGAAATAGTGAGAGCCCCACAAAGATCCATGTAGGGATGAGAGGCAGGTGAAGTCCTCTGGTCAGGCATTAAAGCATAGCCTAGTTCTGGAAGGTCCCCTAAGTCCACCCGAGGACCTGGGAGCCTTGCTATTCTATTTATGCCCCCTAATATTTTCTTGCAGCACAGGGGATGAACACAGCCGGGGGAACTGGGGTCACTTGGACCAGGTGGCTGCACTGCACTGGGTCCAGGACAACATTGCCAATTTTGGAGGGGACCCAGGTTCTGTGACCATCTTTGGAGAGTCAGCAGGAAGTGAAAGTGTCTCTGTTCTTGTAAGTGTCCCTGGCAATCCCTGCCTAGTTTTGGTAAATTTGATGATGGGACCTCTTGGAGACCAGCTATCTTCAAGGGCCACAGATATCTTTATTTTCAATACAGGAGTTCAGGAATTCTTGCAGAATACTAGATGGGGAGGAGCTAAGAAACAAACTAACTCTGGCTTCTAGAAAGTTCAGTGTCCAACTTTGTTTTCTAGAATCATAAGCATGTCCAGTTACAGTTTGGGACATGGACAATCCTAGTCTTCTCGCTTGGTTAATTTCCCCCCTTTGTTAATCATTTAGCATCAAGACTCACCACTTCTTATTGGAAATAGAGTTGAGTATGAACCACAAACAGGAAGAAGTAGTTTCTAGGCTCCAAGGCAGATCTACATGCTATGGCCTTGAGTGCTAATGGCCATCAGGGAACTCTGAAGTGTTCTTGTGACTTGTCAATAACCAAGAGGGAGGGCAGCTGACTCTGGAGCAGGGGATGAATTTTGCTTGGAGGTGGGTGAGAAGAGGAACAGGTAGAAGTGAGATGGGCAAACCCTAGCAGGGTATTTGGGACACAAATGCATGGAGATATAAATATTTTGCTAATGTTGGGGATGGAACTTAGGGAAACCCAAAGAGAAGCTTAGAAATAGAGAATTTTTGTGGACCATAAAAACACTACTAAGTGCTAATTCACAGTTGAGGAACCATATCTATCGCCATTCTCTCTCCATACTCCCTCTCAATCAGTCCATAAATCTACCAATCTATGATCTATCTGCATCTATTGATCATCTTAAAACCAATGCATATATGTTATATAGATATCTATTTATCATATGTCCATTGTTCTATGCATCTATCTATAATCTATCAATCTATCACTCATCATCTCTTTATGTCTCTATCCATTCTCTGACTTCATATAATCTAATTATATTCCTTTTTTACAGTGAAACTTTCCTTAATAATGTAGGGTGATACAAATATTTCCCTAAACATTAAACATTCTTATGTAACACTATGATTTATAAGTGCACACCATTCCACATCAAAACTGAGAAATTGCTTATTTACCCAATATCCTAATATATGGATATTGAAATATTCCAATTTTTCCACTATAATTAAACATCTTCTGTACTTCTGATCATTTCACACTTCCCCTCCCCCTTTCCTCTTCTCTACTCCTCTCTCTTTCACTTTCCTGTTAGTTGCCCCATAAGCTATATCCTCAACCCTTTTTATGATGACCCCCTTTATTAGGGTAAGTTCTGAGTAATAAATATTCCATTGCAGAATTTGTGGCAAGGAATTGCCAGAACTCTCTTTTAGGTAGTTTTGATCATCATGATGGCACTTACCATACACTTCCTGTTTTGTTTCTTTGTGTGTATTCTGGTTCCACTACACTGAGGTTTTGTGGAAGATCTCAGATCCAAGATCTCAGAAAAAGGTCAGGAAAGATGAGGCTCCCGCATTTCCACAGAGCACCAAAGTCCCTAGGTGAATGGGTGGGGTAGGGGAGAGTGTAGAAGGAGACTTAAGTGGCAATAAGGAAAGAAATAGAAGCCATGAATGTGAGAGTTCAGCAAGGGGGTAGGTGTACGGGAACAGTTAGAGGGAGGAAAGGGAAGGGGGAAACTATGATCCCAAAAATTATTATAAAAAGGGTAAGCTAGCCGGGCATGGTGGCGCACGCCTTTAATCCCAGCACTCGGGAGGCAGAGCCAGGCGGATCTCTGTGAGTTCGAGGCCAGCCTGGTCTACCAAGTGAGCTCCAGGAAAGGCGCAAAGCTACACAGAGAAACCCTGTCTCGAAAAACCAAAAAAAAAAAAAAAAAAAAAAAAAAAAGGGTAAGCTGGCCCTTTGGTGTGTATAAATTCTCCCCTCCTCTCCTCCTTCCTAACAGGTGTTGTCTCCTCTGGCCAAGAACCTCTTCCACAGAGCCATTTCTGAGAGTGGTGTGGTCTTCACTTCCGGTTTATTTATGGAGAATTCCACTTCACTGACTGAAGTAATACCACCCTGGACAACTCCTGTGTCCTTTCCTCTGATTTCCTGGGACTCTGGTGGGGGTGTCCTTCTGCTTATAAGATTCAACTCAAGAGATTCCTGAGTAAGAATGGCTGAACAGGAAGGGCTTTTAGGGCCTCGTCTAAGCCACACTCTGCTGGTGCCTGACCTGAATCATGCTATCCAGATGCCTTGCCATTCTGCACAGCTTGAGTGTTGAGACAGGGTGCATGCCACCTATATTAGTTCTCATACATTGTGTGCTGGAAGCAGAAGCCAAATGATTGATAAGCAAGTGAATGGATCAGAACTTAACAGTGGAATCATGGATTCTTGCTCCTCACTTGTCTGTACCAGGCTTCTCTTGAGATACTTTGACATTTTATTCATTTTTAAAGTTATAAGGATACAGAATCAGATATGTGAAACATCAATATCTGATGTCACAATTATAATTGAAACAGAAAAAAAAAATCCATGGGTCCCAGAAACCACACTGGCTGCTCTAGAGTGTTTTCAGGAACACTTTCCTGTCTCTAGAGATGGGGCTGAGGATAGACCCCACTGTCTACACCAATGGTGGGTACTGATGTTGCTCTTGACCTCTGTGGTTGCCTGACATCTCTTACAGAAAGTTGCTGCTATTGCTGGGTGCAAAACCACCACATCGGCTGTCATTGTTCACTGCCTGCGCCAGAAGTCGGAGGACGAACTCTTGGAGGTCATGCAAAAAGTGGTGGGTGTGTGGTCTAGTGAACGTCCTCTATAGACTTGGACCCAGGTTTCCTTCAGTCTTCTGTCATATGACTCTAAAGTGCCAGATGCAGGATTTTTAAAATTATTTATTTATTTGTTTGTTTTTATCTATTGGGAGCAGTATCAGTCAATGATGCCAACTGCAAATTTTGTGCTTTCCTTTTTAAAATAGTTTTTTAGTTTTTGCAATTAAAATACAATTATGTAATTTCTCCCTTTCCTTTCCTCCCTCATGCCCCTCCTCTTGCTTTCTCTCAAATTCTTGACCTCTCTTTTCTTGTTGATGCATGTGTGCTGTGTGTGGGTGTGAGTGTGTGCTGTGTGTGTGGTATGAGTGTGTGTGTATGTGCGTGCGTGTGTGCATGAGCATGTGTGCATGCAAATGCTGAAAATGAGTGTCAGTGAGCTTCTAGGAGTCACAGTTTTTTGTTGTTAGTGCACACTTTGTTTTGAAGCCTTGACCAGGAAAAGGTATTGGTTGAAACAGAATCCTTAAGTAACTAATGTCTTAGTATGTGGCTGGGTCTGAGTGCTCTGAGAATATATTACTGAGAATCTGTACCTAAGCTTTCCATTCTATGGCTTCCCTCTGAAGCTTTCTTGTCTCCTGGGAAGATAAAAGTCAGTAGCACCCTACACTTACACGCTATTTGCTAAGACACTGTCTAACACCAACATTTCAGCAATAGTTTTAGTTTAAACTTTGTTGAACTGAAACTGTTGTGTATTCATTTCTAAGTATTGGCTGTGTTCGGGAATATGGTGACCCCATCTCATATCCAGATGTCCCAACTTAAAGTAGGGGAGTGGGAGGGAAGAGAAGGCTCATCCTATCCTGCTAGTTCACATACCCAGCTCAACCTCCCCTTGATGCTGCCACATCCTCTCCACTTTTGTTCCACAGGGAAATTGGGGTGTTCTAGCCAAGAAGGAACTGGCAGGGGCATGGTTGTGGGAGGATACAGGTGCAGGCAAGCAGTCATTCTCCCCAGAGCTCCAGTGACCCCGACTCTAGGTCCCAGGACATGTTGACTTCCTGCTGCTGCCCTTCCCTCATCATGCTCCACCTGTACCCTGCAGAGAGAACCCCGTATAGGGTTCTCATACATCAGCCAAGGGGGGCACTAGGAGCACGGCCCAAATGATCAGACTGTATACCAGGAAGGCTGACTACCATAATGTGCCTTTGTTTCCACAGAACTTCTTTAAGCTTGATTTGCAAGGAGACACCAAAAAGGTAAGGATGTTTTAAGGTTTGCAGCCTTACAGTGTTAGTCTTCAATTAACTACAGCTGGTGGAATTCCCCTTGGTGGACTCATACTCATTTCTTGTCTGTGCTGTTGAGGCCTAGAGCAGCAACGTCACTCGATAGTTAGCACAGCCAAGGAAACCAGAGGCATGGCTGGCCCTGCTTCCTGACTGCCAGTTCAGTGCTCCAAATCTTTAATATCTTATCCTTTTCTTCTTTGCGTTTTTTGCTTTAAAAGTGGTCCTATGAAAATAAATGACACTAGAACTTCCCACTACCAGAAGTTTGAGATTGCTGGCCAAGGGTCTTGGGAGCCGTTGCTGAGCACAAACCTCTGGAGATGACATAGGGCTCAGGAGGTATGCAGGGAGGAGCCTGAGATGTCAATCTGGGCTATCACACTGTATCTTACACCATGGCAACTCCACCAGGGCCCTGCATCTCATCCCTCCTGCCCTTGCTCCTCCCAGCAGTGATCAGAGTCCGTCGAAATCAGTTTTGCAGCATCCTACACACCTGTCCTTTTCACTCCCTCCCCGAAGATCCCATCATCTCCTTTAAATGTCTATGAGGCTAAAATGAGACTCTTTTAGCCATTTAACAAAATTTAAAGAAATACTCTGTGGTAGGATATGATTTTGAGCTGGGATACAGCAGTGAAACAGACAAGACGTCTGTCCCTCTTAAGGAATTCCATCCTGGAGGATGAGGGTACCATAGAAAGGAGGATGAGGGTAGCGTAGAAAAAATATTGAAATATGTTCTGGGTCTTGGTCATGCTTAAGACAAGAGAGAAAGTGGAAGCTGGGGACAGAATTCCCACTCCATGGCGTTCTCCCCCATGGCTCAAACAGTCCCGGGATTAGACCTGCAGGAAGCCAGTGCTGATCCAAAAGAGGGGAAGGACATTTGCCTATCTGAGGATGAGGCCATTCTGGGGAGTGGTCACGTGGTACCTACAGTATGTGATAAAACTTTGGAAAAGGGAAAGAGCCATCTAAAGTTGTGGATGTATGTGTTCAAACTTCACACAAGGATGATGACTTTGAAAAATCCACAGTGTAGAGCATGATTGTGAAGCTGAAGAATGTGGTGTCATGTTACCCAGGGTGGGAGAAATAATAAGTCCTGCCCATTTGGTGTTTTATTAAATCCTATGTCAGCTAATTCTTTTCAAAACATGTATGTGTCTTTAAATAGGACTTTACACATAATATAAGGGTGTGGGTGTTAGCATGGTGGTAAGGGACTCAGAATGCATTTCCTCTGAAACAACGGCTTAGGAGTCATTAATTCAACTGTGGTGATATTTTAATTGTGCTGAAATGTAATTTTTATTTGCATGTTAATAAATAAAGTTTGCCTAGAGATCAGAGGTCATTAGCGAGCCAGGAACAGAAGTCAGGTAGTGGTAGCCCATGCCCTTAATCCAATCAAATGACAGGCAGAGTCTCTGTGTGGTCAAGGACACAGCCAAGCGTGGTGACAGGAACATTTAATCCCAGTACCAACCATAGATACTTGGAGGTCTGTATAGACAGGCAGTGACAAGGAAGTTGTGTGGTTGGATTTAGAACCAATGAGAAGGCAGAACAGAAAGGCAATAAGTCAGATGGGAAGAAACACTCTCTCAGGGGAAGTGACGACAGTGAGTGGAAAGATAAAGTGGTCTTGGTTCTTTGCTAGTGCTCTGATCTCGGGCTTTTAACTCTGTATTTGTCTCTGTGTTTCTTATTTAATAAGACTGTTTAGAAATTCGTCTACATTCAACATTCATGACAACCTCACAGACCCAAGATATAGTGAGGAATACCTCACTATAATAGTGTAAGGAATAGTGAGGATTAATTCTAGGTAATGTGCTACAATTGAAATATACATGGCACATGTTTAATTTGCGTTAAGGATGCTCCTACCCCTTCTTTGCCATCATAACCTTGCCATAGACAGATGCGCCTAATCAGGCCTTTGTGACTCTGGACCATTCGCTCCCTTCTACTGACCCCGTGTTTCTGTGGCCACTGTCTGCAGCCATGGGGGTCTGTGTTCCAGCCGCCCCCTTGGTCAGGCAGAGCAGGAGACGCGGGTGATCTCTAACACAGTGCTGCTCTCCTCCCCAGCACTACCCCTTTACGCCAACTGTGCTTGACGGAGTGCTGCTGCCCAAGGCCCCAGAAGAGATTCTGGCTGAGAAGAGTGTCAACACTGTCCCTTTCTTAGTGGGGATCAACAAGCAAGAATTCGGCTGGCTGCTGCCAAATGTGAGCATAAACAGAACTGTTTGACAGGCATCCTCCCCTCCCCCCAATTATTCATCCTGTTTGTGCACCCGTGAGTTCTTTGTTCAAGCCTTGCTTGGTGTCTCGGGCAGCTGTCCTTATTGTTATGAGGATTTTTCCATGGAAACATTCTGGGGCATCACCTATCACCTGTCACCTGAGAAATGCTGGCCTGGTAACATGCTGTCATTGCTTTTCCTTAATAAATTCTGGAATTCCCAGGCTTCTTGGGTCTGTAGAGACAATACTTGTGCAGATGAAATAACCAAATAAATCAAGAAAGGAGTGGAGAGTCCAGGAGTGTGGGCTGGGGCACAGAAAGACCTGCTTGTGCTTGGCTCCTCAAGTCTCAGGGATCCCCAGGGGTACTCTCGGTGCCTCAGGGACAATGTTCAGAAGGTGATCTGACTGAGTTCACATTTGTTTCTAATAGGTAAGATGTTTACTTCTTTAGCAATTGCAGAACTCCCCAACAGTGGTTAAAACAGGGCAGGTTTTACCCAGGAATATAGAAACAGGGAAGGAAACATTAAACATGACCTGGACTCAAATCCCTGACACCAAGGCCGGGGATGTTTTCAGTATGATGGAATAGAATTGCCACTTTATAGTGACTTATACAAGAGAGGTGGCAGGGGGAGTCTTCCCATCAGTGGGCTGTCCCTGGAGAAAGTGTAATTTCTGCTTGAAAGCATTGGGCTTTCTCAGGCAGCCATAGGAGGGCTCAGTGCCTTAAGTTGCTGAAACAGTGCTGGAGTCGGGGCTCTAAGAATGGAGTTCTTGATGGGGTCAGTACATGCTGAGAGTTTTGCATCTCTCACTGGGGGATTTCAGATGTCATCAAAGAACCTAGCCATAATGGTATAATGGTGACTTCCTCAGTTGGCAGGGTCTGTGAGGACCGAACCTGTTCCTCTATCCTTCAGCTTCTTGCTTCTACTTTACCCTTGTCTAAATGTCCCCACTGCCTAGGGGAATGCAATTCCCCTAGCCTGATAGTAAGTATGTAAGCACCTTTACCTCATTCCTTCAGTTTCCATATACAAATCCACTTGTTTTATTGATTTTTGTTAAACTCATGGGAGAGCTAGAGTCTTCATTCCACAGTGGGCAGGGTGGTTGTCTCTTGTTCATTCCTGAGGATTCACAAATACTTAACTATGTTTTTAAAACAGCTAATGGAATTTCCACCTACTGACGTAAAACTGGACAAGAAGATGGTCACATCACTCCTGACGAAGTCTGCTTATTTCTTTGTAAGCATCATATGATCCGTGGTAACTGGCTGGGGACTGGCCCGAATTACCGACCATTTCTTTTTCTTTTTCTTTTTTTATTCTTCTCTCATACATTACATCCTGACTACAGTTTTCCCTCACTCCACTCTTCCCAGCACCGCTCCCCCACCCCCCACCCACCACCAGATCTACTCTTCTTCCAATTCCCTTCAAGAAAAGATCAGGCCTCATCCTTAACAGGGATTTCAAGTAAACATAGCATAACAAGTTACAAAAGACCAGGCACAAACCCTCATATCAAGGCTGTACAAGGCAACCCAATAGGAGGAAAAGGGTCCCAAGAGCAGGTGAAAGAGTCAGAGACACCCACACTTCCACCGTTAGGAGTCCCACAAGAACCTCAAGCTAAACAACCATAACATATGCAGAGGACCTAGCTCAGACCCATACAGGGTCTGTGATTGTCACTTCAGTCTCACTAGAAAAAGACTCACTTGGGTTCTGAACCCATGTTTCCAACTTTCTGATTTTATCACCCCAGGAGGGATTTGTACAGGGCACAGAAAGCTTGAAATCAATGAAGCCTTCTCAATTGGCTGGATAAGCCACACTGCTCAGTTGGAGATGGTCACTTTGTTCATCCATTTCAGAACATACCAGAGGACAGGATTCCAGCTGCCATGAAGAAGTATTCAATAGACACAGATGACCCAGTCAGAAACAGAGCCATGCTCCAAGAGTTGATTGGGGATGTGATGTTTGGGGTACCATCTGTGATTGTGTCTCGTGGCCACAGAGGTGAGTCCAACAAGTTGGATGGGGCAACAGATGGATCAGCTTTGGTCTCTAACCTGCTGACATCCTAGGATAGACAGATGTGGAAACTCTTTGTGGTGAGGCCTCAAAGTTTGGTGCAGGAAGAGCTTTTGTTCTGTTTAGTTCCTGGCAGTAGCAGGTGTAGCTGGAGAATTTCTCTCCAGTTCCTGCCAAGCCTCGCCAGTCCCGGAGCCCACTTATAAAATAAACACACCGACTCTTATATTATTTAAATTGCTCAGCCATTAGCTCAGGCCTACCATTGTCTAACTGTTGCTCTTATACTCAGCCCATTTCTGTTAATCTATATGTTACCACGTGTTCTGTGGCTTTACCTGTTGCCTCTATGTGATGCTCCCTGAACAGCAGCTGGTGTCCTTTTCCCTGCCTTCCCTTCCTTTTTCTTTTTCCTCTCTGCTAGTCGCACCTATACTTCCTGCCTGGCTACTGGCCAATCAGTGTTTTATTTATACAGAGCGATATCCACAGAACTTCCCCTTTTCTTCTTTTTCAAAAGGGAAGGTTTTAACTTTAACATAGTAAAATTGCATATAACAAAGCAATTATCAAGCAAGAATTACAGTTACAATATTAAAGAAGATATCCTATCTATCTTATATTTGTGAGTCTAAGGTTTTATATCTAACCCATCTTTTATCATAACTGAGGAAATTATAACTATCTAGTCTTCAACCATATCAGAGACCTCAGAAGGATATAATACTACCTGAGAAATGGGAGAAGGATGCAAGCAACTTTCAGGAGTCTTGCAGGGTAGACAGAGACAGCTGGCAGCCTGGACAGTCATCCAAAGTTCTATTGTAAAGTTGGGACATCTGTCTTCAGCCCATAGGCCTAGAGTCTCTCAGTCACTTCTCTCTGTGTCCTGTAGAATGTCTGGCAGTTTCCTCTGCAAAGCAGGAACCTGAAGGACCATTTTGCCAAGCAAAGTTTAGTGGTCACCTTCCTAAGGGTCCTGCATGTCCAGTCAATCAAGCAGTCCAGGTAAGAACAGTTTCTTGCCCAAATGGCAATTTTTGCCAAGAAGAAGATAAACTCCATATAGAGTGTCTTCGATGCCCATCCTCCTCTCTGAAGTAAATTCAGTGCTGCCAGGAGCAGACATGTCTCACTGTCCAGAAAGTCTAAATTTTTAAAATATTTTAAATGCCATATTCTGTAGGTCTTTGAAGTATTTGAAGGTTACTTATCTATCTGAAATATATCTATGTATACCTAGAAGACTTAACTAACATGGCTACAAAGTATGATATCATAGATGACTAATTATTAATCTATTTCTTAATTATCCATTACAATTTTAAATGAGCTGTACAAATATAATACCTTAAACAAGAGTAGAAATATACAGACAGTATAACAAAATTAACTTTAAATTTGTACCAATAAACTAAAATCTATACTAATGTAAAATATTTTAAACAAGTTGTTCTTTAAAATAGGTTCATCAATTTACCCTTTTATTCTATCATATCTATATCCTATCTCCTTTTCTTCTTTAGAAAGAGATTGTATTTATAATCAACCTGCTTTAAATAAAAATATTGTTTTTTTTCTTTTTTTCTGTCTCATACCAGAGGGCTCTTCTGAATTGGGACACAAGAATCTCTTAACCTTTTTTTTTTTTTTTTTTTTTTTTTTTTTTTTTTTTTTTTTAGCAATACGCCTGGGTTTAGAGATTTAGTGAGCCAATTCCATCTCCAAGGCTAGCTTGGTATATTTGGGAATTTGGGTGTAACTTCTCTTACTACTTCCTGCTGGAAGGGGGCACTGTAACCTATGGGGACACAAAGAAAATTTTAGGATTATGGAGTAGTCCGTGAGGGTGTATCATCTGAGCAAGTTGCCTTGAAACTGTTCTGGATGTTGGATCATCTGGGCCATGGTGTCATCGGGGACTTTTCAGGGGGTCTTGGCTGGTCAAACCTGATGTATTTTAATCTGTAACAAATCCATAGCCTCTGACTTTCTGTGGAAACAAAAGCAGAGCCTCTTTTCCAAAACAACATATCCTTATATCCAAATTTTGAAGTCAAGGTACCTTTAAAATATACATTTTGGCATCACTCAACAGCTTTTACAATCAAATGTTTTTCTTCAGTTACGAATATCAAAGAGAACATAATCTAGATTCGCTGTGTGATAGCCATCTTTATGTGGCTTATTTTTTATATTACCTTTACTGTCTCTTTTAAGACTTTATTTTTAAAAACTATCTATTTGTTCATATAACTGCCTATATTCCTTTTTCTCTCTCTTTCAAGCCTACGTACATTTTTCATACATTGTAAACTATTCCACTTGAATCAGTCTTATTGTGAACCTATTCCTTTAAATTGTAGCACTCTAAAACTGAAAGGGTGCTGTGGATGCTGGTTTCACCCACTTCAGCTTCCGAACATGGTGGTGGTACATTTTCCGCCAGCTCTGGGAGCCATCAACTCTCAGAAATAGTGCATCTATGCTTTTATCCAAGCAGCATGTAGCCCAGAAACCTCTTTCTTGTTTTGTACTAGCAAAGGCTAAATCCACCAGGCAGCGTAATGTGCCACTTGCAGACGCCTCATTCCCGCCATACTGAAGGTCAAACACACAGGCTGCTGATAACTTGAGAGAGATAACTACGAACTGTTTTTAGCTCCGTTTTAGAATCTTCTTTTCCTCAGGTTTTAGGTGGAAACTCTTGCCAACCCGTTGGGCACCATTTGTAGCTGGGGAATTTCTCTCCAGCTCCCGCCAAGCCCTGCCAGTCCCAGAGCCCACTTATAAAATAAACACACCAACTCTTATATTATTTAAACTGCTTGACCATTAGTTCAGGCCTAACATTGTCTAGCTGTTACTCTTATGCTAAGCCCATTTCTGTTAATCTATATGTTACCACGTGTTCTGTGGCTTTACCTGTTGCCTCTATGTGATGCTCCCTGAACAGCAGCTGGTATCCTTTTCCCTGCCTTCCTCTCCTTTTCCTCTCTCCTCTCTGCTAGTCCCACCTATACTTCCTGCCTGGCTACTGGCCAATCAGTGTTTTATTTATACATAGTGATATCCACAGCAAGCAGGCTCTACAGGCAGGATGAAAATGTAAGCAGTTAATTTTTGAGTTGATCCCAGCAAACATCCCCGAGGGAGATGTGGAATGATGCAGCAAGGAGATGGAGGCCACTCAGTGATGCACAGCTAATTGCATGCCCACTGTGGACAGTGGGCGCTGGAAGTCTGAGAATAATGAGATGAGTAGTCTTAGGGTTGTTGTATCTGAGCAAGAGGGGAGGGTTTGTATCCACCACTGCTCATTTGTCACTGGTGTGCTTTGATCTGCTGCACATGGGCAAAACAGTTAATAGTGACCAGAGAAAACCATGAGGCAAAAGGGCTCCTAGTGTTACCAGTACTGGAGGTAAAAGCCAGGCTTCTTTGCCCAGACAAGATGACTGCCATAAACATCATGAGGGAAGAGAGACTTATTTGGGTCGTTGATTCAGTATGTGGTGAGGAGACTCTACTATTGTGTCCTTGGGGTGAGATTCATCATTTTGGGGAGAATGGTGGAGCAAACATGCTCACTTCATGGCACACAAGGAGAAAAGTGCAGGAAGAGGTCAGGAAAGGTATCTCCAAGGACTCCCCCTAAGTGGCATGATTTATTTTTAGTATGTGGAAACACTATTTGATTTTCATTTATTGATTTCCTCTGCTGTAATTTTATTCTGTTTACTTATTATTTATAAGTACTTTGGGAGTTTATATGGTTTCTATCTGTAGGAACATGCTGGCCATGAATATTGTTGCAGGTCTGACTTTCCTATTTGGATGCCTACTTTTTAAACTTTTGCCAAATGATTCAGGCAAATACTTCTAACACTATGCTAAATCAAAGCAGTGTGCAAGGTAATTTTTGTCTTGTTCCAAGTTCTAGAGGAAAATATTTTCCCTGTTGTGGACAATGTTGACACTGGACCTCTTATACATGACCTATATTGTGTCAAAATATACCCGACCTCACATCGGGTGGTGGTGGTGCAAGCATTTAATTCCAGCACTCAGGGATGCAAAGGCAGGTGAATATCCATGAGTTCAAGGCCAGCCTGGTCTACAGAGTGAGTCCCAGGACAGCCATATCTCTCTCTCTCTCTCTCTCTCTCTCTCTCTCTCTCTCTCTCTCTCTCTCTCTCTCTCTCTCTGTGTGTGTGTGTGTGTGTGTGTGTGTGTGTGTGTGTGTGTGTGTGTACTTCATCTCTCACTTATTTGGTCAACATTTTATCATGAAAGTTGAATTTTATCAAATATTTTTTCTGCATATAATAAGGTGACTTTTTTGTCTCTCTACCTATAACACGAGGTAGCTGGTATTCTGTTGAGTAGTTTTCCATCTGTTTCATTAAGGACCTTGCTGTCGTTTTCTTTTCTTGTAGTGCCTTGTCTTATTTCATATCTGTGTGATTCTGTCCTCATGAGAAAGAATCTGGAAATTTTCCATTGACTTTTAAAGAAATTTGGCAAAATTTGAGATATATGATTCCCAGTTCTTTAAATATTAGTTGTGATTCTTCAGGAAAATTGTCACTTTTCTTTGATGAAAAACTTTAATCACTAACTCAAGTTCATTCATGGTTGACCTCCAGATTGTCTGTTTCTTCTTAGTTCAGCTTTGGTAGGATTTATTGGACTAATAGTTCATCTCCTTTTTCTAGGAGAGTCAATCTGTGTTCACACAGTTGCTTGTAATAATCTCTCATGAGCTTGTGAATTCCAGTGCCATCTGCTGTAAGATCTCTCATCAACGATTTGATCTATCTGATTCTCTACTAATTTTTTGCCTGTTGGATCTTGATAAATTTTGCTGATATTTTTCATCCTCAAAAACCTTTTAAACCTTTATAGTCTCACAAATCTCTCTGTCTCCCCCTCCTTTCTCTCTGGCTGTTTAACTCAGTTCCTCAAACATTCTCAGTGAGAACTCTGCCATTGGGCTGCCTTCCCAGTCTTCACAGGTCATCTCTGTCTGATCTTCATTTGCTCCCTTCTTTAGCTTTAGGCTCGGGTTATTCTTCCAATTCCAGCCACCACTCCGCACACTTTATGTCTTTTAAATCATATCATTTTGTAAGGACAATTTATTTTAGTCATTGAATATTTGCTTTAGTTAGAGTTGTTAGTGCTATTTTTGTCTTAGAACTTAGGACTTGGCATCCAATTGCCACATGCATGATCATTACAGCTCTGGAATGTCCTAAATTCTATTTATATCTTTGACATTTGTGCTAATGGGTTTCATGTTGTTCATTAGTATCTCTTTACTTCAACCTTAAAAAAAAACTCTACTAATTTCTATAAGACATGTCTACATGTGCTCGATTCCATATGTTTTTATTTGTTCATTTATCTTATTTCTGAATGGCAGCTTTATTCACTGCTGTATTCCTGAGACATGAAAGACTGATTATTCCCTGTCTGTATATACTTAGATTTTAATAAGTTCTACCACAGAGATACTTGCATATTCATGTTCATTACCACATTATTCAAAATAGTGAAGAAGTAGAACTAGCCTAGATGGTCGCAAGTGGATGAATGGGGTAAACAAAACATTGTATATACAAAGTAGAATTTTATAAAGAAAATAGTTATGATATCTGCAAGAAAATGCATGAAACTAGAAATCATCATGTTTAAGTAAACTTGACTTAGGAAGATAAATATGTATTTCCCCTCATATGTGGAGCCTAGATTTAAATTTGTGTGTATTTGTGCATGGAGGAAAGAAACCAGAAAAAAATGAGAAAAGAGGAGATCTTCAGGGAGAGGGTAGAGGAAAGAGGACAATGTTATACCTGTGTCCTAAAAGTAGAATAAAAGATTGTTAGTAGGAAAGGCACATGCAAGTGGGTGGAATGGACATGAAGGAGTGTAGTGGGGTAAAGAAATGAATGAAACAAAATATGTATGGAAATATTACAATGAAACCCATTTTTATGCTAATTGAAAACATTAATAACATTTTCAGCCAAGCGCTTGGATTTGCTTCACACTCCTGGAAACGAGTGAGCAAAACATGGGAAAATGTTCAACACCAGTCTGAATAGAAGATGCTTAGTAGGTTGTAGATCTTCTCGGAATGAATGTGTACCAGAGCATTACCATGAACACCTATCTGTTTTTGTGGGGAGTGCATTTTATTCATCAAATTTTAAGTCCATGAATGTCTGACTCAAGTATCACATCTGCTTTCCCTTTCTAAACAGCCCATGCACATTCAAGTGATTCACTAAAAGAGTTTGGCTTTTCTGAAGACCAGGGGTTCCTTCACATGTAGAAGCCTTTATACCACCCAAGTACATGCCTGATAATATGAAGTGTACATGAATTCATGTCTTTCCAGATGCTGGAGCCCCCACCTATATGTATGAATTTCAATATCATCCAAGCTTCTCATCAGAATTGAAACCCAAGACTGTGATTGGAGACCATGGAGATGAAGTCTCCTCAGTCTTCGGTGCCCCATTCTTAAGAGGTAATGGTGCATTGCTCCCTGTTTGCTTATGGTTAGGAGGTCTGGATTAATTTTCCTTCTGTGGCTTTGGACACCTTTATCCTCTTTATTATTATTATTATTATTATTATTATTATTATTATTATTATTAGGTTTTCTACTGCCTGGGGGCCTCCTAACCAGTTCAAGCTAAACAACTGTCTCACTTATTGAGAGGGTCTAGTCCAGTGCCATGGGGGCTCCTTAGCTATTGGTCCATAGTTCATGTGTTTCCACTAGTTTGGCTGGCCATCTCTGTACATTTTACCATCATGATCTCAATGTCCCTTGCTTATAGACTCTCTCCCCTCTCTTAACTGAACTCCTGGAGCTTAGCCTGGTGCCCAGCCATGGATCTCTGCATCTGTTTCCATCAACCACTGGATGAAGGCTCTATGATGACAGTTAGGGTATTTAGCCATCTGATCACTAGAGTAGGCCAGTTCAGGTACCCTTTTGACTATTGCCAGTAGTCTAAGGTAGGGTCATCATTGTGAATTCCTGGAAAACTCCCTAGCACTCTGTTTCTCCATACTCCCATGGTGTCTTCATTTATCATGGTATCTCTTTCCTTGCTCTCCCACTCTGTTCTTGTTCCAGCTAAAACATCCCGTTCCCCTATGTTTTCATCCCTCATCCCTTGCCATCATTAAGCATTATTACACCCTGAGTTTGCTCATTTAGATCTCATCTATTTCTCCTTCACTGGGCAAACCATGCATCTTTCCAAGGGTCCTCTCTGCTAGATAGCCTTCCTGGAGCTGTGGTTGCAGTCTGGTTATCTTTGCTTTACATGTAGTATCCACTTATGAGTGAGTACATACCATGTTTGTTCTTCTGAGTCTGGGTTACCTCACTCAGAATGGTATTTTTCTAGTTCCATCCATTTGCCTACAAATTTTAATGTGGCAGTGTTTTCCATTGTGTATATGTACCACATTTTCTTTATTCTTCAGTTGAGGGGCATCTAGGTTGTTTCCAGGTTCTTGCTATTACAAATAATGCTGCTATGAGCATAGTTGAGCATGTGTCCTTGTGGTAAGATCGAGCATTCCTTGGGTATATGCACAAGAGTGGTATGGCTGGGTCTTGAGGAAGACTTATTCTCAATTTTCTGAGAAACTGCCATACTGATTTCCAGAGTGGCTGTACAAGTTTGCATTCCCACCAGCAGTGGAGGAGTGTTCCCCTTGCTCCACATCCTCTCCAACATGAGCTGTCTTCATTGTTTTTGATTTTAGCCATTCTGACAGGTGTAAGATGGTATCTCAGAGTCATTTTTATTTACATTTCCCTGATGATTAAGGATGTTGAGCAATTCCTTGAATGTCTTTTGGCCATTTGAGATTCTTCTGTTGAGAATTCTCTGGTTGACTCTGTAGCCCATTTTTTTTTTTAAAATTGGATTGATAGGTATTTTGATGTCTAGTTTCTTGAGTTCTTTATATGTTTTGGAGATCAGCCCTCTGTCAGATGTGGGGTTGGTGAAGATCTTTTCCCATTATGTGGGCTGTTGTTTTGCCTTATTGACCATGTCCTTTGCCCTACAAAATCTTCTCAGTTTCAAGAGGTCCCATTTATTAATTGTTGCTCTCAGTGTCTGTGCTACTGGTGTTACATTTAGGAAGTGGTCTCCTGTGTCAATGCATTCAAGGCTACTTCCTACTTTCTCTTCTATCAAATTCAGTGTAACTGGACTTATATTGAGGTGTTTGATCCACTTGGACTTGAGTTTTGTATGTGGCGACAGATATGGATCTATTTGAAATCTTCTGTGTGTTGACACCCAGTTATGCCAGCACCATTTCTTGAAGATATTTTCTTTTTTCCATTGTACTGTTTTGGTTTCTTTGTCAAAAATCAGGTGTTCATATATGTGCAGATTAATGTTAGGGTTTTCAATTCAATTCCATTGGTCCACATGTCGGTTTTTATGCCAGTACCAAGCTGTTATTATTATTATAGCTCTATAGTAGAGCTTGAAATCAAGGATCATGACACCTCCAGAGGTTGCTTTATTGTACAGAATTCTGTTAGCAATCCTGGGTTTTCTGTTTTTCCATATGAAGTTGAGTATTGTTCTTTCCAAGTCTGTGAAGAATTGTGTTGGGATTTTGATGGGGATTGTATTGAATCTGTAGACTGCTTTTTGGTAAGACTGCTATTTTTACTATGTTAATCCTACCTATCCATGAACACGGAACTTCTTTCCATTTTCTAATATCTTCTTTGGTTTCTTTCTTCAGAGACTTAAAGTTCTTATCATCAGGTCCTTCACTTGCTTTGTTAGAGTTACCCCAAGGTATTTTATATTATTTTTGGCTATTAAAAAGGGTGATGTTTCTCTGATTTCTTTCTCAGCCAGCCCTTTTATCATTTGTATATAGGAGGGCTACTGATTTTTTTTTATTAGTCTTGTATCCTGACACATTACTGAAGGAGTTTATTAGCTGTAGGAGTTCCTTGGTTGAATTTTTGGGGTCACTTATGTATACTATCCTATCATCTGCAAATAGTGAAAGTTTGACTTCTTCCTTTCCAATTTCTATCCCTTTGCTCTCCTTTTGTTGTCCTATTGCTCTAGCTAGAAGTTAAGGTACTATATTGAATAAATATGGGGAGAGTGGAGAGCCTTGTTTTGTTCCTGATTTTAGTGGAATCACTTTGAGTTTCTCTTCATTTAATTTGATGTGGACTGTAGGCTTGCTGTAAATTGCCTTTATTATGTTTATTTATGTTCCTTGTATTCCTGATCTCTCTAAGACCTTTATCATGAAGAGGTGTTGGATTTTGTCAAGGGCATTTTCAGCATAAGATAATCATGGTTTTTTTTTTTTTTTGCTTTCAGTTTGTTTATATGGTGTATTGCATTGATATATTTTCATATGTTGAACCATTCTTGCATCCCTTGGATGAAGCCTACTTGGTCATGGTGGATAATTTTTTTGATGTGTTCTTGGAGTCTGTTTGCCAATATTTTATTGAGTATTTTTGCATCAATGTTCATGAGGGAGATTGGTCTGTAATTCTCTTTATTTGTTGCATCTTTGTGTGGTTTGAGTATCAGGGTAAGTGTATCTTCATAAAAAGTGTTTGGTAATGTTCTTTCTGTTTCTATTGTGTGGAACAATTTAAAGAGTATTGGTATTAACTCTTCTTTGAAAATCTGGTAGAATTCTGCTCTGAAACCATCTGGTCCTGGGCTTTTTGGTGTTGGGAGACTTTTAATGACTGTTTCTATTTCCTTAGGGGTTGTTGGTCTATTTAAATAGTTTATCTGGGGCTGGAGAGATGGCTTTTGTGGTTAAGAGCACTGACTGCTCTACCAGAGGTCCTGAGTTCAATTCCCAGCAACCACATGTTGGCTCATAACCATCTGTAATGAGATCTGATGCCCTCTTCTGGCGTGCAAGCATACATGCAGACAGAACATTATACATAATAAAGAAATATTTTTTAAAGTGTCAAATCAATCAATCAATCGATCGATCGATAGATAGATAGTTTATCTGATCTTGATTTAACTTTGGTATGTAGTACCTATCCAGAAAATTGTCCATTTCTTTTAGATTTTCCAATTTTGTGGAGTACAGGTTTTTGATGTATGATCTGATGATTCTCTGGATTTCCTCATTGTCTTTTGTTATGTCTCCCTTTTCATTTTGTATTTTGTTGATTTGGATGCTCTCTCTGCCTTTTGGTTAGTTTGGATAAGGGCTTGTCTATCTTGTTGATTTTTTTCAAAGAACCAACTCTTTGTTTTATTGATTCTTTCTATTGTTCTCTTTGTATCTATTTCATTCATTTCAGCCCTCAATTGGATTATTTCCTGGCATCTATTGTCCTGGGTGAGTTTTCTTCTTTTTGTTCTATGGTTCTCAGGTGTGCTGTTAAGTCACTAGTGTAAGATTTCTTCATCTTCTTTGTGTGGGCATTCAGTGCTACAAATTTTCCTCTTAGCACTGCTTTCATAGTGTCCCATAAGTTTGGGTATGTTGTACTTCCATTTTCATTGAATTTTAGAAAATCTTTAATTTCTTTCTTTATTTCTTCCTTGACCCATTGGTGATTCATTTGGGCATTATTCAGTTTCCATGAGATTGTAGGCTTTCTGTAATTTTTGTTGTTGAAATCTAACTTTAAGCTATTGTGGTCCAATAAAATACAGGAGGTTATTCCAATGTTTTTGTATCTGTTGAGATTTGCTTTGTGACCGAGCCTGTGGTTGATTTTAGAGAAGGTTCCATGAGGTGCTGAGACGAAGGTATTTTTTTATTAGGGTGGAAATTAAGTCCATTTGAGTCATAACTTCTGTTAGCTCCTTTATTTCTCTGTTAAGCTTCAGTCTGGTAGATCTATCCAGTGGTGAGAGTAGGGTGTTGAAATCTTCCACTCCTAGTGTGTGGGATTTGATGTGGGATTTAAGCTTTAGTAATGTTTCTTTTACAAATGTGGGTGCCCTTGTATTTGGGGCATAAATGTTTAGAATTGAGACTTCATCTTGGTGGATTTTCCCTGTGATAAATATTTAATGTCCTTCCTGATCTCTTTTGAATGATTTTAGTTTGGAGTCTATTTTATTAGATATTAGGGTAGTTACACTAGCTTGCTTCCTAAGTCCATTTGATTGGAAAGTCTTTTCCCAGTATTTTACTCTGAGGTAGTGTCTGTTTTTGAAGTTGAAGTGTGTTTCTTGTATGCAGCAGAAGAATGGATCCTGTTTTCATAACCATTCTGTTAGCCCGTGTCTTTTAATAGGCGAATTGAGACCATTGATATTAATGGATGTTAATGACCAGTGATTGTTAATTCCTGTTATTTTTGGTGGTAGTGTTGTGTGTTTCTCTTCCTTGGTATTTGTTGCTGTGGGATTATCTATTGCTTGTGTTTTCATGGGTGTATCTAACTTCCTTAGGTTGGATTTTTCCTTCTAGTGCTTTCTGTAGGGCTGTATTTGTGAATAGGTATTGTTTAAATCTGATTTTATCATGGAATATTTTGTTTACTCCATCTATGGTGATTGAGAGTTTTGCTGGATATAATAGTCTGGGTTGGCATCCATGGTCTTTTAGTGTCTGTATAATGTCTGTCCAGGACCTTCTGGCTTTTAGAGTATCCATTAAGAAGTCAGGTGTTATACTGATGGGTGTGCCTTTATATCTTACTTGTCCTTTTTCCTTTGCAGCTCTTAATATTTTTCTTTATTCTGTATGTTTAGTGGTTTGATTATTATACAGAGAGGGGACTTTTTTTGGAGTCTGGTATTTGGTGTTCTGTAAGCTTCTTGTATCTTCATAGGCATTTCTTTCTTTGGGTTGGAAAGTTTTCTTCTATGATTTTGTTGAATATATTTTCTGTGCCTTTGATTTGGTATTCTTCTTCTATCTCTATTATTCTTAGGTTTGGTCTTTTCATGGTGTCCCAAATTTTCTGGATGTTTTGTATTATGACTTTTTTTGCTTTAGTGCTTTCTTTGACTGATGAATCTATTTCCTCTATCATATCTTCAACACCAGAAATTCTTTCTTCCATCTCTTACATTCTGTTGGCTATACTTGCATCTGTAATTCCTGTTTGTTTACTCAGATTTTCCATTTCCAGCATTCCCTCAGTTTGTGTCTTCTTTATTGCCTCTATTTCAGTTTTCAAATCTTGGACTGTTTCCTTCACTTGTTTAATTGGATTTTTTGTCCTTCTATAAGGGATTCATTGATTTCTTTCAATTTTTGTTTGTCTTTTCTTCAATTTCTTTAAGGGAAATTTTTATTTCTTCTTTAAAGTCCTCTTTCATCTTCTTAAAGTCATTTTTAAGGTCAACTTCTTCTGTTTATCCTGCGTTGGGGTGTTCAGGTCTTGCTGATGTAGAATCACTAGGGACTGACGGTGCCATATTGGTCTTTATGTTGTTCACTGTATTTTTGCACTGGCATCTACCCATCTCTTCCTCCACTCTGTGCAAGTGGTGTCTGTGTCTGAGGGAGCCTCTCTTAGTCCAACTGATACTCTTGGTCCAATTGGAGCTCTTGGTATAATTAGGGCTCTTGGTCCAATTTGTGCTGATGGACTCTGTGTCTCAGGGGGTTTTTAGTCTAATCAGCACTGGTAGGTTCTGTCTCAGGGATCAGTTGCAGTCTCTGAAGATGGGTGGGGTTTGGGGGAGGTAGGGCTTGTGGGTTACAGGGTCTGGTGGGGGATTGTGGTAATCTGACCTGTCTGCAGGAAACCTGCCTACTGGCCTGAAACTGGGGCTGCAGTGGGTGGTAGTGTGGGGGCACAGGGTTGTTCCCCTGAGCCCAAAGCCTAGAAGTTGGGGTGTTCAGCTATGAGGACAAAGACTCACCTCTTAGTCCAATTAGTGCTGGTGGGCACTGCCTCAGGAAGTAGTTGCAGTCTCCAAGGGAGGATTCCTTTACCGTCTCTTAATATTTATTTCCCAATTCAGGATAACAGGAATGAGCTAAAATGTCTAGTGCCCACGCTTTCTCCCACTCCAGAAACTACTAGGAAAGGTATATACTCACAGGCAGTCAGCAATGCTTTACATCAGGATGTTGACTGCTAATATAACTAAGAGAAAGTAACACCCAAGTCCCCCCACTTGAAGATAAGAATTGCACTACTTGATTTCCCACTCAAAATGGCCTATCAGAATGTGAGTTAAGAGGAGGTCAAGCTGTTGCTGACCATGAATCAGATGTCATGTGCATCTACCTGTCTGTCTATATGCATACCTATTTATCCAAATGTTGTCTTTTACTTATATTATAACTCATAATATATCAAAAATCATTTCATGACCATCTTTAATACCTTAATTCTCAGCAGTTCTTGTGATTTGGCCCATTTCAGTGGCTGCTGATAACAGACTCTGGGCATCTCCCAACTAGGTAGGTTTTAGAATGTTTGCTATTCTAAGATTTTTTTCAAACTATGAATATGTGGTTTTGAAGGTGAGCTTGAGAAAAGACACAAGTGCCAGAAATACTTTTATATAAGGACATCACTGAACTTCAGCATCTACATCCTAAGTAAGGAAGAACCGAATGGTGGGTATGGAAAATGAAGTCAGTCAGCTAGGAATGAACTACATCACTATTGCTGAGTCCTGGATCATTCATTCACAAACTGAAAGTACACACCAACTAACTATGACCTTCTTGCAATGAATAATTAGACACAATAATTTTTTAGTTAGAACCCATATTCTGCATTTTTAACAAGCCATGTCTGGTTCATGAAATGCATGTTGAGCTGCAATAATATAATCTTATTTCCCACAGAAGGTGCCTCAGAAGAGGAGACCAACCTTAGCAAGATGGTGATGAAATTCTGGGCCAACTTTGCTCGGAATGGGTGAGAATAGTACAAAGACATTGCCAAGATATTGGGCAAGATGGGACTGTTGGGAAGGGTTGCATTTTAAGATATAAGTGATCAAATCCCAGCCTGTGACCACAGTGCTCTGACAATGTTGCTCCCCAATTTCTTGCTATGCACAAGCCTTTGGCAGAGATAAGCCAGGAATGTCTATAAATGTCATAAGAATGTGGGACACCACAGTAACTAAGAAATTCTGTTTGATTCTGTTCCCAGGAACCCCAATGGGAAGGGGCTGCCCTATTGGCCAGAGTATGGCCAGAAGGAAGGGTACCTGCAGATTGGAGCCACCACCCAGCCAGCCCGGAGACTGAAAGATAAGGAAGTGGCTTTCTGGACTAAGCTTAGGTCCAAGAAGCCATCACAGAAAGTACATACTGAGATATGAATAGGAAGCTCTTCCAGTCTCAGGAGACCAGAAAAGTCAAGATAAAGCTACTCCATAGAAGATGTTTCTTGGCCAGTGATGAATCTTTGAGAAGACTGGAGAATTTTGTTATATGGGGATGGGCTGGGGACAAAGGGAGAATGGTTGTACCTGAGGCCTCAATTTGGAGAATAAACATTCATCTTAAGATCAACTCATTATCTGTGTCTCCAACTACCTTAGTTTGAGAAAGACAAATAGAAAGATGCTGTCATAGGAAGATGCCTCTGTGTAGGGGTGTGACTTGACAAATGCTTATGCCCAAATTTGGGAGGAAATATTTTTCAAGAAGAATACAATGTGAGCTTTGGCTGGTCTTCCACTTCCAGCTGGGAGATATCATCAAACACAGGAGGAGGACATGGGGGAGTTTACTGAAGTGTCAGAGGTGATGTGTGTCTAGTATAAGAGTGTAAAATCCCTAGGGACCACATACTTAAGGAGGAGTTGACTCCCACTGCTAACTTCTCCGTGGATCTGTCAGGTGCTCAAGGGAAACTTGGAGGCAGGTTTTAAAAGAAACCTTAGAAAGCTCCTCTCCAGCTGTGTAGGCATGCAGCCCTGCTCAGACGTGCGCTCTGATGAATGCAGCCCTTCATCCACTGGAGAAAACACATCATTTTCTACCTCAGGACCCTGGTGAAGAGCTACTGGGGTTTGAGATGATAAGGAAAATCCATCTGTACCCACAGGAGAGTGGTAAGAAACCATCCTAGTAGAGATCATGAGCAATCTCCATTGTTAAGGAAGGACAAAGTCACTGAGAAATCCATGTGTTTAATATTTAGGAATACCTCCCCTCCCATGTTTGAAGCCAGACTAACACTATATGGACCACTCTTGGGTGCCACTTTTAAGTGATCAGTAATTAAGCATCAAGCCAGGAGACCTGTGCAGAGAAGGTCTAAAGCTCAGGGCTGAAAGAAACATCAAGGCAACTCTTCAGAAGCCAGCCTCACACAAACATGCTAGACCGGTGACAGCTGAGGGTCATCACTGGAAGATTTAGAGGCGATGCCTCAAAGCCCTGTTTGTGGCTGCCTCTTCCGTCCTCTGTGTGTAGAATTGCTCTCAGTACCTTCAATGCTGTCATTGTTGTCATGACTTACGTCTGTGTTTGTCATGAAAGGGCTCTGGGTCTCCCTCAATTTTTAAAGATAACTTGGCAAACATGGGTAGCAATTATTTGCTTCAGGGCTTAGATTATACCATTCTATGCTTTTTACTTATTTATTTATTTTTATTTTATTTATTTTTGCTTCCAGAGTGTCTGTTACGAGGGGTGGTGTGATTCTAGTAAGTTTGCATTTGTAAGTAAGTAGACACTCTTCTTTTGTAAGTTTTTAGTGTTTTGTCTATTTCCTGTAGTTTTTTAAAAAAAATTTGAGATTATAATGTAATTATATCATTTCCCCTTTCCACATTTCCATACTTTCCTCCAGTATATCCCCTCTTTCTCTCTCTCAAATTCATGGCCTCTGTTTGCATTAATTTTTGTTACATACATGTATTCGTATACATATTCCTAAATGCATAAACACAGCCTGCTCAGTCTGTAATGTTACTTGTACATTTTCAGCGCTGACCATCTGGTCCTGGGCAGCCTGTTGCTGTGTGCTTCCCTGGGGAAGACTCTTTCTCTGCTCTCATCATTTCTTAGTTGCCTCTTTGTTTTAAAACAGTCTGGTTCTATTACACAAATGGAATGAAGACCTTTAGAAACAAACTACACCAGGCTGCACCTGACTCCAGCAGAGAACGTCATCCCAACAGAACAATGGGGTTCTCTCTTCCACAGTTCCAGGGCTGCTGGTCCTTAGACACTGTAGAACCTGACATGTTATGTTCTTTCATGTGTTTGTGCATGCCTGTGTGTGTGTGTGTATGTGTATGTACATTAGTATGCGTGCATGAGTGTGTGTGTGTGTGTGTGTGTGTGTGTGAGAGAGAGAGAGAGAGAGAGAGAGAGAGATATGACAGTAACAGTAGAGAATTGACCATGATAAATAAGGAAGAGATCCTTGAGAGATGAGATAATAGAACATCCTGAGGGCTGGACTGACCCAAGGCCCTGATGTATAGAGAAGAAACATAGCTCTTTGTACTGCCTGCTTTGTGTGTCAACTAATATAATCTAGAGTCATCAGAGAGGAGGGAACCTCAGCTGAGAAAAGGCCTCCATGAGGTCCAGCTGTAGGCATTTCTCAGTTAGTGATCAATGGCAAAGGGCTCAGCCATGGTGGGTCAGGTGCCATCCCTGGGCAGGTGGTCCTGGGTTCTATAAGAAAGCAGGCTGAGCAAGCCAGGGAAAGCAAGCCAGTAATTAGCTCCCCTCATGGTCTCTATCTCAGCTCCTGCTTTCAGGTTTCAGCCCTGTTTGAGTTCCTGTCCTCCAATGTTGGACTATGGTCTGGAAGTCTGGAAGTATAAGCCAAATAAACCCTTTCTTCCCCCACTTGCTCTTTTTGGTCATGGTGTTTCGTTACAGCAGTAAAAACCCTAACTAAGAACTCTTTATCTAAACCAGGGGCATGTTTGGCAGAGCCAGTAATAGCCTGATTCTAGAGCCTTCAGAGCTTTTCTCTGATGTTGCCATGCAGGAGTTTATGCCATGCATGAACACAGTTACTTATCTAAAGCCAGGAACATGCTGAGCAGAGGCAGTAATGTTCTGGAGCCAGGCCCTCAGGGGAGCTGTGGATTTGGGTCCTGGGAACCCAGCTCTTCTCACCACACAGGACTATAGTCCCAAGGCTACTGTGTGCTTGGCCTATAAAGCTCTTGAGATACCCTGTGTTCCTCTTATGCAACATTGCTTGATTAACTTTTAGTGAACTTCATCCCATTTTATGATAATTTCTGCTGGCTCTGTTCCATTTCTCCCTTGGAAATGGTACATAAGATGCTGTATTTCTTAATAAACCGGCTTGTCATAAGATACTGCTTATGTAAGACCTCCTGAGCCCATATTTTTTTATGTCCTTAGCTCTGATGCTCTGGACCTTCCTCCTCAGGAACCTGTCACTCAAGAATGAGGTGACAGTCCAGCTCAGGAACCCTGTGACGTGAAAGCCCAGAGTTTAACTAGTTGGGAGGATAAGAGAGGAATGTGAGGACAGAGTAGGAGAAGGATGCAAACGAAAAATGTATAATGATGCATTTATGAAAATGCCGGATGAAATCTACTTTCCACAAATTATTTTGAAAAGATGTTATAGACCCTTAGGCAAAACAGAAGCCTTAACAAACAGCTCGATTCAGAGGCACTGCCACCTATCCACAGTGGGGAAGAGTGCAGCCTCTCACCCTAGAAGACTAAGATCACAGGCACCTGGGAGCTAGGCCTGCAGGTTTTCTTTCCTATAGAAGGAAATGCCAGACATTTTGGTAAATGTTCAAAGAATGGATGCATAATGGGTAGGCAGGATTAGACTACAGAGGGATATTTGCTGTAGAAGAGAATGTCCCCAAACCCCCCTTCTTCAAAGCAATGATCTCTCTGACCTTAGAGGTGAGCAGAAGAAGACTGGGCACTTGACAGCAGTACTGAAAGGCAGTATTTAGTCACCAGGGGGCACTGGATAAAGAATAAGTAAGGTTGTTTCCAAAGATGGGCCTAGAACAAGCCCAAGGATGCCAAGAGAGGGGTCCAAATCTTGGAGCTGAGATTCATGGAGGCTTTGATTTGTACTAAAATCTCCCATCCCTTTCTGGGGATGCCAGATCAAAGCTCCCCTGTGCCTGATGGCACCTGCCTGCTATGCTTAGTCTCTGCCTTTGGGAGGCTCACAGAACACTGAGGTTTGAATGTCACAGCAGAGATCCACAGCCAAGCGCTGGGCTGAGCTCCTGGAGTCCAGTCCAAGAGAGGGAGGAGGGATTATATGAGCAACGGGGATCAAGATCATGACGGGTAAACCCACAGTAACGGCTGACCTGAGCTAGTGGGAGCTCACGGACTCTGGTCTGACAGCTGGGGAGCCTGCATGGGATTGAACTAGGCGCTCTGAATGTGGGTGACATTTGTGTGGCTTGGTCTGTTTGTGGAGCCTCTGGCAGTGGGACTAGTGCATGAACTAGCTTTTTGGAGCCCATTCCCTATTGTGGGATACCTTGCTCAGACTTGATGCAGTGTGGGGGAGGGGCTTGGTCCTGCCTCAACTTAATATGCCAGACTTTGTTGACTCCCACAGGAGGCCGTATCTTCTCTAAGGAGTAGATGGGGGTGGGGTGGGGAAAGGTGGGGGGGTTGGGTGTGGACAGAGAAGGAGAAGGAGGAAGAACTGTGGTTGGTTTGTAAAATGAAAAAAAAAAACTTAAAAATAACATAATATGCATAAAAAGTAAATTAACCACAATTTACACAGAAGCCATGCTGAAGTAATTTATGCAATCTGTATATTTATAGATTATATGGTATGTACCTAAAATCTGCTGTCTACTGAAGAAAGGAATATGTGAAATACCGATAGATTAGTTTGGGACATGTGCTTTGACCCCTTGACAGCTTATCCCTAATAAATTAAACATATTTTGTTATCTTATTGCCAAAAGGGAAAAAAAAAAGGAGTCCTTGGGTTAGTTTATGGGCCTCTGTTATCTGAGAGTTGGGCAATGACTGTGCAAACAAGAGAGAGTAAACTCTAGGTGGGCGTGGCTTCGAGTTCCCACTAGACACCCAGAACTCTTAGTCAGGGATCTTCATCTGGTTGTCTTATGCAAATTGGCTGAGTGGGCAGGATTCAGGGGTTGGTCTATAGCTGTGGGCAGGATCAGGGCATTCCCTCCAAGCACCAGACACCTGACTGGACCCGGAGCCACTGTCCTTCCATGATGTGGCTCTGTGCTTTGGTCCTGATTTCCCTCACTGCTTGCATGACTCAGGGTGAGTACTTACAGGTGCACATTTGAAATTCTTTGTCCTGGGCCACAGCAACAAGTGCAGGCTCATACAGGGAAATGAAAAACAAGTTCTGTTTCTTAGAGGTGATTGCCCTCTGGACACAGACAGATAGCATGAGTGAATTTAAGCTTGGTGCCCTGGAGCTTTATGTCCTTGAGTGAGGAACTTAACTTTGCAGTGCCAGCTCCTTCCCCACGGGGCTGCAGTGGGAGTGAAATGAGTAATTGTGTCTGTAACACTCCGAGTGGCAATTGGTCTAGAGGAGATATAGGAAAGGGGGATTTAAAATTGACTCTATCCATAGGAAGTCTGACATGTAAAATCATACAAGAGCTGCATTTGAAAAGATGATTTTTTTTTTTAAACTGGGAGTTACCTGAAAAGGGGGGTACATCAATGAAGTAGGGCAGAGGGGATAGTGCTGGGGTCAGTCAGAAGGCTGAGAATAGAAGCTGTTGGCAAGGGTCTATGTCATGGTTTACAGGACAAAGAAGAGAGGCGTCAGGAGAAAGTGCTGTAACCTTGGATAGCTGGGGCATTTTCTGAGGATTTGAGAATTTAGAGGCTGTGTTTATTTTAATTGTACCCAATTCTGTGTGATCAAGATGGATCAGTGGAGGCACAGACTAGGAGACCTGGATAAGTAGGTGGCTGGGGGTATGGTTCTGGGGTTGTTTGACCCTAGGGTTAACGGTTTATCCCAGATGAACTGGGCCTCAGTGGTCAAAGCAACAGGTGTAGAAAACAAATCCATGGTCAGTACAGGGGTTCATCATGGGACCTCAGCACCTATCTGTGCCATGGAGGGAGACTGAGGCTTCCAGGGGAGTGTGCTCACCCAAGGTCTCCTGGAATCATACCTCACTCTATCTCTAGCTCCAGAATCTACAGTAGTGCTTCCCCATTAAGGGTCATGGCCTTGTTGAAATTTCTAGACTTCCCTTCTGTTTAGCTATGTGACAGTGTGAGAGGCTGGGACAGAGTATGAGGCAGAGTGAGAAAGGGTTCAAATTTGGAGTGGAACATGTCTGTGCTGCTAATTGCCCTTGCCCCTCACAATGACCATCCACAGTCTGTCTTTAAGAAGTTCATCCAGTCTGCTTGCCACTCCTCTTTCTTCATCTTTAGTATGGCCTTGACAACTCCTACTTAGCAAGGCTTCTTTTAAAGGAGCATTGGTATGTACTTGCAGCACACAGTATATGATCAATATGTGTACTTTCTTGTAGTCAGAAGTTTTCCTGTGTCCCACCCAGTCCTACAGCTGCTTATAAAATAATTACACAGAGGCTTATATTAATTACCAATTCTGTGGCCTATTGGCTCAGGCTTCTCACTAGCTAGCTCTTACAACTTAAATTAATCCATTTCTACTAATCTATGTGTTTTCCCGTGGCTGTGGCATTACTGGTCTCCTGGCATCTTGTTGCTCCTTGGGCTGTGGCTGGCATCTCTCTCACTGTCCTTTCGTCTCTCTCTTCCATTCGAATGTACCGCCTAATCTTACTCTACGTTGCCATTGGTCAAACAGCTTTATTTATCAATCAATCTTAGCAACACATATTCATAGCCCACAGAAAGACATCCCACAGCACATTCCATATTATTTAAGCAACAGCTGTATTTGTGTTTATGCTTCCATCCCATACATCCCATTTTCTACCCAGAGCAATCTAGATTCTTCCCACTTCATTTGGGTAGAAAATGTTCATTGAGTTAACACAGGCCACAGCCAGTGGTTTCTGTCTGGCTTCTCCTCCTCAGGACTCTTGCCAGTCCCTACCTCCTTCCCCTTGGCCTTCCATTTGCCACTGCCCTTGTGGGTGTTCTCATTCGACTCCAACTGTCCCTGAGCTTCACACTCGCTTCCTACAGTATAGAAATTGGTAATGTGTACCCTCATGTTCAGGTAGTGAACTCTGCCTACCCCTCACTTACCTCCTTCCAGCATTGAAATTCCCGTGTTTGGGGGCATCTTCCTGCCCAAAGAGCCTCCAACTGTACCTGTCTTAAAGGGAGCCAGTAACACTCACTTCTTCTTCTTTCCCTTTGGCCCCATATCTAGTTAGGGATCAAGTCTGTCTTTTAAATTTCCCCACATACATCTTCAGACCTGTATAACTGTTTTCCCTAATTATGGAAGAGTCTATTCTAGTGTAGACCCTTGGAATTCACACAGAATAGCAATTCTGCTACCCATGGACATTTTAACAAGCATGCTTCTCAGAAAAGGTAACTCAGTGGGACTGGTGGCCTGAAATCAAAGGGAATTTTCTTTTAGTAAACCAATTCATGGACATGATTTTATAATATGGTTTGCTATAGAGGTTCAACATTACTGGCTATTCTTGATAACAGATGCTCCCAAAATCATGTGGGCTTATTTCATTGATCTTGAGGGAAAAGTATCACAAAGCAAAAGTTGGAGACCCTCAGTGGGTAGAAAGAGGACAAATGAGAATTTGAGGGGGAGATAAGGAAAGACTGTGCTGAGTAAGAATGGAGTCAATGGGTATTCAGAGGCCTGATGCCCCATCTTTCTCCCTCTGGATAGTCATGTTTAAAGCTTTGAAATGGATATTCTAGAACCTTGTTGTGTTCTTGATCCCATAGCTATTTTATTCTATTTATTTGTCTACTAAATAAAGCCCTCTAGCCAGGGATTCAGGGTCCTTCCTGATGTGCATCTGATAATACAAGATTCTTGTGGTATTTATATGCCATTTTCTCTTCCCAGTAATGTCCTGTGTTATGCTGTCTCTAGGCCTCTGCACTTAATGCTTATTCTTGCATAATAACCGTCCCTTTTCATCTTCCCACCGCTGCTGTAAGTCTGAGGTTCTCTATGATGACATCAATAAGAAAGCCTCATTCCTTCTAATTTCAGTATTTACTTCCTATCCCTCTCCCAAGTTACAACCTTGTTCTTACCTGGTCCTTCTAATGAGGTCAGCCTCCCAAGGACATGGTCACCCCTGTTCATTGTCTCATCCAGCATGCAGCTCATATTTTATTTTACATGAAATAAAACCATAGCCTAGAGGATTGAGGTGACTTGTTCAAGATCATATACCTAGAAAGTGACAAAGCCTGCCTGGAACCCAGGTCTGACCTTTCTCTTCTGATCTGTACTCATTTTCTCCGTGTCCAGCAGGGTACCCATCCTCACCACCTGTGGTGAACACTGTTCATGGCAAAGTCCTGGGGAAGTATGTCCACTTAGAAGGATTCACACAGCCTGTGGCCGTCTTCCTGGGAGTCCCCTTTGCCAAGCCTCCTCTTGGATCCCTGAGGTTTGCTCCACCAGAGCCTGCAGAGCCCTGGAGCTTCGTGAAGAATGCCACCTCCTACCCTCCTTTGTAAGCCACTGGGGCCCTATTTGGGGACATTGTCCTTGTAAATATGAGCAAAGGCCCACAACTTTAGTAGCTCCTTCTCTATTTGCTGTGTAAACACCATGACCAAGGCAACTATAGAAGAAAAAGTTTATTGAGGGCTTATAGTTTCAGAGGATGAGTCCACAACCATCAAGGCAGGGAGCATGGTAACATTCTGGCAGAAATGGTGCTGGAGCAGTAGCTGAATGCTCAAATCTTAAAACATCAACCACAGGCCAGAGTTGGGGGACCTAACAAGGAATGGTGTGGGGTTTTGAAACCTCAAGCCTATACCCAGAGACACACCTCCTCCAATAAGGCTACACCTCCTAATCCTTCCCGAACAGTTTTGTCAGCTGGGTACTGATGTGGATGATTGATTGATAAATAAAATGCTGATTGGCCAGTAGACAGACAGGAAATATAGGCAGGACAAAGAAAGAAGAGAATTCTGGGAACTGGAAGGCTGAGGCAGGAGTCGCCAGCCAGACACAGAGGAAGCGAGATGTGAAAGTACCAGTAAGCCACGAGCCACATGGCAAGGTATAGATTTATAAAAATGGGTTAATTTAAGAAATAAGAACTAGATAGCAAGAAGCCTGCCAAGGCCATGCAGTTTATAAGTAGTATAAGTCTCTGTGTGTTTACTTGGCTGTGGGACTGGCGGGTGAGAGAGATTTGTCCTGACCGTGGGCCAGGCAGGACCAGGAAAACTTCAGCTACCGAGTACCAAGCATTCAAATGTGTGAACCTATGCAGGCCATTCTCATTTAAACCAGCACACTGACTAAGTGTCCTTGGGGCAGTTGTCTAACACTGTGCCTCAGATTTTATTCTATGAATGGGGATAATAATAGATGTTGGGTTGATGTGGGCCTTATGTGGCTTTTATTCATTAAGAGTAAGTGCTCGCATGCTTGAAGGACTTATAATTGCCATCACTTCAACTCTGTATTGGACCTTTGAGCTCTCTTATCAGGGCAGCTGGCAGTGATTGCTGGGCTACGAAAAAGGTAGACTCTTAGCAGGCCAGGGCAGCAGGACCCTTAGGGTCAATACTTCTCTCTGGACCTGGCATTTTGAGTCCCAGTGGAGGAAATAATTTACCTAAGGTATGGGTGGCCATCCCACCACCACTTTCCCCCAGGGCACTCTTGAGCAGGAGCAGCAGGAAATATTAGATAGAAATTTAGAGGAGAGAGAAACAGATAGAAAACACAGGATCACCTCGGGAGGGCCTGAATCCTAATCCATTGGGCCCTGATTGTCTCTGCCAAAGGGCTTTTAAAGGAATGCCAAGGGGTGGAGCAAAACACACCCCCCAGCACAGTCAGTGCAGACCATTCCAGACACCTGATGACCATGCACGTGGTCAAGCCATCCATCCCCCAATGCAGCCCTGCTGTGTAAAGCAAGCTCAGATCTCACTAGGAAACCTCTGTGGATGCCAACACTAGGTCACCCAGCATATCAGTAGTTGAAGCAGAGCAAAAATGTAGTTTTCCTAAGCTTACTCATAAAACACAGTTCCTGACCTGTACAGTGTATGTGTTTGTCATTAGAAGTAATAGCACTAGGTGATGAAAGTTTCCCAAGGGTTAAAAGATATTTACCTGATGGAGTACCATGTCACCCTGTAACCCACTGTATGAAGCCCACTAGAGGCTTGAACATGACATCAGTCCTGGCCATGCAGGAGATGTCATGTTCAAGAACAGGCTACGCCAGCATGTGAAGCTCTTCTTCTCTTCTGGACCTGGGATATCCAAAGGCCCGGGGAATGAGAAAGGTGTCAAGTCCTTCTCACTCTGCAGAGTTGGAAGGCACAAGAGAATTCAGAGGTTCGTACACACTGATACCAGCCTCATTTATAAGCTCAGACCTCCCTGGTACAAGGCTGAGCCTCAGACAACATGCCCAGCTTCCATCTGGTGGAAACTCAGGTGTTCTCTCCTTCCCAGGTGCTCCCAAGACCCAGCGGCAGCACAGACAATCGCAGAGCACTTCACCAACAGAAAGGAGACGATTCCTCACACGTTTTCTGAGGACTGCCTCTACCTAAATATTTACACTCCTGCTGACTTGACAAAGAGCAGCAGGCTGCCGGTAAGCATGGGGACCCCTGGTCCAGACTTGTGGGTTCTAGCATCGGGCTCTTCTGTGACACTGGAAGGGGATGAGGGATCTGGGGGTGAGGACACATAGTCTAGGCCTCAATCCAAACCTTCTGTTAACCACCGGAAAAGCAAAGCTTTCTTTCCTGTCTGTATAAGTGCACCAGACTCTGCTGGAGGTTGCCCTGCATCTGAGCCGTACATCTTACACTTCCAAACTCTCTCACACTGACAAGGACAATGATGTCAAGTTACTAGAGTCATAATGTGATCCCAGAGCAGCTAAGACATAATTTCAATAAACTTAAGCTGAAAAAACACATTTAAAAAAAAGTTCTATGTGGTAGTTTACATGAGAATAAGAGAAACTGATATTCTGGTGGGAGAAACTAGGGCCCACAGTGGGTAGGCAGGGTAATAGCATGGGTCTTTCTACCTTTAAAACAAAACAAACAAAAAACTGCTGTTTCATAAGGAGTAGCAAAAGTAACTGGAATGTCACCTTTCTACCCATAGTACCTGTGATAACTCACATTGGCCTGTGATAAAAGTGTGAGGGGAGGAGCTGAGGGCAATTAGAAGCACCCTATTGTGGCTCAGTAATCCTGGGTTTTATTGTAGGTCGCTGTTATCAGTAACTGCCTTTGGCACAGGCTGATGATGGAGTGAGTCAGCATTTCCCATATAAAGGAAGGGCCTGAGATGGGGCAGGCTGCCGTTCATCAGCCGGCAGTTGGGAAAGGGGCTTTGGCAATGAGGCAATTCCTGAGTTGTAACAAGTCAAATGCCAACTCCCGCCAGTTTCCATTGACAGGAGTAGGGAGAAGAAACTTTGAAATTTTGGACTAATATTAGGCCCTACTCTGCTTTTCAATGTATGGGAAGGTGGGGATAAATGTTCTCTCACTCAAACTCGGAATTCTCCACCCATTTCTTGTATACTCAGTGCCTCCCACACAGCCACACTTGCAGTCAGGGAAATCAAGGACATACCATTCTCACACGGCCTGTCATGAAGGACCACACAGTCTCACCAGTCTTACAATCTGCTCAGTGTGCCATTGCCTACCAGCCCTGACCTCCCGCTTTCGTTATAAGATGGCCTTGACCTAGTTGCTACTGGAGCTGGAGAAGAACCTGGTTGTGTGAGCAAGGGGACAGGGACTCTGAGAACCTAGAGGCAGGAGACCCTCTACTTACGACAGAGGTCCAAGAGCCACAGGGTCTGGGGTTAAATTCAGGTCCTGTCTTTGTCTCCTGCTCCAACTGCTGACTCACGTGTTGGGGACTATTGGGGTCCAGCCCCTAATAGTCTCCTTTCCAGGGTCCGCGGAAGGATCTATCAACCAGCTGAGAATCTATTCTTTAAGGTCGGTAAATCAGTCTACGCACGCAGAGTTCTTTGGTCCATTCGCTTTAATTCTCCTGGCATAACATCCTTTATACACAGCTTTAGTTCTGTTCTCATGTCTAGCTCCTTTCTTGCCTGATTTCTCTATATTTATCTACTGTCCCCTCTATGTTCTATCTAATTCCTTCATATAGTTCTGTCCCTTCTAGGTTCTCATCCATCTTGTTCCTTCCCATATCATCTCCTCTCCCGTCTCCTTCTCTCTCATCTGGCTCTTCCTCATCTTCCATCTTGTTTCTCTAGTACTCTCCTGTAGCCCTTCAATCTACTTCTTCCCCATCTCAGTTTATTCCTCTCAAGTTCTTACCCATCTCGTTCTTCCATTCTCTTCTCACCCCCCTCTGTCCTCTTCTTTACAGTTATATATCTCCCCAAAATCACAATCCTCCCCTCCACCCAGGACACTCAGCCTGAACTTCCTCAGGCAGTGATTGTCCACTATCAGGATCAAATGGAGGGTTGATAAGAATTACAAAGAAGGGCACTAGTTGTTAATTACCATTTGTGACCCAAAGGGGAAGTGACTAATGAATTAACTAAAGGCTAAATATGGGTAATATCTAAGAAGAGGGATCTTACGTGCACAACTATAATCTTAAATGTGTTTGGTAAAGGATGTTAAAAATCTATAAGTTGCTAGGTCAATGGGAGAAAATAAAACTGTCTTCTTTTTTCCTGTGGCTCCTATCTGTCCAAGCTGTCTGCCGTTTTTCTGCAGGGTGGGGGAAAGTGTGCTCAGTCTCTAGGCAACCTGTGTACAGCTAGATGCCTCTGGTGATAGTTAAAGGGAGATCTGGAACTGGAGGTAAGGTTTGGGAAAGGAGGAAGTTAAGCTTAATTAGCACATCCACCAGGCCTTCTCAAACAGGTAGCCTGGATGCTTAAGTCTGTTCTTAGAGAGTACAGAGGTATCTCTGATAAGGTACTTTCCTCCATCCTGTGATGGACCTGGCCGGATGCTACCAATAATGATAATTACAGGGAGGCTTGAACTGGGAGTTCTGGCTGAGCATAGCTGTTAGCACAGAAGGTTATCTAAATATTCCTAGAAGTGGTTAGGTAAGTAGTTAGAGGTCTATAAAGTTAGTAAGGCTGTAAGAAAGGAGGGGTCTGAGCTAAATTGTGTAAAGCTATTACTTAATGTCTACCTGACCTAGGCGGTGTCCCCTTGTGGAATTTACCTTAAGTCAGGAGACTCGCCTGTGGGTTGTTATCACTGTTAATCCTCGGAAATTGGGTGACCACCTGGGCGATGTCTCCTTTAGTCCTTGAAAGTGGCTAGGGGAGATATCTGAGTGCAGAGAAAGCCTTTCCTGAGGCTGTTCTCCAAATACCTGGAATGTGTATGTCCAGAGAGTGATCAGTCCACACTGTTAGCCCTTCTTAGGGAAAAGTCAATTGGGAAAACTATGAAGGCACACATGATTTTCATAACAGAATACAGCTGATATACAACAAGCCAAGTAACACCAAACTCCTTGGGATTTGGCTTCCTCTGGAGGAATTCCATGATTCCTCCAGGTAGTGACTTTGCCATAACCAGCTGAGTTCTTATGATATTCCTGCGGCCCGCAGCACTCACGGTGTTGTGGCCATGGGCAGCAGGGATCAGGAGCTCAGTACACAGTGTTGGGCCATATGGCCTGGCCAAGCCCCACTACTACTTCTTATTAGCTATGGAATTTGGGCAGGCAGAGCACTTTCATTTCTTAGCTGATGCATGGGGCATTATTCAAATAGAAATTATTTCTTCTGCTTAGTGCAATTCTTGGTTCATAGTACAGATTATTATTTCTTTTAAACAAAGAGGATTTCATAAACTCTCATTTCTTTTCTGCTCTATTTGTTAAAGCACACACACACACACACACACACACACACACACACAAATTGAAATTTTTTGCACCCTTTTACCCTCTAGTTTTATCAGTCTTTTGTACAAAGTAGTTTTTTGAATAATGTTACCCAAAGACTGGAGACATCCCCAAGAAAGTAACAGTGAGCTGGGCTTAGGGGGTGGGAGGATCCGGGTGTGCTAAGGAGGCACTTTGGAAGCAGTACCATCAGGCTGGTGTGTTCCTCACCAGATAATCACTTCCCAGCAGAGAAGTTGAACTTATTCCTGAGAGGTCAGTGTTTTGAAATGAAGTGGCAGTCCCATGGCTGCCTCTTGCTTGTGTTCAGTTGGCTGAATAGTCTAGGCATGAGGTCATGGGATTGTGGGAAGGACACGGCATCCTTGGTCCTTGCTGTTTTCATGGTGGTTTTCTCAATTTGAAATTTTTGAAGGATGGAAATGAGGAACATTGAGTGTTCTAGCATTTTAGGCTGACCTGAGAGAGTTGGAAAGGAGGGTGACTGCCTATTGCAGCCTTTCTGGACATTGGTGTGCTTAGGGTGAGGTCCTTAAGTCACAGCCTAGGTGCAGGTGGGCCAAACCTGATGACTTCTGCAGTCTCTGCGGTTCTGCTACCTGTGACCTGTGTGATTATGTTCTTGTCCAGGTGATGGTGTGGATTCATGGAGGTGGACTGGTGATAGATGGAGCATCAACCTATGATGGACTGCCCCTTGCTGTCCATGAAAATGTGGTTGTAGTGGTCATTCAGTATCGTCTAGGCATCTGGGGCTTCTTCAGGTGATATATAAATATTCCTCTCTACATATTAGTCCTTAAATAAGTCTGTTTCTGTTATGATAACAACAAAAATGAGACAATGACATTATATGGAGTTCAAACTTATTTATTTAGCTTAGATTTGAGATATTCAAAGTCCAAAACTGTGTGGTTGTATCAACAAACCATTGGTGCGAGCCCTTAGCTGTGTTACAACATGATACAAAAAGATGGTCTGAACATACAGGTAGATCACATGGTGAGGCAGGATGCCTGGAAGTGAGAGGGGGATAATCTTCCTCTTTTCATAAAATCTCATTCCCTGGAGAAGCAATCATAGTCTCAGGAGAGCTACATTAGTTCCTTCCCTGTGACCAAATAACCTTCCCCTGGCCTCAACTTTCACAAGTCCTATTATTGCCAAATGTTGATACAACATAGCCCAGGACTCCCACACTGAACCCTTGGTGGGCAAACTATATGCAAATCCTAGCAATTAGTGAAAGGCCTTGTTACAACCTTAGTCAAAGCCCATGTGTCAAGCCTAATATTGTTACAACCATCCACTGTTATAAATAGCTACTCTAATGCTATATCTGTTCTGCACAAGGCCCAGAGTGCTCTGAGGCAGATTAAGTAACTTTATTTCTCTACACAATGCTACTGTGTTATTTATAATGACACTGATGTCCTTGCCAAGGCTGTAGCACTCATTCTGACTGTATCTCATACCAGCTGCACTTATACTTTTGTTCCTGTGACTCTGAGTCCTTTGTATCTTTTGTGCCTCCTAACTGCAGTTCTCTTCTTCAGCTATACAAAACACATGCCCTAATTTGCTTTCTGTTGCTATGACAAAACACTCTGACCAAAAGCAACTTGGGGGAAAAGGGGCTTATTTGGTTTATGCTTTCAAGCTCTAATATATCACTGAGGGAAGTCAGAGCAGGAAATTGAACAGGAACTGAAGCAGAAACCAGGAGGGATGCGGATTACTGGCTTTTTACATGGCTCATACTCAGCCATCTTTCTTACGTAGCCCAGACCCACCTACCTAGGGATGGTGCCATTCCCTGTGGGCTGGGCTATCCCACATCAATCAGCAATCACAGCAATCTCACAGACATAGGCACAAGCCAATCTGATCTGGGACATTCTTCGATTGAGTTTCCCTCTTCCCAGACAGTTCTTGACTGTGTTAAGTTGGCAAGAAGAACCAGCACAACCCATATACACGATTTCTTCAGGTTTGCAGTAAGTGACACTGCCTTGAAGACGTCTTTCCTTGTTGTGCAATCTAACTCAGCTATTTATTTAGCTTAGATTTGAGATATTCAAGGTCCAAGACTCTGTGGTTGCATCAACGAGCCATGGGTGCGAGCCCTGGGCTGTGTTACAACATGATACAAAAAGGGGATCCGAACATACAGGTAGATCACATGGTGAGGCAGGATGCCTGGAAGTGGGGAGGGGATAGTCTTCTTCTTTTCATAAAACTCATGCTCCACTCCTGTGTCCTCTTTACACAATTATGTTTTTCCATTATCTGTCATTATATTGTTTGCACCTGTTGGCCTGTGGTGTGCAGTAAGAGCCAAATGTAGACAGAGATTTCATGTGTTTTCTTCTCAGATGAGCTGTACATTTTAAACCCTGGTTGTATGCATGGTGGCTCCTGACCTCCTGAACATAGAATCCTCTCAGTACATTGCTGTGGAGATGAGTGGCAGGGGAACACTCTTGTCAGTGATGTAGAGCTGGCCTTATTTCAGAAAACTCAGAGAGCACCAGTCTCTCTCTAGCCCTTAGAACACGGTCATGCCATGTCTAACTCTACCCACTATTGTCCCACAGCACAGGGGATGAACACAGCCGGGGGAACTGGGGTCACTTGGATCAGGTGGCTGCACTGCGCTGGATCCAGGACAACATTGTCAACTTTGGGGGCAACCCAGGCTCTGTGACCATCTTTGGAGAGTCAGCAGGAGGCGAACGTATCTCTGTTCTTGTAAGTGTTCCTGATACCAGACCTCATGTCCAGACTTGCTGTCTGCGATGAGACCTCTTACAGACCAGCGCATCCAGCCTTGGCACTTCTCCTCTCCTAAGCCAGATTCAGGTTCACTCTACTTATTGATCAGTGTTAGCTGGTGGATGGCTAAGGGCTAAACTTTCCTCAGCTCCTAGGGACCTCGGAGCTCAGCTTCGTGTCATGGGCCATAACAAACACCATTTGTATACTGCACCATGCTACTTTCCCACTTCTGACTTATTCGAGTTTTCTTTGTGAGTTAGACTAACCTTGGAGTTAATTTCTCTCAAGAAGTGTTGGATGTAAACTCCAAATAGGAAAAGCCGAGGGCATGAGTGTAATTGTTTGGTTTCAGCCTGGGTCTACACAGTGAAGGGACTTGGGCACCCAGAAGAAGCAAAGGTGTCCTCAGGTGGCTTTTCCAAGCCCAAGAGGGAAGGTGGCAGTCTCTGGGACTGAGTTATATGGTGCAACATAGAACTGGAGGGCACTGAGGGGAGCTATGGAAAGCATTGGTGACTCCTAGGACCACTCTAGCTCCCTCAAAGCTGAGCAGAGAATCAGCCCATTACTGCATTTTTCAAACACATTAATTTCATATTTTGAATTTCAAATGAAATGTTCATACTTTAGAGATAAAGTGTAAATAAACCCCAAGAAGCTGGGTTATGGTGTGTGTCTCTAGTTCTATCACTCTGAAAGCTGAGGTTTAAAGGCCGCAAGATAAAGGCCAACCTTGACTGAAAAACCAATTCTTGCCCATTCTAAGCTATTTGGCAACAAATATTTCCTTAAATGGGAAGCAGTTTTCTGTATTATTATCTTTTTTTATAATTACATAGTATTCCACAATGAAAATAAAACATCATTTGCACAATCGCATTGGAATTCTGACTTATGATTTTAATATTATGAATATCAGGAGCACACATTTTTTATGAGCCTCCACGATCACCTCTCTTGGGATAAATTCTGAGTAATATAATTCTGAAGCATAATTTGTGACTAAGAATTGTCAAATCATCTTTCCAGTGGTTTGATTATAGTGAAAGGTTCTTGCCATGTTGTTGTTCAGTTCTTATTTGGGGTTCTGTCTTTACTGGGCTGAGGGTCTTTTGGAGGAGGTGGTTCCAGAGTGAACTTAGAAACAGGATACATTTGCACTGCACTGGGTCCCCAGGAGAATGGCCATGACAGTGGAGCTGATGGACAGAGCCTTAAAGACAAGTGAGTTCAGATGACTCCATTTCTGTGCAAACTCTCTTCTCTCTCCCCCGCCAGGTGTTAACCCCACTGGCCAAGAACCTCTTCCACAGGGCCATCTCCCAGAGCAGCGTCATCCTCAATCCTTGCCTGTATGGGATAGATGCCAGACCTATAGCTAAGGTGGGTGTCACCCAGGACAGCTACTACACCCCTTAGTCTGCCACCTTGGGTCCTCATCCTTGCTGCAAGATCCTTGTCTTTCTTGCTGCAAGGTTGAGCTGAGGTGCTCAAGGGCTGCCTGAAATAAGAATGAATGAATAAGAAGGGCTGATTTCTTACCTACATCTAAGCCACACTCTACATTTATTAAAAGTTTCGTGTTGAGTATGTTATCTAGGGCTCCAGCAATTCTGCACACATTTTAGTGTACAGGAGACATGGTCACTTCCTGAGCATGTCACATCTAATCACCACCCCCATCTGTGGGTGATGGGAAGGGAAACACAGAGATTGAATGGCATGCCAAATGGTAGAGGGGAGGATTAAAACCAGATGGTGAAATTCTTGATTTAACCCTTTAACATCCAACAGCTTCTTAAGAGGCATTTTACTTTGAGTATTTCCCTCATCCCTTTAGTGGTCCTGGGAATGGACATTGTGCCCTTTTTTTAAATCAGGACAAGGTAACAGAGACATAGATATTGTGTAACCAATTCAAATCTATGCTCTAGTCAGTAGTAGAGGTACTTTCTGGTACCCAACCCCCACGCTTGTTTCTTTAGACTCCTGTCAGCAACCCTCTACCTTCTTCAGAAGTCAGGCATGGGCTAGAAGCCACAGTCTGCATGGAGGGAGGGAAAGATTGGCTCTTGACCCCTGATCTCTTACAGAAAGTGGCTGCTCTTGCTGGCTGTAAAACCACCACGTCAGCTGCCATGGTTCACTGCCTTCGCCAGAAGACAGAGGAGGAGCTTTTGGAAATCACACTGAAAATGGTAGGTGTGTTCATCCTCCTGTTCCTACTGTGTGTACTTGGCCCAAGGCTTGACTCATTCAACTGTCTTCTGAAATAGCTTATCCCCTCTCGGGACAGTGCCAATTTTATGATGTAAATTGATTTCCATTGCTTCCTTAACATGAAATAACTGTAAACCATAAATAAATCTAAAACTGCCCAGTAAGAACATTATATGACAACCCTCCAGCTTTATCAAAGCTTAATATCATGGTATTCTTGTTTTCAGGTATATTTTAAGTTATATTTCTACACATAATCACCAAATGGAATTGGATGGGAGTGAGGGCATGTAATACAAGGCCTCTAAGGAAAGTATCACATACAATCTAGGACCACCTGTCCAGAGAAGGTATCACCCACAGTGAGCTAGGCCCTCCCACATCAATCATTAATCAAGAAAATTTCTCATAGACATGCCCACAGGCCAAACTAATGGAGGAGATTCTACAATTGAGATTCCCCCAGCTTAGGTGACTCTAGTTTGTGTCAAGATGACAAAAACTAGCCAGCACATCATCTGTTTCCCCAGCAGTCTACTGTCTATTCATTCATCTTATAACCAATTCTGTTAATTATTTTTCATTAATCTAGTAGGTATCCATTTCAAATGTTTAACTCTTCTATCTTCAGTCTGTCTCATCTCTATTAATCATCCAGTCAACCTGTATCTATATGCCTTCATGCAGACCTTCAAAACAAAGGTCTGTAGGATTCCTCTAGATGCCACAGAAGTCCCTTGGCACTGTGCTGTTTCTGCTTGTCCAGGGATTGAGCCAATGTGGACATAAGGCTTTCACTGTCAGGCTTAGGTTAGATGTTATAATAATTAAGAGAAGACTATTTTCTGATACTCAGGGAAAAGGCAACTATTGCAGCCACTCTCCATGTGGCACAGGAGGACTCAGCTTGTACAGGAATAGCTGGTGACTTTGAAGAAACCAAGAGAACCCAATATTCGAGAACATGCTATAAGTTTTAGGATCTTGTACAAATACTTGATTATCTATTGGTCCCAGCATGCATGCACACTTACTCATATGCATGAGTGTGCACATACATACAGCACACTCTTGGATGGTGAGACTACAATGTGCAATGGAGACACTGTAGTGGTTGCTTCCCCTGTGCAAGTGAACCCAGTTAGCTAGAGGATAGTCATGTTATCATTGTCATCCTTACAATAAAGAAAAGCATGGGTTACAATGAGTTCCAGTGATTTTGGAGGTGTCAGTTTTCTGATCCCAGATGAGAATGCTCTTCAGTGTCTCTTGAACAGAAAAAGGAATGCATTGTCACAGAATCCTTCGGCAATTGAAATGTTCTGGAACAAATTGTCTAGCCCATGGTTATATCCAGATGTTCTTCAGATACTTGGGAATGAATCAACTCTATTACTCAGTTTTCTGTTCTTTTCTTTTTTCAGCACTCCATATTCATACCCTATCTGCTTAGAAGGCATTTTCCCTTAATTTAAACAGTAGGCTTACTGTAGACTCTGGTGGACTGACATGGTTTAGCCAAGATTTCTGACTTACATAGAAGTAAACTGTGGTGGTGGGGGGCAGGTTAGATGCCCAAACACCACCTGGGAAGACATGGTACAGCATCAAACCACACAAGGGATCTTGTGGGTTGTACCTGAAAAGTGAAGAGGTATGATATAGTTGGAATCTGGAATCTTCCTTAACTGTTCCTCATACTGAGGGACATGATGTTCCAGATCATGTCTAGTTTCTTGAATTCATGAAGCAGGAATGAGGAAAGAGGCAAAGTGGTGGAGGGGCTTCCTGCTGGTCTATCCCAACTGTAGCCTTATCCCCCACCTGACCTCTGTATGCTTCCCACACTGCCTTGACCTAATTCCACCACTCCGCAGAGGAGACATTAGGGTGTTGTCGCCAGTAAGAAGAGTTCAGATTAGGAGCACAGGAATTGGCAGCAGACATCGTTCCAGAGATCCTATGACCTTGAATGGTCCCAAAGCCTGTCCCTTGGCTGTCACTACCCCCACATCATCTGGATCCTCTGTGCCCTGCCAAGAGGACCCTGACCCATTTCATATCTGGTTCTATGATTAAAATATCCTGATAAACTTAAGGGAGAGTTTATTTTAGCTTACAATTCCTGGTTATAGTCCATCATTGTGAAGAAGACATAATGGCAGGTGATTGAAGCAGCTAGTCACATCACATTTTTAGTCGAGAGCAGAGATAAATGCATAGATAAATGCTCTCTTGCTTGCTTGGGCTGAGCTATACAATTTTATACAGGACTACCTGCCTAGGGAATGGTGCCCTCTACAGTAGTCTGGATATTTCTACACCAGTTAAATTTCTTAGGACACTTTCTTATAGACAAACCCACATCCCAACTCAGTGTAGACTCCACCCCATTGAGACTCTCCTCAAAGTACCAAATTGACAATTAAAGCTGACCATTACAGACCTAGTATAAGGTTCCCTTTACCTTGGACCTAACCAAGGAAGAATCAGGAGAAAGAACTTATTATCTCTAGGGCCAAATTCAAAGGATCAGCTTTGAACAAAGAAGTTTTTTTACCCAATTTCTCTGCCTTTATTTCCACAGAAATTTGCCTCTGTTGACCTTCATGGAGACCCCAGAGAGGTAAAGTCCTTTGCTTTCGGAAATATAGGTACTGAGTCTTAAAATTAAGGAACAATTCTCATTTGTAGAACAGAACTAGTATCTGTGTGTTCACTGCTAGGGTCTAGAGAGGGAAAGTTACTTGTGAAGCATAGCCAGGAGGACCGGGCAGGAGGACCTGATTCCTAGTCCAGTGCTCCCACTCAGCAACTCGGTGTCCTATCCTGCTGGACCAGAGTCACCTATCCCCTTCTAAGTGAGATTTCTCTGCTTTAAAAAATGATCTGGTAGGAGTAGGATGCACCAGAACCTTCCATGTTCAGGAGACTGAGATGCATCAGTGAGGAGGGAACACAGGTCTCCTGAGAGGACACAGGGCTGATACACTGTGACAAAGGATATGGTGATATTTTATTTGTACTGAAATGTGATTTTATTTGTATGTTAATAAATAAAGTTGCCTGGGGGTCAGAGCTAATAGCAAGCCATAGCAAAGCAGAAGTCTGGCAGTGATAGCACACGCCTTTAATCTCAATCAAGGATACCACCAGCATTGAGACACATGCCTTTAATCTCAATACCAACCATAGAAGACCTGGAGGTCTGTATAGATGATGGGCAGTGACAAGGAGGTCATGTGGTTGGGTTTACAACCAATGATAAGGCAGAACAGAAAGTCTATAAAAAGACAGAGACACAGGAAGGAGGTCTCTTGCGGAAGGAAGGACAGGAGCGGCAGTGAAGGGTAAGGATTTTAGCACTTAGCTATTACTCTGACCTCTTGGGCTTTCATCTCTGCATGGGCTCTGTGTTTCTTATTTAACAAGGCAGTTGCATCTATAGAAGGAGACTTTGATCTTAGTGCTGAGGACACCATCCTCTTCTCACCAGCCAGGAAACTCCAACAGTGCCCTCCATCTCATCCTTCCTACTCTCCCACCTCCCAGCACCATCCAGGAGATTAGTTCTGCACCATCTGCAGTCCCACCCCCTCTGCTTCCTCCACGGGGCTCCCAGCACTCCTCTGAAAGGTCCTATGAGAAAGAAATAGGATTCTTTCAACATTCAGAAAAGTCTACTTATAGTAGACTGTGATTTAGGAATTGGGACATGAGAACAAAACAGACAGGATCTGTTTTCCTAGAAACTTCTAGTATTACCAAAATAGGGGAAAAAAGTAAACTATATGGTTTATATTTCCATGGATAGAGTCAAAATAAAGACAGTGGGGGATGAAGAGCTGCACAGAGGTTTGATGTCAACAATAGGGTCAGGGGGTGACTTAACAGTTGGTGGCCTCTTTGAGGAGCTCTAGAGAAGAGAAAGAAGTCAGCCATTTAGAAACCTAGGGGATGAAGTGTTCCAGGCAGAGAAAAGAGCCTCAGAAGGGGTCTGCTGAAGAAGGCTAGCATGCTTGAGGAGGAACAATTAGGAATGAGCAGACCTGAGACTAGGTGGGTAGTAGTAGCAGGAAGTTGAGTCAGCCAATGAACGGCTTGGACTGTGATTCAGCCTGGAAGGGGAGCTCTTTGGAGAACTACAAAGACAGCTCTAGCAGTGGGTTTACTAATGTCTCTGACTATAGCATACTAGACTGTAGGAAAGGGACAGGGAAAACCAGCTGGGAGGCCATTGTGTGACAACCAGGCCCTGCATTTTTATAGTATCCATATTATGCCAGGGCATGGGCGGTGAGGTGGCAATACATTGTTTTGGATCTACAAACTGTGAAGGACTATCTGAGCAGGACTTACTGTTGGTGTGTGAAAAAAAAATCAAAGTAAGGAAGCCCATGACTTGTCTCACCCAAGCAGGTAATACACACAGCACCACAGTGCAGCCAACAGAATCCCAGGGGACACTAGCAAGTGCTCAGGGTGTCACAGTTACTACTGGGGGACCGCCTCTTGGATGCAGTTCCACCTGGATTTTCCCTCTGTGTTCATGTCCATCACTTTAGTATTTTCCCTTCTCATCCCCATGTCCCTTGATGTCACCAGACTTACTCTTATGAAAAAAAGAGAGATCTGCCATCTTAAAATCCTGACCTTTATTTTAAGTGGACACTCCTTCATGGAGTTGATTCTAAAAATCATTGCTGAGTGTCACAGATGTTCCAGACGTTGTACAGACAATATGCTCCACCCTTTACTCCCTGGATCCTGTCCTTAAGCATTCCTCCAAATCAGGACTATTTGAAAGTCTCGGAAATGGACCTGCACAGTGATTCTTTGTCCATGAGGTCGTGCCTTGCTCATTGTTGGGAAAGGTTCATTTACCGAGGGCATCTACAACTGCTCTGTGTGGCCAGCACGTGTCTTCCTTCAGAGGAGCTGCTTCTGTTGTCTGCACCCACGATGGCTTCACACACTGCACAGTTTTCCTATGGCAGGAATAATTGTCCACAGGTCCTGGTCTTCATTGTCAGCCTGTTGAAAAAGGGTTTGGTCCTCACCTCCAACAAGTCACAGTTTGGTCACCTTGAGTGATAAGTTTGATGTCTTCTTAAGGCTAATTATATTTTTTAACAGTACAAATTTAGATATGCATAGATGGATGTTATCTACCATATCCATGTCTGTAATCATGGATTCTGTGTTTGAGAACTCACTTATTTAGTAAAATATCTCTGGAACCCTAAATCATCACTCTTGACAGTATTCTGGTTATCTTCACAATATATGTAAAGCAGGTGTTGCCCAGGTTCCATCTGAGCTCCAAGAAGAAATACTTTGTCTTCTTGCTCACACTCACAAACTCACAAGTGTCTTCCTTTAGGTCTATTTAGTGGTAACTTTAAGAACAGTAATTTGCTGGTTTTTAAAATAGCCTTTTATGAGATTAATTTTTTTAGACTTTTGTACATGAATATACTGTATTTATACCATTTCTATCCCCTCTCCTACGCCTCGTCCTCTCTCTCTCCAATTCTTCTTCAGTTCATGATCTCATCTTCTAGAATCAGTATTGCATATTGTGTACAGCACACACACACACACACACACAGACACACACACACACACACACACACACTGATCCTCCAGCTCTTACAATCTTTCTGCTTCTTTTTCTCTGACTCTTGGGATAGGTGTTGAACTGTAGATATACTGAATGGGGACAGGCAATTATACTCTGCAATGACCTCTGTTTACTGTAAAAGGAAGCTTCTCTGATAAGGGGTAAGAACAACACTCACCTCTGTGTAAATGGATAACTGTTTAGAAAAACATCAGCAGCAGGTTCTCCCCTAAGGTCTGTGACCTCTATAGCCATGGATAGTTGGCTAGGTTTAGAGCACTAAGTATGGTTCCTCAAGCTGGATCCAGGCATGTGGGGTATATAGGGATAGGGATGGTGTGGTGAGGCAGTTATAATTTTCTTAAATTAGCATACAAAGTATTAAGTTTTATTATTGTATTTTCCGACAAAAATGAATAATGTGAATTTGTTTTTAAACAATTTTGAATTCTGTACATGCACATGATACATACCAACCACTTTTATCTCCAATCTCTTTACAACCTACCAGTTCCTTTTCTTCCCACAAATCTCTCTCTTATATTTATAACTATTTGTTTTATTTTGCAACCCACTTAGATTATCCAGGGCTGTCCATGTGATCATGGATTTAGAACTAACTCTTGGATACTGGTGGGTTCATCAGTTTGTATACAAGACACTGGCTCCTCCTCACTAGAGTCTATTAACAGTCAATAATGCAGAGTTAAAGGGTAGGACCCTGTTAGGCCATCTCATTTCCTTAACTTGGTATTGATAGAGCCTGCCTTGTGTGGGTCCAGTGAGGGTTATAAATTATTAATAGAAATTGCTGTCTGGAGAAGGTGGTTTCACAAGCCTTCTATGTCTTCCAATAATTATATACTTCCTGCCACATCTTCCACAATGTTCCCTGAGCCTTGCAAGGGTGGTATACACATCTCAATCAGGCCTGGGCAGTTCAGTCACAAACATTGCATTTCCATCTTCCCAGAGCTATCCCTTTCTGCCCACCGTGATCGATGGAGTGGTGCTGCCAAAGGCACCAGAAGAGATCCTGGCAGAGAAGAGCTTCAATACTGTACCCTACATGGTAGGCATCAACAAGCAAGAATTTGGCTGGATCATTCCAATGGTGAGAACATTGTACACACACATGCCTCTTACACAAGTGTACTCATAGTCCCAACCATGATGACCCTCCTGCTGCCTTCCTTCTTCTTCAGCTTTCTTTGAGATCAGAACAGATGTCCCCATTGCCATGAGTGGGTATTTCCATGGCAACATTATCCAGAAAGCTCAACTATCCTCAGGGAATCTTAGTCCTGGAAACCCCTCTTCCAAAACATTACCTTTCCTTAAGGAGTCCTGACATTTATATGCTGTAAGGGCCAGAGATAAAACCTGTGCAGATGGAGCAACCAAAGACATCTAAGAAGAAGGAAATGGAATACAGAGGCAAGTTGGAGATCAGCAGCTTCTGCCTTGGAGTTGAACTCTTGGGCCTGGTAGATCTACCTCCACAGATGTTCTGAAGTGCCCCATGACCAAGAGTCAGAGATAATTCATTGAGTTAGTTCTGAAATCTAAGCAGGATTGACTTCTTAATATGTCATAGATAAAGTCAGACACAAAGAAATCCAATTGGCATGACTGAGATATGGAAAAGAGTAGGCGTGACCTGAGTTTGGGTCCCTGACTCCGGTATCTAGAGGGGTTTCAAGGCTGGGGACTCAAGGAGTGACGTGAGTTGTGAGTCTGGCACAAGCCATTGAATTCAGTTCATGCTCTCTCATCAGGACTGGAAGTTTAAGTTGAAATAAGACTCTCACCAAAGCGAGTCCATTGTCTTCGACGGTAGCCACAAAAGAAATCAAGCATTATCTTTCTCGGACTTTTGTTTTTCTAAACATTTTCAAATGTCAAAAGCAAAGTTTTACTCAAGTCTGGAGAAAACATTTCTAGCAAGAAATTATTAACTCCTAGGACAGAGAAAGGACTGGTAACTGCAAGCTCTTTAACTCTCAAAAAGAAGGCTCGAGGGCCAATCTGCCCATCACCAAGTTTAGGCTGAAAAACAGAGCAGCTTCCACTGAGTGTCCTGAGCTGGTGCCATGCCAGGGCATGGCCGTTAGCTGCTGGAGTAGGGTCAAGTCTCTGATTGCAGAGGTTTGAACAAGGTGTGGACATACGGATGGTTCTACAGCTGCTTTGTTGGAGAACTTCAGGGGTCATAGAAGGTGTACAGCCACTTGGCTGACTTGGGCTTCCTTGGTCATCTGAGACTGTGGGCAAGGGCTTGAGTCCTCTGCCCTGTACTCTGACTTGTATATTCTTCTGACCTAGATACTACTTCACTATTTGGATAATTGTGTTATGTGTTATATACAAATATATGTAAACACACACACACACACACACACACACACACACACACATACACTATATATTGGGGTATTTATAAACACACACATCTTAGTACTGCTCATTTGTTTCATTGGTTATTTTTTCAAACATGAAATCTCACACCTAGGAAGACCCAGTAAATAAATTTCCTTCTGTATTGATTTGATTGTTCGACTGTTTTGATTCTTGTCATTTCCCCATAATTCATGACTATTTATTTACACTTCTTTAACAGTTTCAGGGCTTTCCACTCTCTGAAGACACACTGGACCAGAAGACAGCTGCCTTCCTCCTGTGGCAGGCCTACCCCATTTTTGTAAGAGTTGAGGGAGTCATGGAAATTGGCTGAGAAACAAAAAAGTTTGTATGTTTTTCCTGAAACACACACTTATTCAGTGGATGAAATGTCCTTAGATGTTGAACTCAGCTCCAGATTTCTGTGTTTCCCAGTTTAAAATCCTTATAAGAAACTCACATTTGTGATTTGTAACCCAACACCTTCCTGCTGGTGACTGTAGGCAAGTTCTTGGGGGAAAAAGAAAATTGTTTTTAAGTTAGTAAACCAAATAGGATGGAGGCAGGGACTGGTGGCATAAGACTTATATAAGTTGCTATGAGGAGATAGAGAAGAAGGGGCCACCATTGGTGACTACAGATCTTGGGTTCTCTGCTCTTCGGGCACATAGGTTGCTGTGATTTGCAGATCCCCGTAAAGCTAAAGAGAAGTTATGTAACTGCAAATCTTACAACTTTTTTATTCCATTTCCCAGGAATACTTTTTTTTGAAGTTAATTTATTGGATGCCAAAGGTGCCTTTTCCCAGAGAGCAAGGGAAGATAGCAAAAATTGCTTTTCCCTTGAGAACCCAGGGTGTGTATATGTGTGTGTAGAGAAAAGCACCTTTCTTTCAGCATAGAGCTGGAGAATCACCCACTGGAAAGCATTTCCTAAGCCATTAGGTGGCTTTAGTCATATAGACTTTTGCCACTGAAGCCAGTGGGACAAAAAATGATATATTACTAAGATGCCTAACCTCCAAAATTAAATGTAAAATCTATTAAAAATGAATGAACCTAGAGAGTTTATATTAGGCTTCCCTGGGACATACTGTCCTCGAAAAGTTGCCCTCTTGTCCACTCACCCCCAAACCTAGAGGAATTTGGCACAGAACTCATGTGGCTCAGAATCAATGAATCCATGGTAACCACCTCAAGAGGCCCCATTGTAACAGGTTAGGTGGTTACTTTCTGATCCATTTTAGAACATCACTGAGAATCTGATTCCTGCGGCTACTGAGAAGTATTTAGGAGGGACAGACGACCTTGTCAAAAAGAAAGACCTGTTCCTGGACTTGATGGGAGATGTCATGTTTGGTGTCCCATCTGTAATTGTGGCTCGTAATCACAGAGGTGAGTCTTGAGAATGGGATGGGAACATGAACTTACCAGACAGATCTCTAGCATAAACAGAAAGTCTGCTGAGGGTCGGGTCTCGAAGGCTGGTTCCCTATGGCTTGCAATATTTAGTATTGCTTCTGCCAGCAAGTATCTGTGAGGAAAAGATTCACATGCAATGTAATCTAGGAGGCGATGCCAGCAAGCTCTCTAGAGAGATGAGAAAGTGACTTGGAGGCCAGCCTGATGATCTGCCCACTGAGCTATCTTTATAGACCCAAGAATTGCACTTTTAATATGTTGCTGAATCATACTTGGTAAAATGTTGTTGAAGATTTTCATGTCTATGATCATGAAGGATATTGGGCTGTAATTTTATTTGCTTGTAGTATCCCTGTCCTGTTTTAGCATCAGGTTAATGATGATCTCAATAAGAGAATTTTATAGATATTAGGGAAGAGTCTAAGGATTAGTACCAAAAGCTTTTCCCTTTAATTTGTGGTTCTGTTTATCTGTGAAATTGTATTCACCTGATTTTTTCATCGATGGAGGACTTCTAGTTACTGTTACAGTCTTCTTATTCTACACTGATCTGTTCAGATTGACGATTTCTTCTTGTTTCTATCACAATTTGGTTTGTTAGGGCAGTTACTTAACTGTTTTAGTGCTGATCAGGGGTGCTTTGCTCTGTCCAGATATTAATCAAGGATAAACTCTCCAAGCACTGGTCTCTGGCAGCTGTGTTTGGTGGCCTGTGGGTATAGACAGGTGGGGTCAACAGCAGCGGGCATCCTCTCGTCTTACAGCCATGCACTACTGGAAAACATGAAACACATACAGTACTTAGTCCTGCAAATGGGTCAGCTCCTGTGTAGGCCCAGGAAGCCAGGATTCCCCAGTCTTTTGCTGCTGTCACTGAAGCTTCTGCAAAAGCAGTAAGCCAGTGGGTATAGGCATCCAAATTGCTCAGTCTTTAACAGCAACCAGTGATACAGCTCTTGTGTAGCCCCAAGAGCGTAAAGTTCCTTAGTCCTTAATACTGGTCAGTGTCACAGCTCTTGGTCTGGGTTCAGGGTCTGGAACCCTGGGCCCAAAGGACTCCATAGCCTTTGCAGAAATCTTCCGTCTGCAGTCTTCCTTTGCTAGCGCCTTCCTGCCTCTGTCCTTCCTCAGTCCAGGTTCCCCACCATCTCCTGCTGTCTCTTCTTCCACTATCTTCCTGGCTTGGCTGTTCTCAAGCTGTTTAGCTGCTTCTGCTTCAGCAGCTCGGCCTGTCAACAGCTCTACGGTCTCTGCCATTGCTGCTGCTGTCCATTGTCACCCCCTCCGGGCTGTAGCACTGCCTTTATGACTGAATTAGGCAAGAGGAGAGTCCTCCAGAGCCTCACACTAGGCCTGATGTTTTAGTACCAGAGGAGGGAGCATAGACCAGTATCTCTCAGGCGCATCACCAAGTAATCCTGGACAACCTACAATACCAGAGAAGGGGTATTTACACCAAGAGGTCTTGTGTCTTTACCACTAGGCACCGTGGCCATCTGCTAGATGGCCAAGAGAACTGCTGCTCCTCTGACCTAGGTGCAAATTGCCATAGGGTCATCTCGAGTTCACTAAGGTTTATGAGAGCAAAATGTCTGGTACACGTTATTTCAAACTGTCCTGGTGATGCTGTACCCTCAGTAGCCAGGGCTCTCGGCTGTCTTCCTTGTATGATTGTCTCAAAGAGTCTGTGGAGTTTTCAAGTGGGTTGATGATGGCATAAGGGTTCTTCAGCTGGCTGACTGACAGTCCTTTAGTCAAAAGGAGCCAGGACAGCAAAGGAGACCCCAACAATTGTACACTAGAGAGTCGAGATGCTCCTCCTTCACCATATTTGCTTATTGACAGGAAAACTGACAGAAGGAGGGCTTACCATAGCCAACAGAACTTATCATTGACATCGATGATGGTGTTAACCATCTTAAACACTCTCCTAGTGCACCAGGTACATGTAAGTCCCCTTAAATGACACATTTCTTTCAGTTATCTAATACTTGTGCATATATTTGTCTGCAGTAGTCTATTATGATGCTGGGATAATTCAACATATACAAATGAAAAAACACAATCCACCACATAAATAGACTAAAAGACAGAAACCACATGATCATCTCATTAGATGCAGAAAAGGCCATTGACAAAAATCCACCATCCATTCATGAAAAAAGTCCTGGAGAGAATACAGAGGACATATATCAAAATGATAAAGGTGGTATTTAGGAAGCCCACAGCCAACATTATTCTAAATAGAGAGAAATTCAAAGCATTTCCACTAAAGGGAACAAGTCAAGTATGTCCCCTCTCCCATTGTTCAACACAGTAGTTGAAGTCTTAGCTAAAGCAATAGACAAATGATGGAGATAAGGGGGATACAAATAGGAGAGGAAGGAGGCAGTGTCCTTATGGTGATAAGATTCTGTATACAAAGGCCTTAAAGACTCCATTAGAAAACTCCTACAGATGATAAACACACAGGTTTTAGAAACTGAACTCAAGTCTTCAGCCTTGGTAACAAGCTCTTTATTTCCTGAGACATCATCTATATTTAGCCAATAACAGTGTGACTTTAAGTATAAGAACTCTACATCTCTGTTTCTCAACACATACTTTCTTCATGTTTCTGATATCAGAATTTATATCATCTGGACAGACAGCATAATTTATTGTAATTCTAGTTGATTAATTTGTCTCATTTATAAATATTGGTTTAATTAATTTCTATTGACCTTTTGCACCACACAGGATAAAATTGTGCCCACATTTCAACTACAATTCTAGTGTCCTGTCTGTGGCTTGCTTCACACCTATGGCTTTGATGTCTTATGAGCTTTCTTGGCGCTTTAGTTTAAAAGACCCGCTTTAGCCACTCCTGTGAGGCAGGTCAAAAGGCAGTGAGTTCCGCAGCTTCTATTGGGGAAAGCTGCTGTGTCTCCCTCACTTCTGAAAGGCCCTTTTCCTGAGCACAGGCCTCCAGCCTGGGGTCACTTTCCTCCAGCACACTGCCTGTATCACCTGCTCTCGCAGACCCTGGAATTTCCCGTAAGACATTGGATGTAGGTTTGGCACCTCCTTGATTGTGAAGTTCTCATCTCTGATGTTCCTGGGGTTTCCTTTCTTTCACTGTTAATGCTGTGATTGTTTTGTGTCTTGGCTAAAATCAGCTGGAGGCTGCTGTGCTTCCTGACCTAATGCCGGGAACCTATCCCAGAAGGGAGCATTTTCAGTCGCAATCTCTGGAAATAAACCCTCTGTCCTCCTTCCGTTTTCTTAACTCTGCAAGCTGTCTTATTCAAATGTCCATCATGGAGACAGCACCCCATTGTCTTTGATTTTCTTATTGTTACAACTTGTAACTATTAAAATGTGTGTCTTAATTTCCTTCCAAATATCACATAGTGATTATAAGAAGCTTAGAAATATCAGAGGTTCAGCAAAAAAGTAATAAAAATATCTTGGGGAGTATGTTATGTAAAATATATTCTTTTGTTCACAAAAGATCTCTGCTGCATAGCTGGGGTCTGAGATCTCTTCTAAAATTACCAAGTGGGCAAGATAAGAGCAAACCCTCTTTCCAGCAAGTTCTATTTATCTTGAAGCATTTATTCCATAAATGGCTTTCAGAATTACAGGGTTGTCAATGTTACAGTAAGGGAAGATGTCAAAGGTGATTGATTATTCCTCATCCTATGCTGGGGGGACATATGTCATTAAAAAGTTTTGTCAGTGGATATATTATGATGTGAAATAATGACAACAGTGTATTAAATATACACAAAATTATTTCAAATGTGTATATTATAACATGTATGGTAAAATGGAATTATAAATATATAAAGGTTTGCACATACATGTATATATATATAAATGTGTATCTATATAAAATACATAGCCTATAAAACAGTAGGATATAATTATACATTTTATTTTTGTTTTGATTTTTACTTTTTCTGCAAATTTCAATCCTTTTATAGCCCTGGGGGCAAAGTTGTATGATTTCTCCCCCAGGCTGACATGCTCACCCTTGCTGTCTTTAAGTCAGTCCTCTGTGGCCACCCAAGCACTGCTGTGACCAGGGCACAGTTATGAGGCTCTGTGCTGGGGCTCCATGGGCTGGTACATAAGGCGCAAGGTTTGGTGGCTCTACTGATGCTATAAAAAAGTGGCATCTTGGCTCACCTACAGGGCTTTGCCAGTGAGTGTGAAAGGCTTGTCCGTGAGTGTGGAAGGCTTGTCCGTGAGTGTGGAAGGCTTGTCCGTGAGTGTGGAAGGCTTTGTCGGTGAGTGTGGAAGGCAGAGGAGATGGGGAGAGAGGTTGACAGAGACTCCAGTCCATCTCGCCTTGGCACTTCTGTTTTATTATTATTTTCTCCCATTATGATCTTATACTTGGGCCAAGCACACAGCTGGGTATGAACTATGAAACCTCCAGTTTCTGCATAGATTTTTAAAAAAAAAATCTAATTACCATAATTTTCAGAGAGGCAGCCTGGGTTTTCTTCAGCCTGCTCTGTAGAGCTGAGAAAATCCCTAGGAATGCTCAAAGCCAGGCTAGATGAAAGACAACTGTGAGGTTCAGGACTGTCTTTGAAACCAGGTACAACCATGTCATCATTAACACACATCCCATATATTTATTGCATTTGGGGATACATTAATTGTTCATTCAATAAACACCTGGTTCAATTCCTAATTCCACATCAACCAGCTGTGCAGCCCTAAGCAAGTCATACCTTTCTTAAAACTATCTTTCTCTCCTCTACAGATGAGGAGTATATTCAAATGCAGGGCCTAGGGTGTGTGTCTGGTATTGTGAACTGTGCATGAATCCATGTCTCCTCAGATGCTGGAGCCCCCACCTACGTGTATGAGTTTCAGTATCGGCCAAGCTTTGTATCAGACAAGAGACCCAAGACCTTGAAAGGAGACCACGGTGATGATCTCTTCTCTGTATGGGGAGCCCCATTTTTAAAAGGTAAAGTCTGTGCTGGCTGTGTCCTTGGGTGGTATGAGCCCTGGGTTTGGGTTTTGGCTTGCTGGCCTTGAGCAAGTTTCTCCTTATAAACTGACTTTCCCGATGCTCTGTAACAGGGCTTAGCTATAGGACAGTTTCCAGCCATGTTCTCCTTCAGCACACACAAAGATGATTGTGTTTGCACAGCTCTAGCCATAATCATCCTCAGAATCCTGACTTGTGACACCAGAAAAGATCTGATGGGTCGCATATAGGCCCTGCTTAGGGCAAGAATGCCGTGGTTTGATTTTCTTCCTGTGAGAACCTATTGGAACAGGAGAGGAAATTTAAAAATTTTGCTAACCTTAACAAGGCCTATTGCATTTCTCTCTATCTACCTATATATCTAAAATATATCATAGACTTAGATATTTTTAATTATATGATATTTAAGGGAAGCTTTCACAGAGGTCTTCAGTACCTTATTTCTCAGCAGCTGCGTGTAAGTAGTGATCTCTTACCATGCACCAATGTCTCTGGGGCTGTCTAAGCTGTACAACTCCTCAGCCTCTTATAGTTCTGATCATTTTCAGAGTCTGTGCAAAGGTGTGAGGATAAGAGAGTGATAACAGATCAAAAAGCCTCCAACCCTGCTAAGTCATAGGTAACCAGCTATTGTCATTGTACCCAAGGGGAAAGCACCAGGCAGCTGAACATGGAAGATAAAGGCAGACAGCTTATGGAATAAAGTCATTTGAACTTTAAAAGTGTGAGCTTGCTCAAGCAGGATCTTCATAAAAGTTAGATTTGGACTCAATAAGTATGTGATAAGGGCCAAGATTCTTCATTTCTCCTATCCAAATACTGACCAGGCCCAAACACACTTAGCTTCTGAGATCAGAAGAGATCAGATGCACTGAGGGCAGTATGGCCAGACAAAAGACTATTTCTTACAGGCTTCCTGTGCTGCTGCTGCTGCTCTGCCTTGTAAACCAAGTCTCACATAGTTAAAGCATCTTCCTTTTTCCTCCACAGGGGGTGCCTCAGAAGAGGAAATCAACTTCAGCAAGATGGTGATGAAACTCTGGGCCAACTTTGCTCGAAATGGGTGAGGCTGGTTTCAGTGTTGGACTAGGTTTGAAGCTATGGTGCGAAGGCTCATAGCTTTTGAGAATGAGTGCTTTCTGAAGCTTGAGTGGTCTACCTCTTTTCCCTATGACCACAGCACTCTTATAATGAGGCCAGAGTTAGTCAGTTTTGTAGATGTGACAATATCTGTGAGACAGTTCAATTGGAAGAATTGATTGTGAAATTTGGCTCACAGATCAGAGGTTTCAATTCTTGGGCACTTGGCTGTTCACTCTGATCTTATGTCAATACAGAACATTGTGGTGGGAAATAGGGTAGATCAAAGCTCTATGGCCCTGTTAATCAGAAAGTAGACATAAGAGTGATAAGGAAGTAGATATAAGGGATAAAGCCAAGGTTCCAATATACTCCTCATGGGCATGTTCCCTATGACCAACTTCCTCTAACTAGTGGACACTCTTAAATTTTCCATCAACTCCCAATATCACCATCAGATGGGAATTATGACCAGCACATACATTTTTGGAGGAATATTTAAGCTCTAAATTATAACCTATGACCTCCAGAGGCTCATGTGTATCACACCACCTCAATATTTCCAATACTAATTAGAAGTCCAAGTCAATGACTTCCTCAGTCTTACAGAAACTCTTAGTTTTGAGTCTCCATTGTAACAGAACAGTAACATTTCCAAGATACAATGAAAAATTCCACACATTCCTATCATGAATGGTAAAACAGGAAAGTGGCATCAAGGAATTGTACCAAAGCAAGTCCAAAGTACAAGAGAAAAATCTTGTACTTTGCTGAAGCTGTATGTCCAACATCCAGGAGTCTGTTGGTAGACATAGGTCCTGAAAGACTTGGGAAACTTCTACTCTATGGTCTTGCTGTCTTCACTTCCAGGACCTCTCTGGAGCTGGCTGTTCTTATGGTCTGAATCTTTCCTAAGCAAATGTTTCTGGCCCTGCCAGTTCTAATTTATTAGGGTCTCCATAGCAACATGAGCTTCACTCTCATAGTGTCATGCATCATGCTCTCAGTCTTGCTAGCAGGGACTTCAAACCTTCATCCCACTTGCTGGCCTCCCAAACCTTCATTTGAAATCAGGTAGAAGCCTTGATGACTCTGTAACTCTTGTATTCTGTCTGCATGCTTATAAAACCAGCACCACATAGACAATGCAGAGATGCAACAATGGCCTGAGATTTGCCGGGGCTCTGTAAAATCTGAGCTGTAGCAGCTCTCTGAATGTGGGAAAATACATTCAAGAGAATCACTTCCTTAGGCCACTTTGTGGGGGACAGAAGTCCCTAGTGCTGGCTTCTCAAAGCAAATTCTTCAAAATAACTTTATACTGAAAGCCTAGGATGGGGTGGTTTGTGGCTCCTTAAGTTATCCTTAGAGTAACTCTTACACACAACAGACTTGATCCCAGAGCACTACCCACTCAAGCAACAGAACCGTCCTTGTACACAACTTGAAGCATGCTCCTTGTTTGGCAAAACTCTGAATTTCAAGCCTTTATCCTATGAGTTTTTTCTCCTAAATCTTAGTGTAAAGAGATTACAATCAGCAGAAAATACCATTCCTACTGCCTGAATACCATGCTTTCTAAAATTTCTTCCACTAGTTAAATAGTACATCAACTTTGAACTCAGCCTCTCATAAAATTTCAGGGAATGGATAAAATATAGATAATTTCATTTCAAAGTATAGATAAGTTCTATTGGATTGCTTCCAATATAGTTGCCTATAGAGGCTGCATCCCGTGTGAGTAAGCAGAAGATTGACTTCTCTATCCTTTTACCCATTAGCTCCCACTGGGCTCTCCTGTAAGCCTTACTAACTGCATTCTGGCTAGTCTGCAGCACACTCATCAAATGTTTCCAAACTCCTTCACAAACCAATTAAAAAGCCTTCTGATCTATATCACTGGATTAGTTAGATAATGTCCAGCAGCTCAGTAGCAATTTCATGTATTAGCTTTCAATCAACTCAAAGGATGAGAGATTATTTGGGCTCTGAGTTACACTTGGACTTTTAATTTGGGGCCTGTGATGAGGCAGAACATCAAGGTAGAGTCTGAGTACTATTCAAGGCCAGGCCTTCAGGGACCTGCTTCCTCCAATCACACCCCACTTCCTAAAGTTTCCACTTATGCCCAGCTTAGTATCAGCCTGCATCACATGAGGAAAATTTAATAACCAAACCAAAACATGAATGTTCTTAAAATGAACAGGCTGTCCATCTATGGAAGGTTACTGGTTTCTCTGCATAAAATAAGCCAGGGCATCCTTACACATGTCCAAGCACCACTGGGACAGCATAGTTGATTTGAAGAATTTCTCTTTTTATTCTGCTCACAGGAATCCTAATGGGGAAGGGCTGCCCCATTGGCCAGAATATGACCAGAAGGAAGGCTACCTGCAGATTGGAGTCCCAACACAGGTAGCCTATAAGCTGAAAGACAAGGAAGTGGCCTTTTGGATTGAGCTCAGGACCAAGGATGCAGCAGAGAGTCCAACCCAGAGGGAACATGTTGAGCTCTAATCAAGAGGCCCAGCCAGATTTGAGAGCCTGGAACCAAGAAAGAGGTGTTCCTCAAAGACTTTTTGCTTGTTGGCTTGTTTGTTTGCTGTACAAAACAAGGCATCTTTCTGTTGATTGTATAAACAACTTGATATATTGTACAGACGATAAGAGGAAAATCTTGGTCTTTGTGCTCTCAGTTTTGTTTTTTTTTTTTTTACAACAGTGCAAATCATAACTTTGTAAATCAAACAAGAGTCTGTGTCCTTGAATCAAGATGAATGTCTGTGCGTCTGAGAAGGAAGTATGGAGAGAGATCCAACATCATGGAATGCCACCTCCTCAGTGGGTGAATAGATGATTGACTTTCCTGAATCATAAAGGAAACTAGCATGGGGGGTGGGGAGTACATCTGGGAGAGACAGATGAGATGTTGTTGTGCTACTTTTTCCTGGGGACACATGAACGAAGGCCCACTCACTCCGGAAAGGGCAGGAATGACGGAGTAAAAGAATAATCCCAGCTGAGTCCGGCTTGCTGAACCAATGTGTTTATTGGCCTTACTTACATGAGTGGGGATTTCTTACCAGTTTACTGAGAAAGTAGCTGCACCATGAAAAGTCCTACCTGAGCATGGGTGACAACTACCAGTAATTGCTGAGATGGAGTCCCAGGCTCGGCTAACCTGTCCACCCTGTATTTACTCCAGCACACTGTGAGGTGACATAAAGCTCAGGCAGAATAATACACAACAGGCATGGGATAGCAAACAGAGTGACTAGACTCTGGTGAGGACCACCCAGGAGGAATATCAACAGCTGGATTTTGGTAGGGAATCACAGCTGTTCTGATTACAATGTTACACTTATGGAGATCTCTGAATATTGGCTCAGTTCCTACTTTTAGGTGCAAATGTTTTAATGAATGTGAGGAAGGCTAAAGATTTTAAAGTGATGTGCACCATGTGCAGCTTTAACAAGAGTATAAAACTCCTACGAACCACAAGCTCAAGGAAGTGTTTATACCCATTGTAGGCTTTTCTCTGTGGATGTCTGTCAGGTGATCACAGTTAAGTTTGTGGACCTGTAGCAAGACTGTGATACAAAGTGTTTCTGGAGTTCAGACACAAGGCACCTAACAGGTTTATATTCATGAATAAACAGAATTCTGTACCCACTGGAGAAAGCAAAAAAGGGGGGGCATATTTTTCATTATAGCTTTGTTAAAAAATGTTGCAAATGAAGAGAAGAGCTTGAAAATTCTACCCTCCCATAGTTAGGGAGGAACTGGGAGTACTGGGGGGTGTGAGGAGGAAACCATAATCAGAGTACATTGTATGAAAATAACCTATTTTTAATTAAAGAAAAAGAAAGAAAGGGAGGGTGGATCTATTTTGGAAGCCTGGGTCCTCTGTACCGTACTCTATTCACATTCATTATATTAAAAATGTCCACAGTTCAGATTCTGATCAATCTTCCACATTTCAAAAGTGAAATATGGGCCCTTTTACATCTAGAAAAATCTATTTGTTTTCAATTTGGTATGTGGGTTTTATTGCCCATTTGGAACAGTTTGTCCTCAGGGACAGATCTAGTTTACTTTCAGAAGTCTAGTGGAGAGAATGACTGAGGTCACAAAGGATTCCTTGTAAGACCTAGTCTAAAACCTCTTTCCAGTTTCTTCCTATAACAAACGGAAGTAAATAAAACATCCCAGAAAATGCTATCTACTCTGGCATGGTCATGGAGCTTACAACAGTAATTTCTTCCATATGTCACCAGCCATACCTGCAAGGGGGTGGTGGTGGTGGAGGCATGGGACATCAACTGTGACTGACAGCCCTCTTTCCCAGAATATTCTTTGGATGTTCATAGCAGGATGAAGCCACCACCACTCAAAGGCGTTAAAAACTCCCCAGAACTCCTGGGAGGAACCTATACGCAAAGCACACAGCACAGGAGTACCTGCCAGTAAGGAGACAATTAAGGTTTGGGTTCCACACTGGTTGTGGGGCCATCCACTGGAGTAGAGTCAGTCTACCAGTGGCCACACCCTTAAAGGAACTGACTCTTTCTACTCTAGCAATCAAACACTCTCAAAAGGGCCTAAGTGAGTGGTGGGGGCTCATGACTCCCCCCCCCCTGTGCTAGAATGTTGACTGGCTTTGGTGTTGTACAGGCAAGTTCAGCTACTGTGAGATCTTGAGTGCCTTGGTCCTGTCATGGCGAGAAGACATGGTTTTGCTCCAGTTCTCCCTGAACTCTAGCTCTACAATCCTTCCTCTCCTTCCTGCACAGTGTTCTCTGAGCTGTGGGGGAGGAGGGTGATACAGATGCCCATTTGTGCCTGAGCACCCCACCTGACACATGCTCTCTGTACATTGCACTTGTTGATCTAGAAAAGAACCTGTGTTCAGTTCCCAGCAACCACATAGTGACAAAACACTGTAACTTTAGTTCCAGAGAAGTCAGGTCCTCTTCTGACCTCCATAGGCACTGCAGACCTGTGATGCACAGAAATTCATTCAGGCAAAAAAAAAAAAAAAAAAAAAAAAAAAAAACCCAAACCAAAAAACCTTATACACACAAAATAAAAATGAACAATCCTCAAAGAAAAGATACAAATTTAGAAGGCAGTTTGATATTACTTCCATTTATCAGATAATTGTAATTGTGTCCTTTTTTTGAGACAGGGTTTCTCTGTGTAGCCCTGGCTGTCCTGGATCTCTCTGTCTCTCTGTCTCTGTCTCTCTGTCTCTGTCTCTCTGTCTCTCTCTCTCTCTGTCTCTCTCTCTCTCTCTCTCTCTCTCTCTCTCTCTCTCTCTAGACTAGGCTGGTCTAGAACTCAGAGATCTATCTGCCTCTGCCTCTGCCTCCTCAGTGCTAGGATTAAAGGCATGTGCCAACCCTCCAGCAGTAATAGTGTCTTAGTTAGGGTTTACTATTGCTGTGAGGAGACACCATGGCCATGGCAACTCTTACAAAGAAAACAATTAATTGAGGGTAGCTCACTTACAGTTTCAGAGGTTCAGTCCATTATGATCACGAAGGGGAACATGATAGCATGTAGGCAGATGTGGTGCTGGAGCTGAGAGTGCTATGGATTGCAAGCAACAGGAAGTTGACTGCCTGTCACACTGAGGGAAGCTAGAGAAAAAGAGACCATAAAGCCTGCCCCCGCAGTGACACATTTCCTCCAACAAGGCCACACCTCCTAATAGTGCCACTCCCTTTGGGGGACATTTTCTTCCAAACCACCACAAATAGGTTCACCCTTGGGACCTATGAGCTCCCCAATCATGGGTTCTTGGTCATATTTGGAGTATCAGGTGTAAGTTTCCTCCTGTCAAGCAGACATTAAATCCAATTAGAAAGCAGTTGGTAACACCTATAACATTTGTGCCACTATTCAATCTATGAGTCATTATTATAGCTCACAGGGTTCACAACTGGATAAGACTATTCGTGAATCCCCCCATCCCAGCAGCCTACCCACCACCTTTCTAGTACCATGAACACAAGCCAGTAGAGGGGGAGCTTCCTGCTTAGTACCAACTTGATTTCTCTATGCCTTGTGACCAAAGGATGTAGTGTCTTCAGCTTCAGGGTCTCACTGTAAATTTATGTTGGGCTATCAGAGCAGTGGCAGGAGCCTTTACTGTTTTGGGGGTTCTCCCAGACACTCTTGACTAACAACTTGAGTGTGGGAATCTCCTACCTGGTATTGGGTTTTTATTTGGTAAACTTATTGTTTCTGGGAGGAGTACTATTCTCTATGTAGGGTAACTCCAATTAATATATTTTATATGAATATATGCTCATAAAATATTTATTCTACTTTTTTAAAAAATCTTTGGTATTAATTGGCCCTACTCCCAATCCTTCCTCTACCCTATCCTCTCATCCTTCTCCCCACTTAATCCCGCCATTGTTCCTGTTCCCCAATCCATATTACCTGTGTTTTAGTATCTCCTCTCCCATTAAGATCTTCCTTCTCTCTCCCACCAATGATACTTTTCTAGTTTTCTGAATTCTGTAAGTAGTTCAAGTTAAACACAGAAATCTAAAATGTTGACACTAAGATATACATATGAGTGACAACATGTGACAGTTATCTTTCTGAATCTGGGTTACCTCACTTAGAATGACTATTTCCTGCTCCATTCATTTACCTAAAAATTTTGTAATTTCATATTTTTATAGCTGAATAAAATTCCATTGTATATAAGTACCACATTTTCATGATCTTCTCATCAACCTATGGGCATATAAGCTGTTTCCACATCCCAGGTATTGTGAATAAAGCAACTATGAACATGAATGAAGATGTGTCTTTATAGTAGAAAATAGAATATTTTGGCTATACAGGAATTTATATATCCAAGGGTCATATGATAGATTTGTTGCTAATGTTTGGGGAAACGACACACTGACTAATGAAGAGACCTTCAGGGAGGCAGGATGATTCAATACATGTGGTATGAAAGCAGAAGAGGGAACTAGCTGGGAAAAACAAGAAAACTAACAAGAATGATGGGGTGGGGCAAGAGGTACAGAGTGTGCAGGGGAATAAGAAAAAACTGTAATGACACACCTAAGAAAATGCCTTAATGAAAGCCATCACTTGAAAACCATCCTTCAAAAGACACTGTAGAACTCTTAGCAAGAAACTTGTGCTTAACAGTCAGAACATTAGAACCAATGCTGTGTTTCTTGATTTGTTTTCACTGCTACCTGGGCAAAGGGGGAAAGGTTCAATCTTCTGCCCAAGAAGACTACACTCACAGGTTTATGAGCATCATAAACCTACATCATCATAAACATACGTCAACAGCTAGCTGTAGTTTTTGCTTTCCCAGTGTCTTTCCTATGGAAGGAAATGCCAGACATTTTAGCACATGCTTAATTATGAACAGACAGACAATTGGATGGACAGTGATTAGAATATGTAGGGATGGAGTTGGTTCACTGTGGAAGCAGTCCATCCCCAAATGCCTGTTCTATCTACAAGGTAGTGCATTCTCTCACAAGGTGGTGTGCTACACAGGAGCTCTTGGCAGGAATATTAAAGGCAATTCAGACAATAAGGGAGATGAGATTGTGTTTAAGATTGCTTCCAAGCACAAGACCTTAGAACTCTAGGAAACACAGGCTCAGGAGGGTGAAACCATTTATCTTGGAGCTGAAATTTTTGAAGGCCTTGGGTTGTTCTAAAATCTCCTATCCTTTTCAGGGGATGCCAGATCAAAGCTACCCTCTTCCTGAAGGCACCTGCCTGCTATGCTAGTTTCTGCCTCTAGGAGGCTCACAGAACGCCGAGATTTGAATGTCACAGAGAAACCTTATGCAAGAAGTCTTTGGGCCTCTGTTATCTGGGAGTTGGGCAATGACTGTGCAAACAAGAGAGAGTAAACTCTAGGTGGGCGTGGCTTAGAGCTCCCACTAGACACCCGGAGAGCTCTTGTTCGAGGAATTTCATCTCGTTGTCTTATGCAAATTGGCTGAGTGGGCAGGATTTCAGTGATTTGTGTATAGCTGTGGGGCAGGATCAGGGCATTCCCTCCAAGCACCAGACTCCTCACTGGACCCGAGTCACTGCTCTTCCATGATGTGGCTCTGTGCTTTGGTCCTGATCTCTCTCACTGCTTGCATGACTCAGGGTGAGTACTCTTGGATGAAGGTACGAGGTGCACATTTGAAATTCTTCGTCTTGGGTACAGGTTTATGGAGGTGCATGTGGAAAATGACAAAACAGGCCCAGCTTCTCTAAGGTGTTCATCTGTTCTGTTTAAGTCTCCTACAGACAGAGGGGCACAAACATTCTAAGACCCTCAACTCCAGATCAGAGCCAGAGGAGGACATAGATAACCTCCTGCCTCTGCAGGAGGAATTAGTAATTTGCCTCCTATTCTTAGTCTAGGTCTCATCGTGGAATGGAGAAATGGCTAACCAAAATATTGAAAACATAAACAGTAGTAGCAAAATGCAGGGGTGCATCTTAGCTCTGTGTCTGGAGCTGTGAGTTCTTGGGTAAGGTATTGCATTTTGTAGCGCCCAGACTCCCCTGTTTCTAAAATAGAGATGCCAACAGCATCTTCCTCATTTAACTGCATGAAAGTGAAATGAGTGGTTATGCCCATAGCAGCCCACGATGTAGCCTGCTCTAGAGGAGATGTAGAAAAGGACTGGTTTAAAATGCAGTATGCTCACAGATAATTTGACATGGAAAATCATACCAACAGCAGCTGGCCACTGAAAAGATGATTTATCACCGAGAAAAGGGGCACACCAATGTGGCAGAATGGGAGGAAAGCACTGGGGTCAGTTAGAAGGTTGAGACAGAGTGGAAGCTGGTAGCAAAGGTCTTTGTCATGGTTTACCCTAGAAAAAAGAAAGGAAGCAGAGAACAGTGGAACTGGCTTGGCTAATTAGGGTTATTTCAGGGGGTTTGGGGATGTAGAAGCTGTGTCTTCTGGTTTTCGGGTACCTAGTTTCAAGTGATCAAGACAGGTCAGTGGTAGCCCAGGGTAGGAGACTGAGATGAGCATATGTCTGGAGTGAGCTCTGGAGTGGTTGGACCCCAAGAGTGTGTCATTCACCCCAATAACAAGAGCTTCAAATGTCAAAGCAACAGGTATAGAAATCACATTCACAGTCAGTTCAGGGGTCCAATGTGGGGCTTTGGTACGCATCTTTGCCATTCCATGGAGGGGGACTGAGTTTTCCAGGGGGAATGTACCAGCCCAAGGTCTCCTGGAATCATACCCAGCTCTGTCTCTAGCTGCAGAATCTACCACAGTGCTTCCCCATTAAGGGCAGTGGCAGTACTGACATGCCTAGACTTTCTCTTCTCTCTGGCTGTGTGACATTTTGAGAGGCTGGGAGCAGAGTGTGAAGCAGAATGAGAAGGGATTCAAATTTGGAGTCAGACATTCCTGTGCTGCTGTTTTCCCTGGCAATGACCACCTCATTTCCATCTTCAGGAAGTTCATCCAGGCTGCTTGCCATTCCTGATTCCTCATCTAGAGCATGCCCTTGATAGCCCCTATCTATCAAGGCTTTGGGGAGGAAGACTGTAAAAGATTAGGAATGTATATGTCATATACTAGGTGGTCAATACGTACATACCCACATTACATAACTGGCAGCTTCTGTAGCCCCATTAATGCCTCCTGTCTCATATGCCCGCCTTTCTACTTGGGACAATCTAGTTTCTACATACCTCAATTGCATGGCAAATGATCTTGAGTTAACATAGATGTCACACCTAGTGATTTCCGCTCAGACTTTACCCTTCTTATCAGAACTCTGGGCACACTCCCCTTCTCCCTGGCTTCTCTAAGGCCGTGTCCTCTCTTCTCCTGCTATGGTTCTCAATCTCACATTAGCTTTTTCCTGTGTTTAAGCTTTTAATCTCTCTCTTTTTTCCACACTGGTCCCCTAGCGTACATACATTCATGATGTGTTCTCTCATTTTCAGATGGATAACTATGTGACTGTCACTGACACCTTCCAGTATTGAAATGCCTCCAGATTTCTCCATAATTCTTTCCCCTAATTATACAATAGCATTCTAGTATAGATGTTTTGGAGTCACACAAAATAGTAACACTACTTCCTATAGGCATTTTAACACACATACTTGGCAGGAAAGACATCTTAGTAGGACTGGTGACCTAAAAGCAAAGCGAAAAAGCATGGAATTTGTCTTGTGTCTCTGATGTGTTCTTTTACTTCTCCATGTCTTCCAGGGCACCCATCCTCACTACCTGTGGTGAACACCATTCATGGCAAAGTCCTGGGGAAGTATGTCAGCTTAGAAGGATTCACACAGCCTGTGGCTGTCTTCCTGGGAGTCCCCTTTGCCAAGCCTCCTCTTGGATCCCTGAGGTTTGCTCCTCCACAGCCTGCAGAGCCCTGGAGCTTCGTGAAGAATGCCACCTCCTACCCTCCTATGTAAGCCACTGGGGTGGGCCTGGGTCTCTGTAAGTGGAGATGTCTGTCTCAGTGTGGTGTAGGAATGAGTCAAAGGGATCTTCTGATTGGCTATACTTTCTTTTTAAATTCTAACTTAATCATTTTTCCTATTACTGAAAATAGATTTTTATACACTATATTCTGATTATGGTTTTCCCTATTCCATTTTTTTCCCCTGTTCCTCCCAGTTCCCCCTCACCTTCTCTTTCCACTGGCTGCATAACTTTTCTGTCTCTTGTTAGAAAACAAACTGACACCTAAGGAATAATAATAAAGTACAGTGAGAAAACAGAAACAAACAAATTGGAACAGGACACAACAAACAAACAGAAGAAAAAAGCAAAGAAAAAGCCTGAGTAACACCTAATAGATACAGAGACACACATGTTCACACACGCAGGAAATCCACAAAAACAAAACTGGAAGTCATAATATGACTCCATTTGAGGAGCAGTATGGAAGCCTAATAGAGCAAAAGCTTCTTAAAATAGATACACATATAAAGGCCAAATAACAGGGAGGACAGAGCCCTAACTAGACATCTCTCATAACCCAATGAAGACTCCAGTTGCAGGAAGGTTACGTCTGTTCGAGTTGTTATCTAGAGGGGTCCCACATGAACTGCAAAGCAACCCAGGCTATTTGTTGCTCTCCACAAATGGACAGCACAGCGCTGTTGCTGAAGACAACACCCACATAACTCTCAGGACATGGAGAAGCTGAGCTGGTGCTACATAGAGCCCTCACCCCTTCTGACTAATGTTCCCGGTACTGGAAGGTACTCTGGAACTCTCAAAGGAGAAAACCAACCCAGTTACACACCCTTCCATCTATAGTGGTGATCAGCTCACAGGACATTTTGGTACAAAAGTGGCAAGAAGCTTGTGGGAGTGGCTAACCAGATCTGATTTGATTTAAGGCCCACTCCATAAGATAGAACCCATAACTCACACTGCTTGTGTGTCCAAGAACCAAAGACTAGATAGCCCAGGGACTTAGGGTAAAACCAAACACTACGGGTCTATGAAAGGAATGTAGCAACAAAATGACTCCTAATGACATTCTGCTAGACTCATAGATCAGTTTCTTACACACTCTACTCCCAAGCAATGCCATGGTTCAAGATGGGAGAATTAATAACATGAGATTGTGTCCTAAGCAATGTCTGGATTGACCCTGTCAGCCCAGTCAGTAGAGCATAGAAACTCAAAGGATGCAGATGGTCGCAGAGCCACCTCCAGGGCACCCAAGGTACCTACAAGTGTCAGTTCAGCTAACATCTCCTTAACAATGCTTCTGAGGAGCTAGGATCCTATCTCTAGATGTCTTCCTGCCTTCCCTTGCTTCTCTTTTTAAAATAAATGCTCTTTTTATATTCTTATTGCAAATGTAAAAATACATACATATTTCAGAAAAGCCCAGGGAAACAAAGACAAAAATTGAAATCATGTACATTTAAATAGTTAGACTAGCTGTTCACTTTGACTCATGTCCAGTTTTTGTCTGTTGCATACCTTCCACTTTAAAATGGATCATGTATACAATGCCACCCTACATAATTGACTATGAACCGAAAGTTTATTAATAGTTGTATTTAATTGGGCATATAACTGTAACTTACTGATCCAGTGTCTCATTTGGGGACATTGAGTTATTTTTTAATCTCAACATCATAAAGGGTGCTGTAATAAAATATATGATAGATAAGTCATTACAAAAAATCATGAATGTCCTAGGACAAGTTCCAAGAAATAACATTTCTGAGCCAGAGTATCTATGTAATTTTCATTACATTTACTATATATGTGTGTGTGTGTGTTTCTTTCCATAGAAATATGAAAAAAGCCATCCAGTAGACCATTACTGAAAATTAAATTTTTAGAAAAAATGATTTCTGTCTATTGTACAAACATAGTAACAATCACAACAATAAAAATTGTGACTTTGCATGTCTCTAAATACCAGTGAAGTTGATCTCTGTACCCATTTTCAACTCTGAATTTCTCTTCCTGTTCTGATGAATATTGTTCTTGGAGGTCTTAGGAAACTTTCCCAGGATGGAGATGTAGAAGTTATCTGTGCTGGCTGCACTCTTCCCACTGTGTCAGGGGACACCTGTGTCACCCTGTTCTTCTGGTTGATGGAAGTGTATTAAGGACTAGAGAGCGTTTACCTGATTGAAGAGCATGGACACCCCGCAGGTCATTCTACAAAGCCTAGAAAAGGGAAAAATTCTGTCTAGACACTGCAGGAACTCTCTTCTCTTAGGGAAGTCCAGCACATAAGCACATCATTCCTGGGTCCAGAATATCCCCAAGGCTCTGAGACAGGAAGAAGTGCCAACTTGTTCTACCTGTTCAAAGTTAGGAGGCATTTATAGAACCATGGGGTTACCTTCAGGAGCCACAGAGACTGTCTGAGGCACTGATTCTCCACTAGTAAGCTCAAATTCACAAAGCAAGCAATGTTGGGCCTCAGATAACATATCCAACTTCTATCTGCTGTAATTTGGGTCTTGTCTCTCCTTCCCAGGTGCTCTCAAGACCCAGTGGCAGGGCAGATGCTCTCAGAGCTCTTCACCAACAGAAAGGAGAGCATTCCTCTCCAGTTTTCTGAAGACTGTCTCTACCTAAATATTTACACTCCTGCTGATCTGACAAAGCACAGCAGGCTGCCGGTAAGCATGGGATCCACTGGTCCATACTTTTAGGTTCCAGAATCGGGCTCTTCTGTGACACTGGGAGGCAATGAGGGAAGCTGTTGGCAGAAATACTACAGACAAGGCCTGAGTCACAAGCCCAATGATGTCAGACTTCGGTGGGGGCTGCCTTTTGTCTGAGATGCTCATCTTAGTCTTCCAAGCTCTCTCACACTAAAAGTAATAAGTCTAGCAATAATGACTACTCTGAATTATTATGGTAAGAATTTGATACCCAGAGTAGGTATAGGCTAATTTTCATGATACTCAAAGCTGAATGTAAAGAGAAAATTGAATGATACCTTTTAAAATATAAACAGATTTTATTTAATGTATTCATTTTATAATGTATTCATTATAGTCCCAATACATAGGGGACTTCAGTAGATACTGCTAGTGTGCAAACAAAAGAAATTTCTTTGATTTTCTAGAATTTGCAATGTGATAAATATGACAATTAAGAAATGATTCATAATGACAGTCAGATTAACATGAATGCTATGTTAGAAACAAAATGCAATTTTCTCATTAGATTTGAAGTAGTTTTCAGAGAAGAAAGGTTATTTAGTTGGGCTATAAAATAATATGCATTTTAATATGCACAAATGGTTCCTAGGAGGACTGTGGGAATGAGATATTTTGGAATTTGAGGGGACAGGAAGCTAGTGCAGTCTGAGAAGCACTTGAGGACCGGAGTCTGATTTCCAGCACCCAGCAGAAAGTAAGACATGGTTGTACACACTTGTAATCTCTGGGCAGGGAAAGGAGATGGGAGGGTCCCTAGAGACCAGAGGTCATCAGCCCAGCAGAGGTGCTGAGGCCAAGGTCCCACTGAAGAGACCCTGCTTCAAACAACAATGAGGAGGGTACCTAAAGACAGGGCCTAAGGCTGACCACTGACCTCCATGTATATACATTTGACATAGACATATACTCCAATGTCTATACATTTGAATATAGACACATACCCCTGCTGGAGAATACCAAGATAAGCTGGACCATCCATCTGGTCCTGTCTTGCCAACAACACACAACCCCTTGGTCTAGAGATGTTCCAGAAACACCATATTGTTCTTTGATAATCAGAAGATTTATAGATGTGTCACACCAGCATCCAATCCTGGAGGTATCATAGAAATGAAGAGTGCCACTCTTCCCCAGAACTCCTGAAATTGGAACTGCAGTTTACAAGCTCTGCACATGATCTCCATGCATGGTGAAATTTTGTTCACTGTTATTCATATTTGGAAGATCAACAATCATTGTATTTAACATTTGAATCTCCTTAGATCCTGCTATCAAATTCTGATGTTTGAAGAAAGGACAGACTACATTAGATAATTGAACTTAACAAAGACACAAACACTGAATAGAGTATTTGTGATTGGGGGGTGATTTCATTTTCCTCTGTCTCCAGTTGGCTGGGTAGCCTTAGGGAAGTCGTTTCAGCTTTCTAACTCTCATTCCTGGTACTGATGACCTGGTGACACTGACTGTGACCTTCAATAGCTTTAAACTATAGGATTCTATGAATAAGCAAGAACAGTTCACTTAAGACTTCTGTGGCACCACAGACTTTCAACAGTGTGTATCTGAGGTGAGACTTTTTCCTGTCCATGAACTGTTATATTCTAGCTCCCTGTTCCTTCATGGTGCGTGACTAACATTTCATGCTATTTCATTGCCTTGTAAGAATCATCCAACTGAGGCGGGAGAGATGGCTGAGCAGTTCAGAGTGTGCACTGTTCTTCCAGAAGATGTGAATTCAGTGCCCAGCACCCATGTCGGGAGGCTCACAAAGGCCTCTAATTCCCTCTCTAGGAACCCATGCTTACCCACACAATCCCACTCTTTATACATATACACACTCTAGAATAAAATGAGCCTATAAACAAAAAAGTGTGTTCCAAATAATTGCACAGCTAGAAACACAGTCTAATAGACATGGTTCCGAGTGAGAAAATTAGGATGTTTTTACTCAAAAGGAGTGTTGATATTTAGGTGAAAAAAGTAAAATTTTGGCTAAAGCATAAAATGCATAGAGACATTTGAGTAACTTCTACAACACAAGTCATGAGGCTTCTTTACTGTACTTTGTATAATGTAAGGAACTGTATATATCACAAAGTCCCATGTTTTCTGATACAGAAACAAGCTCTTTGTACGATATGTAATGTAATACAGATCATGCATTTTTTCTTAAGTCTCAAAACACCTTTCATGCGATCCCTTTTAAAATGTCTATTGATTTATTGTTTGGGAAGTTCATGCATGATACAATGTATTTTGATTGTGTTCATACCCACTCACCCCTTGAAATCCTCTTCCAAATCTTGCTCCCACCTCACTATATATGTATGATGACGGGGCATTATATATGTGATGGGACAAGCTACCTTTTGTAGGCCAAAGTGTTGAGCTGGGCCTAAACTGGAATGGAGAGAAGAGTTCCTGTGGCTGTGTGACGGGTACTGATGTGGTTTGGTTGATGCCCTTCTGAGTCACAGCTTCAACATCAGTATCAACACTGAATGAACTCTATGGTCTTCCCCATTTTGCTATATTCTCCTTGTCCAGGTGATGGTTTGGATCCATGGAGGTGGACTGGTGGATGGGGCATCCACCTATGATGGACTGCCCCTCTCAGCTCATGAAAATGTGGTTGTAGTGACCATTCAGTATCGCCTGGGCATCTGGGGCTTCTTCAGGTGAGCTACTGGAATTCTTACCTGTGTCAGTCTCTTTTCTGTTACTATAACAAAAAGCATAGGATGTGTGATTACATAGAATTCTAATTTACTTAGCTTTAAATTTGAGATGCTAAAAGTCCAAAATTGTGCAATTTCAACAAATGAGACATAGTCGGAGACTTTGGCTGTGTCACAACATGGTACATGTTGTGTAAAATGTAAAATGGAAGCTAAGCATGCAGACTGATCACATGGTGGGACAAGTATTCCAAAGAGGGGGGTGATGTTCCTTTAAAAATTAACTCATTCTCTGGGGAGCAATCAGGGTCTCAAGAGAACTGTATTAATTCCTTTCCAGAGCTGCATCTGCAGTGACCAAATTACCTTTTAATGAATCTCAACTTCCATAGGTCCCTTCACTACCTACTAATGCCAAACACAGACCAGGACATGGAAACTGAACCTTCGGTGGGCAAACCATTTGCAAACCCAAATGATCAATACACAAGTCCTTTCTCCAACTCTAGTCAAAGTCCCATGTGTCTAGACTGTTATTGTTGTAACCATCTACTATTATAGCTGTTCTGCACAGGGCCCAGCATGCTCCATAAGACATATTAAGTCCTGTCATTCCTCTACACAATATTTTTCTGTAGAGGAATCTTAGAAGGTCTTATTAATAAAAACAAACCTGGAGCTGGGTATTGGGGTGAATGTTGGAAGATCAGAGAAGCAGAACCAGCCACAGCCACCTCACCTTGCCAATTCCTCAGCTGATCCTGTTTCCTCAGACTGGAAGCCTCTCAGCTGAACTGTGCTCAAAAGCCTAAAAGCTTAACCAGCTCTAGTTCCTGGTTTTCTTGCCTTATATACCTTTCTGCTTTCTGCCATTACTTCCTGGGATTAAAGGCATGAATCACCATGCCTGGCTGTTTCCAATGTGGCTTTGAACTCAAAGATCCAGATGGATCTTTGCCTCCAGAAGGCTAGGATTAAAGGTGTGAGTGCCACCACTTTCTGGCCTCTATGTCTGTCTAGTGGCTGTTCTGTTCTCTGACCCCAGATAAATTTATTAGGGTGCACAATATGTTGGGGAACACAATATCACCACATTTTCCTGTTACTTAGAATGATACAGAAGCCTTTGTCAATGCCCATAGCATCCATTCCACCTACACCTCACACCAGCTACACTCACTCCTGTTCCTGTGGCCCTGGGGCCTTTGTAACTATGCTTCTCCTACTACAGCTCTGTCTTCTGATACTTGCAAGACCCACATGCTCATTTTATTCAGATCTCTACTAAATGCCACTGCCTAATGAGGTCTTCTCTGGCTATGCAATCTGAAGTATCATGCTACAGTCCCACCCTGCCACCCCATTTCCCCTTTCAGACCTAATTTTATTTTTTTTCACTAGCTTTTCCTATATTCATTTCTTCTGTTGGTCTATGGACTTCAGCAGGAGCCAACTGTAGTTAGAGATTTCATCTGTTTGTTTTCAGATGAGCCCTAGCATTTAGACCCAAGTTGTGTGCATGGTAGGTGGCTCCTGAGTACAAAGTACCTGGATGAAGAGTGTAGGGACCACCACAGAGCATTGTTGTAGGGATGAGTGGCAGGTGAGTGCTCATGTAGGTAATGTGGAGCCCAGTATTATTTCAGAGAACTCACTAAAAGCCCTAGTTTATCTCTTGTGTTTAGAGCACAGTCATGGCATCTCTGCTCCAACTCACTATTGTCCTACAGCACAGGGGATGAACACAGCCGGGGGAACTGGGGTCACTTGGACCAGGTGGCTGCCCTGCGCTGGATCCAGGACAACATTGCCAACTTTGGGGGCAACCCGGGTTCTGTGACCATCTTTGGAGAGTCAGCAGGAGGTTTCAGTGTCTCTGTTCTTGTAAGTGTTTCTAACTCCATGGAGCAACAGATAATCCAGGTGAATGGATGGGTTAAAAGGAGCGCATGATAGAGGAACCCACAGAGACAGCTGACCTGAGCACATGGGAGCTCAGGGACTCTGGACCAACAGCTAGGAAGCCTCAATGGGACCAACCTAGGCCATCTGCATGTGTGTGACAGTTGTGTAGCTTCGTCTGTTTGTAAGGTTCCTAGCAGTGAGATCATGACCTGTCCCCTGGTGCTTAGCTGACTTTTGGGAACCTGTTCCCCATGTTTGATTACCTCACCCAGCCCTGATGCAGGGCGAGGAGCTCGATCCTAACCTCAACTTGATGTGCCATGCTTTGGTCAAGCCCATGGAAGGCCTGTCTCTTTCTGAATGGAGATGGAGGAGGAGAGGGTAGGAAGGGGTTGGATTGGAGTTGGGAGGGATGTGAACAGGAGGAGAGGAGGGAAGGGAAACTGTGGCCAGCATGTAAATAAATGAAAAAAAAAGTTAATTAAAAAAAGAGCACGTGAACAGAGCCCTAAGGGCAAGTGAGTTACTGACTTCCCCTGTGAGCATAAACTCTCTTCCTCCCAGGTGTTGTCTCCCCTGGCCAAGAGCCTCTTCCACAGGGCCATTTCCCAGAGCAGTGTGGTCCTTAATCCTTGCCTGTTTGGGAGAGATGCCAGACCCATAGCTAAGGTATGTGTCACTGTCACCTTGGACAGCTCCTGTGCCAATTACTCTGATCTGGGACCTCAAGGGTTTCTTGCTGTGAGATTCAGCTGAGGTGCTCAAGTGATCTCTGAAGAAGAATGGCTATGCAGGAAGGGCTGTTGCTTTAAGGGACACACTACACTTCATGTGTAACATGTTATCTAGGCCTCCAGCCATTCTGCCCACATTTTAGTGTATAGGAGACACGGCCATCTCCCGTGCATATACGAACACCCTCATTTCTAGGTGGAGAAAGTAAGGCATGAAGAGGCTGAATGGCTTATCTAAGACAACAATGTGTCAGATGTGGGATCTGAAACCAAAGAGTGAAACCCAAACATCCTCTGCAGCTGCACTTGACTTTGAGACCATTAAGTCCTCCTTGTGTTTCTGGGAATAGAAAATGTATCCATTTTATCAGGCACCAGAGGCATAGGGATTGTATAACAAGATCCTGTTCCTGTTCTGCTCAGTAACAGGAGTTACACTCTGGGACTCAACTCCTGTATTTGCTGGTCTAGAATACTGTCAGCAGCCATCCTGTTGCCTTAGAAATTAGGAAATAGAAGAAGCCACAGTCTGCATGGAGGGAGGGAAAGATTCGCTCTTGACCCCTGATCTCTTACAGAAAGTGGCTGCTCTTGCTGGCTGTAAAACCACCACGTCAGCTGCCATGGTTCACTGCCTTCGCCAGAAGACAGAGGAGGAGCTCTTGGAAACCACACTGAAAATGGTAGGTGTCTCCATCCTAGTAGCCCCACCCTGTATATCTGGCTCAAGCGTTCATTTGTTCAGCTATGCTCCGGCTTTATATCCCCTTAAACAGTTTCTTGCCTCTCAGAACTGTCAACTTTCTATCTAAATTGAGATTTTTTCATTGCTTTCTTGTTATGAAATATTTCAAATATCAAAAGGTCCAATAATAATATGATGAGAAATTACATGACAGTCTCCCTCTGCTTTATCAAAACATAATATTTTGAGAAATGGCATACTGTGTGAGGAGCTCAGCAGTGAGGAATCCCAGGCTGACTGACCCTGAAGCCGGATTCTGTGAGGGGTGCAGTTTACAATAAAACCAGTGAGATGTCTGCCAGGGTTCTGGAAGGTGGCAGTAGTCAAATGATGAGGCTGCCCATGGGGACTTGTCTTGAGCCAAGAGCACTTTTTCACTGGGAGTAACTGACTCCTTATGTGGTCTTCAAGTCCCACCTAGATAATATAGGAAGACTTCAGAAGCACCTGTCACCTCGTAATCCTCATTAACCATGAGTGTAAATGGAAGTCAGTAGAGGTTGAGAATTTGCTGCAATTAAATGGAAAACACCATAATGATTTGTTTGTGTGTGGGTTTTATACTTAGAAAACCCTGCAATGGTTTGGTTTAGGATCTTCCTGTGTAAAGTGTTAGGCCCGAAATAGTTGTAGATCAAGAATTTGAGCTGAGTAAAATGAGGAGAACCTGTATGCGTGTGATATGTTCATTCTATCAGTGTATTTCATAACTTCCTGCTCACATAACCTTTATGTAGAATGTAGGGGCTGTTGGGGAATGTATTTATTTCTGGTTAGTCGGATTGCTGCAGACCCCTTACAAGTGGTGCAGATCATGTTTACTATCACTGTGTTTTTCTTGTTAATGCCATCATAGTTTTTTGGTATACATTGCTGTGTCTGGTGATACATTAAAATATGTTCTCATAAAAAAAACTATACTCTCTTAACATCATCCTTTTCAGATTTTTAAGACACAAAATGTTCCCTATTCCCACATATAACTATCAACCTGAGTTTTGGGGATGAAACATGAAACAGAAGGCATTTAAAGAAAGCATCACAATTTATGTTGGTTGGTGTAGAAAATAAACTCACAGCATACTGGTAGCCCAGTTTTCTAGGTTTTTCCAAGGTATTCACTTAATTAAAGTTCTAGGATTGCCATCAATCTACCTACCAATTCATTTGCCAACAATCTATTCATCTTTATAACTGTTAGTTATGCCGCGGCGCTGCCCCTCATGGCTGGTCGCCGCCCGCAGCGACCACGCCGTCGGAGCAGCGTGCTGATTAAAAGAATCATAGCCATGGTTACCTTTTTAGAGCTTTATTGGGGGGGGAAGAGGGGAGAAAGTGTGAGAGAGAAACAGAGAGAGACACACACACAAAAGGGGGGAGGGAGAGAGGGGAGCTGACGGGAGGAAGGAGCGGAGAGGAGAGGGGACAGAGAGCTCACAGAGGGCTCACCCTCTTTTTAGGCTGGGAAGCCAGCGAAGGCTGATGACGTAATTAAGGATCAAATCCTTACATTCTAGACTTTCCCTTATTATAAAAAAAAAGCAGGTAGATGGGATTAGGGGCGTCCTTCCTCTCAAAAACTGCTTCCAGCTGACTTTTGGACATTGGTTGGCTCTGGGGGGAATGGAGAAGTGGAGTTTTCCGAGGTAGACAGGCGTTGTGGGATGCTTGCTGTCTGTCATCCGTTTGCTCTGGAGACATGTATCCCTCTTGGCTGTGGCTGGGAACTGTCTGTTTGACAAGATGCTGGTGACATAGAAAAAAACTTAGAGAGATAAAAGAATCATTATTATTTTTGGAGTTGGCATTTAGCTGAGGTAGATCTGGCCTGCCCCTATGGATTTTGAAACATGTTAAGCTTTATCAGAGACAGATTATTTTAAAGCACCTGTTTCCTTTATTAGTTTGGCATCGAGGAGACGGGTGATCAATTGTTAAAAGCATCTCACAGTAATAGATGTTTATATTAAAGTCTTTTTGTAGTGCCCAGATGCTTTTGGGCCTGGGGGTGTAAATACCTTTTAGCTGTTACAGTTTCTTATTTGATGATCTCTGGACTTTGGTTCTGTGGTGGTCCTGTACCATTAGCTGAACAGCGAGTTAGAACAGAGAACTGGGAAGAGAAAAGCTTATGGTACACGAGAATTAATTAATTAATTAATTAATTTATTTATTGGAATTAGGGACAAGGCAAAGATCAGGGCCCTGTCTGTATGCACATGAGAAACACAGGCAGTGGATCTGGAGTGAAGCAATGAGCTCTTATTTTAGGTGGAAATCTTTTTTCACTAAGTAACTCTGAAGGTGCAATTAAATCTGGTGAGGTGGTAAGGCTGTCCTCTGTACCCAACAATAAAGGAGAGGTGGCATCCCAAAACTTCCAGGACTGAGTCAGTGGCTCTGGTGTCCAGAAGGAAAGAAACAGATCGCTTCCCTGCTGTGTTCTGGGTTCCCTGCCATGTCTGTAGCCAAGCCTAGGTGCTGTGGGACGGTCTGTATGTCTGTATTGCTATGATTGGTCAATAAATAAAACACTGATTGGCCAGTGGCCAGGCAGGAAGTAGGTGGGACAAGGAGAGAGGAGAATTCTGGGAAGCGGAAGGCTGAGGCAGAGAGACACTGCAGCCGCCGCCATGACCAGCAGCATGTGAAGATGCCGGTAAGCCACCAGCCACGTGGCAAGGTATAGATTTATGGAAATGGATTAATTTAAGCTGTAAGAACAGTTAGCAAGAAGCCTGCCACAGCCATACAGTTTGTATGCAATATAAGTCTCTGTGTTTACTTGGTTGGGTCTGAGCGGCTGTGGGACTGGCGGGTGACAAAGATTTGTCCAGACTGTGGGCAAGGCAGGAAAATTCTAGCTACACCTAGGTCGTAGCTTGAGGTACCCATGCATCTTGGTGCCTGGGGGCAGCAAGCTGACTCTGTCTTTCTAGGCGGCACTTTTAACAAGGCTGTTGATGGCCTGGCAGGGCATTTTCTAGCCCATGGCCTTTTCCTCACTTAAAACAGGGACCCAACAGCTTTAGGGAGTCAGTGAGTGCCAGCACTTGGCAATTTTGTTTTCGGGCTTTTATCTCTTCCCTGGCACACCTTAAATGCCACAGATGACTCTTTTGCCCTTGGGGTCAGGAGCCTTGCTCTCCAGATGCTTAAGTTTTAGTCAGGGAAGTCAGGGAGGTCTGGGGAACAAGAGATGGATTTTACTCCGTGTCCTGAACTTTTTTTTTTCATGATTGGTGGCTTAAGGACAGCTTTTGGAAGACTTGTCTGAGGCTATAAGCTGATTTTTTGGCTTAAGAGCCATCCTGACTACTGTAAATTTATTTGCATGGATCTTAGCCACTTCCAGACCTGTCTGTGCTTCTCAAGGCAGTTTGAGAATGAGTGGGTGGAGTTAAAGGTGAGTTAAGGCGAGTTGTAGAAACCACCCAAGCCCGCCCACTTAAGCCCGCCCACTGCCAGTGGAAGTAGGACAGAAAAGGTTGCACGTGGAGACGCAGAAGTGGGGAAGGAAAAGGATTTAGTTAGAACTTTAGTAGAAAGCTTGGAGATAAAGTAAATCTTATTTGTCCGTTCGCTGGCAGAAGTTCCTGCAACTCTATTATGGGGCCAGGTTTACGCCGCTATGTGGCCACGTTTAACGGTGCCCGCCCCTATCCACCAATGTATCCACCCCTTTGTCCCATGACTGTAGCCGAGAGAGAGAAAAAAAATTAAAATAACAAACCTGGATCAGACTACAATTTTGGGCGTCCCCAAAGAGTGGAGAGAGATCCATGAGTCAGCTCAACTTCGCCATCCTCTTCGTCAAGGGATGAGAAGGGCTGCAGCTGCACTGCAGTTGGTCTACCTGGTAGACCAGGACAACATTTGCTTTCTCGTCAGAAAGGGAAATGTGCCATTGCCAGTGCAGCCCGAGGACAACCCCCGGGGTGTCTGTCGCAAAGAATATAGCTCAGACTACAGCCGTGAGAACAGCGGACTTACTGTGGTGAAGAATCATGGTGGTAGTGGTGGGGGTCCAGCGGAGGTGGCGAGGGACGCGCCTTGCTGGATGGGGGAAGAGGCCGCAGTAGTTACAGCGAGTCCTCCGTGTTCAGTGGTGTATCCGAGTCACGGCACCAATGTTAGTTATGCCACAGCATTAGTTGCCCCTCATGGCTGGTCACCGCCCACATCTACCATGCCGTTGGAGCAGCGTGCTGATTAAAAGAATCATAGCCATGGTTACCTTTTTAGAGCTTTATTGGGGGGGAGAGGGGAGAAAAAGAGAGAGAGAAAGAGAGAGAGAGACACACACACAAAAGGGGGGAGGGAGAGAGGGGACAGAGAGCCCACAAAGGGCTCACTCTCTTTTTAGGCTGGGAAGCCAGCAAAGGTTGATGACGTAATTAAGGATCAAATCCTTACAATAATTGAGTCCTGTTCATCACTTTTTTCATCAATCTAGTAGAGATCCATCTAAAACTTTGAATTAATCCCTTTCCAATCTATTCATTATCCGTGAATCAGTCAATCTCTACCTACATGCCTTCACCCAGACCTCCAAAACAATAGTCTGTTCTATATCTACCTATTACTTTTCATGTGTATTTTTAGTGAATCCACCTAAATAAACAGTACTTGTATTGATCAGCTACATCAATACATCCATCTGATATCTGTGTCTCTATCTATTTTTGGTCCATACAGAAGGGAGCTAAAAGGGAGACAATGAGAATATAAACTGAATGCTTTTCTGATCACAACAAAGAAATGCCCAGGATGCAATGCGTTGCAATGAGCATGCAAGATTTGGGGTTTTCTCATCTCAGATAACCTTGTTAAGGTTCTGTGAACAGAAAAAGAAATATGTTGTACAGAATTTTCAAATAATAAAAATGTCCTGGAACAAATGGCTTAAGATGTGGCTGGATCCAGACACTCTGAGTATACTGTTGGGGATGTACCTATCTCCATTCCTTAGCTCCCCATTCTTATTTGAGGGGAAATGGGGGGATTCTCTCTAAACTAGTTTGCTTTCTTAGCAGGTTAAAGGTTTTAGAATTCTAGACTAATAGTCTATATGCTTGGGAGGTAACTGTACTAAACAATTCAGCAGTAATGTTAAGTGTACACTCAGTTTTCCTGATCTTTTACCAAGATCTCTGATTTCTGTGAGGCAGAGTGTAGAGAGGAGACAGAAAAACCAACTGAGAAGTTCCACCACTGCATTAATCCAGGCAAGGCATTTCCTAGACACAATGCTCTGGGTCATATACAGTTGCCTGCATTCCTGAGGCAGGGTGAGGAAGGAGAAAAAGGCAGGGGTGATGTTGAGGGGGAAATGCTGTTCTGATGCGCATCCCAGCTTCAGCCTTGTCTTCACCCTAGGCACTGTGTGCCCCCTACCACTGCCTTGACCTAATAACTACTCTCTACAGGAGACATCAGGGTGTTGTGCTGGAGAAAACAGACGAGGGAGAGAGGTAAAGAGATGGAGAGCACAGGCAGAGGCCCCAGACATCCTCTCCATGCTCTGGAGAGCCTGAGTGGGCCCCAGGTCCTGTCTTTTTACTACATCTGCCCCCATCCTGTTTCACCATATGCCCAGACCCTGAGGATCCAGCATATGGTCTTCTAATTCTGGGTCCTGCCAAGGAAGAATCAGGAGAAAGAACCTAATATCTTAGGGTGAAACTCAAAGGATCTACTTATGTCTAAGGGAAGTTCTTCACCCACTTTCTCTGATGTTCTCTCCACAGAAGTTTGGTGTTCTTGACTTTCTTGGAGACCCCAGAGAGGTAAGGGCCTTTGCTTTCTGTATTACAAGTGTCGAGTCCTACCCATTAAAGGAGAGAAAAGAACTCTCCTTTGTAGAGCCCTATTGTTTCTTATGTGTATTCTGCTCAGTTCCAGAGAGGGAAAGTCACTTGTTTGGTAATATAGTCATGGCAGCCAGGGGCAACCAGGGTAGCCTGATTCCCAGTTCAGTGCTTCTACTCAGCAACTGGATCCCCTAGAGTCACCTATTCCCCTCCAGTGGACATTTTCTACTTCTAAAATGATCTATAGGAGAAGGATGAACTAGACCTTTCAAAGAGCTGAGATGACTCACTAAGAGTCCAGGAGCCCTCACCAAGGAGCACAAGTCACATGGGATGACAAAGGGCTGGTGTATGAGAGAGGAGCCTGACCAAAGTCTCAGTGATGAGGATACTGCCCCCCTCCCAGCATCCAGAATACACCCATGGTACCCCTCCTCTCCCCCTGTCCTACTTCCTAGCACTGACCAGGATCTGGTGACATTAGGTGTGTAGCATCTCCAGTCTTGGCCTCTCTGTTCCCTCCCAGGGGAATCCCTGTTCTTACTATGTAGGAGGAAGGTGTAGGAGCTGGGACAGGACAGTGAAGAAGTCAAGATTTTCTACTTTCTTAGAAACTTCTCTTCTAATGGGGCACAGTATCAGGAAAATGAATTGATAAATTGTGTTGTGTATCTGGCAGTGGTAGAGGAGAGAGAGTTGGCGAGTAGTTTGTGTGAAGGGCAGATTCGGGTTATAGCTTGAAGAGTCAAGCCATGCTGGAGGGAAGTGAAGTCAGCTATCTGAAGCCTAGAAACTTTGCAGCCTGTAGCTGCAAAGGCCTGCTGTAGGATCGTGTGTGTGAAGTAGAGGCAGTCAGGACAGAAACAGACTTGAGTCGGGGGAGGTGGAGGAGGAGGGAGATGGGGGTTGGCTATTGAGAAACTTGGGTTGTGATTCAGCAGGATGAGGGTGGGGGTGGGGCGGGTATCCAGGAGGGTCTGAATGGAGCAGTGAGATGTGTTGAGTTTACAAACATCTCTTTGACTGCAATATGGAAACAGATAACAGAGGAAGGGCGGCGGGGGGGGGGGGTGGGGGGGTGGGGGGGTGGGGAGCAGAGACCTGCCAGTGGTCACTGTGTGACTACAGCACAGGCAAGGGATTCTGGTGTCTATGCCAGGTCACGGTGGGTTGGAAGCATCAAGCAGTAGGTGTGGCAGCAGGATCCGGAAGCTGAGAGTTCACACCTTGAACTGCAAGCAACAAGTAGACAGTGCCAACCAGAAGTGATGAGCTTTAAGCTTTCAGATCTCCCAGTGACTGACACACTCCCTTCAGCAAGGCCACACCTTTTAAAGCTACCTAAACAGTGCCACCAACTGGGGACAAAGTGTTCCAACAGGGAACACTTAAACCACACACATACACACACAAAATTGTGTATCATTTATAAGTTATAATATATTTATAGTTAAAAATCATGTACAATTTTAAGTATATATGTAAAATGGTATATAATTTGTTACATACACATACATATATAATATACATATGTTGTATATATTGTATATTTTGCTTAAGATCAATACCCACTCCCTGCCAATATTGTTTCTGGTTCCCCGGGCACATTTCTGTTTTTAGCAACTCATAGACTTAGCCCCATCTGGGAGCCACGTGAGTCTGTGTGCTGCCCAAGCTTTGAGACAGGTAGAAAGTGGAGTCTGATGTTACATGGGGAAGAGTAATCACAGACATGGCATTTTTTCTTCCCTAGAGCTACCCTTTCCTTCCCACCGTGACTGATGGAGTGGTGCTGCCAAAGACACCGGAAGAGATCCTGGCTGAGAAGAGCTTCAACACTGTGCCCTACATGGTGGGCATCACCAAAAAAAGAGTTTGGCTGGAGCATGCCAGTGGTGAGAACACACAGGCCTCTTAGCAGTACCCATACAGCCTCAACCCATACAACACATCTTTGTTCCTATGCGTCCTTTCTAGTCACAGTCTCCAACCAGCCCAGAGAAACTGTCAACACTGCCATATTTCCATGAAAACATTCTCCAGAATGGCCCAACTGTCCTCTGGGAACTACAGACCTAGAAAACCCTCTCCATAGACACTATCTTTCCTTAAGGAATCCTAAAATTCCCAGGCTGGAAGGGTCTGTAGAGAAGACGGTGATGCAGATGGAGTAATAAGGGACATCTTGAGAACAGAAGGAGCTGGAGTTCAGGAGACGCAGGCTGGGGCACAGTAGCTTCCACCTTGGACCTGAACTATTGGGTCATATAGATCTCCATGAGTGTTCTTGGTACTTCATTGTTGAGATCCATAAAATCACTTCAGAATAAACTAAAATTGTTTCTGGAAGGTAAGGAATATGGAGGTCTTTCCTCTGTCAAAGAAAAATTCAGACACTGACTAAACCAGTAAGATGTGTCTTATTTCGTAGAATTTTGCAGTGAGTTCAGAGTCCTGATGTGTATGGAGATTTCCAGGCTGAGATAAGCTCCAAGAGATGCTGCGGTAAGCAGTGAGTCAGTGTCTCTAGTTACTGAATTTAATTCATGCTCACTTACCAGGAACAAATTCCCTTTTCATCATGATAGGACGCAAAGATGCAAGTTGAAGTATGGGCCTCAGCAAGTGAATTCTTCATTCTCCATGGTGACCCAAAAGGAGATCAGGAGTTACCTCCCCAAAGGGTCACATTTTCAAAAGGCTAAAGAGTTGCAAGCAAATTTTTCCTCAAGCCCTTGAGAAAATAATGTCGCTGAGGAAACTATCTCACAGGACAGAGAAAGGATTGGTGATCACAAGAGAGGGCTCAGGGGCCAGTCCACCTATCACTAAGTTCAGGCCAGAGATAGAGTAACTCCAGTTGAGTTTCCTGAGCTTTCCCAGGCACCAAAGAGAGACCAGTGTCATGCTAGGGCTCTGGGCTGGCCTTTAGCTGCTGGAAGCTGTACTGGAATAGGATCAAGTTTCTCAGTACAGACATTTGGACAGGGTCTAGACACACAGAAGTTTCCCCAGCTCTACCTGCAAAGAAATTGCAGAAGTCATCAATGAAACAGCCATTTGGTTGACTTGACTCTGGCTTCCATAGACACCTGAGATACAGGCCAGGGCTTGTGTCCTCCCTGTACTCTCAACACTATCCTAGACTGACTACCACTCATTCTCTGAAGTACTAGTGCGTGTTTGTATTATATAAATTATATATAGTATAGATGTGCTAGTTATAGAATATCTAATATGTCATATATGTGATATGTGTATCCTCTTGTACTACATATATTTCTAGATACAACCTCATTTTTTTCATAGGTTATTTCTTCAAACATGAAATTTCACATCTAACAAGGCCTGGTAAAGGAGCTTCCTTCTGTATTGGTTTGGATGTTTGATGTTTTTGCTTCTTTCTGTTAATTCCACATGATTCACAAATGACAATCATTGTGTTTAACAGATGATAGGCTTCCCACTTTCTGAAGACAAACTGGACCAGAAGAGGACCACTTCCCTTCTTTGGCAGTCTTACCCAATCCTTGTAAGAATTTAGAGATTCATGGGACTCGGCTGAGAAACAAAGAAGTATGGGTGCTTGCCTCCAAACACACGCAATGCAGTAGCTAAAAGTACTTATGTCTGTGTCTCAGCCCGTGTTCTGGTTTGTATGCTTTAGTATAATGTAAGAAACATTTGTCACTTGTTGCTTAAAAATTCCAGTATTCCCAGGACATATTATTGGGGAAAAAAGGATTCTTTTTGGAAAGCTAGCAAAAGATGGAGGCTATCATCAGCAAAGGCCAGCATATCTAGGGAGTGGAGACCCAAGACATCTGTAGGTAATTGTTGGGAGGCAAAGAAGACAGGTGGGCACCACAATAATTTACAAATTTTGAGGGCTTTGAATTTCTGACACATGGGTTGCTACTGTCAATAGGTCACTGGATGTTCTGGGCTCTGATAAGCTAGAGAAAGTTATTGACAAGCAAATCTCATGAACCATGTCTTTCTCATTGCATTTCTTACAAATACTTTTTTATGATCACTTTCTGACCCACTTTAGAACATCTCTGAGAGTCTGATTCCAGCTGCCACCGAGAAGTATTTATCAGGGACAAATGACCCTGCCGGAAAGAAAGACCTTCTCCTGGACTTAATGGGAGATGTGATGTTTGGTGCTCCATCTGTGATTGTGTCTCGTGGCCACAGAGGTGAGTGCATGGGAGGTGTTGCATGGGAGAAAGCTATAGACTCACCAGCTAGGCCTCCAACACACCCTCCTCTTGAATTAGACAGGAAAGCTGCTGAGGGTCAGGCCTCAAAAGCAGGTTCCCTATGACCTGCAATCTTTTGTTTCACCTCTGCCAGTAGGAGTCTATGAGAAAAGTGTTCAAAAGTAATTTACTGTAGGAGATAGTACCACCAAACACTATGTTGGCATGAAGTAACACTTAGAAAAGACTGAGGCCAAACTAGTGCACTGCCTAGCATGTGCCACTCTTAGATAGTTGCAGCTTAGGGTTTTTCTTACGTTTTTTCTCTCTCAGCAGCAAAAGAGCTGTCTATACTCACCTGTCATTGGCTAAGAGCTCTTCCACAGGGATTATTAGGTTTATGACGTCTTTATCTGTTACAAACATGAGCACAGTTGTTTCTAATGACCAGGAAAAGGCTCAGGCAAGTCCTGTTGATGTTTTATGTGCACGTCAGGCTGGCCTGCCCAGAAACATGGGCAGTTAGTAAGAAGGTGTAATTGTTCCTTCTCCCACTCCATAACAAAAAATATGACATGTCGAAACTTAAGGGAAGGAGGCTTTACTTCAGCTCAGAATTTTCAGCCTGTGATTTGGGGAGTTTGAACAGCTCCCATCATGAGTACAAGTAAGTATTGAAGCTGTGTGGAGCAGCAACAGACATGGTCCTGACTGGGTCATATGACCCAGTGACCTACTTTTTATAAACAAGGCCACACCTTCTCCAGTTCGACTTCCACCCAGTAATGTGTTAGAACTTTGAATGCATCAACAGATAAAATATTAGCCATAATGATCTAATTGTCTCTGGAAACACTCCCATAGACACAAAAGTAGGATTTACTAGTTTTCTAAGTATTCTTAATGTACCCAAGTCACTGTGACTTACTGTCAAAGGTATTGCATCTGCCAAAACGGCTCCTTCTGTGGGGTTAAGATGATTTTCTAGCATTACTTTTGCAGTTACCTGTGAAAAACTACAGTAGTGAAGAAAGAATGGAGAATACAGCATAATGAAATATTTTGAAAGAGAGAAACTTTCTATCATTTCGTAAATTGCAAATTGATAAGTTATACTTACCAACTTAATGGTGTACACATTTTTTGCTTGATTATACAATGCCTAATAATTATATCAACTGATTAACACACACATTTCTTCAAATAATTAACATTTTCTACAGTGAGAAGACTTGAAATTTCCTCTCAGCTATTTTTTTGGGGGGGGGCGGGTTCGGGGTTCAAGACAGGGTTTCTCTGTGTAACAGTTCTGGCTGTCCTGTCCTAGAACTCACTTTGTAGACCAGGCTGACCTTGAACTCACAGAGATGTGCCTGCCTCTGCCTCCCAAATGCTGGGATTAAAGGCGTGCACCACCACCATCCCGCTTCCTCTCAGTAATTTCATCATTAATATATACTATACTGTGGGTTGGATGACTAAAAAGAGAAAGAATTCCTTCCTGCTGGATATTTTTATTCCTCTTCTTCTTCATCTTCCTCATTCCTTGACCTCCAATCTCTTAACCCCAAGTTTTGTCTGTATGCTTGTGAGTAAATCTAGATTTCACAATGAGTAGCAACAAATGACATTTATCTTTCTATGCTCAACTATTTAACATGTCATGGTGCTCTCTGACTCACCCCACATTGTAAAACTAACCATTTCCTTTTTGAGGCTAAAGAGAACTCCGCTGTCTACACATCTGCATTTTCCTTCTCCTCTGATGCTGATGGGCACAATTGATTCTGTAGCTTGATTGTAGTATGTTCTGCTGCAATGAATGTAGGGTGCAGACATCTCAGAAAACTCTTCCCAAATATTTGAAGTAAACACCCAGTAGTGACACCACTGGGCCATATTGTGGCTTTGCTCTCAGTCTCTTGGGAACCCCACATCGCTGTTCATTCACTTCAATAGTATTTAGAGGGTGGCCTTTTCTATACATATTTACTACAATTTTCTATTTTCACTTCTCAATAAAATCTATTTGGATCATGAGAGAAGACTTTCATTATTATTTTAATTTGGATATTTACATATATTCAATGATAAGATAATAAGAACTTTTCACTTCTTGTTTATGGTGTTGGTGTTAAATCTGTGTTAACTCTAAGTAATTTTTTTCCATGAATTTCCAGAATTACTGCTTTTCCTTTATGATTCTACTTGTGATTGGGGGTTTCTCTTCTCTTCAGTATGGTTTCATTTATGAATGTGGAAATCTGGTTTTCTCAACAACATTGGCTGAAGACTGTTTTATCTTATCTTATATTCTCGTCACCTTTGTAAAAAAGCAGTCAGTCCCTGCCTGTGTTCTGATCTTTGTTATATCCCATGGTTCAATGTATACACATGGGTAAAGCAACTACCATACTGTTCAGTAACTGTGGATACAGAATAGAGTTTAAAATAAGGCAGTGGGATAGTTCCAGTGTTGTTCTTACTAATTATGATCATCTTGGCAGCAAAATTTTTAGATTTTTTTTCTCTTTCTATGAGGATGAATGGCATTAGAATTGGAGCAGATATTTTATTAAACCAATAGACCACTGTGAGTACTATGGACATTTTAAAATGGATCCTTACACTCCATGATCTGGAGATGTCTTTGTATTTATTTATGTGTTCATTTTCTTTAACCTATGGGCCATAGTTTTCAGCATTCAGCAGTAGTACCATTGGATTAAATTTAGTTTTATATTCCGACTGCCATCATTGTGTAGGTTTCCCAAGGCTTCTGTGGAGTGTTCAAGATGTCTGTTGCTGGCATAGAGGTAGTCCAGCTGGCTGACTGACAATCCTTCGGGTCAAGGCAGCCAGAGCAGTAAGAGAAAGTCCAACAGCCACTAATGATGAGGTAAAATGGTCCTCATTTTTTGCTAAGTTACAGAAAATTAATATCAGGAATAATGCATACAAAAGAACTAAACAGAATGTGTCCTTAGCAGGAGCAGTGATCTTAAGGATTTTAACTATTTATCACTTGTCCAGTGGTCTAGGGAGTACTGGGTCCCCTTAACTGTCTCTGCTCCTTCTGGGTTATCCTGTTCTTGTGCATGTCCTTGTTTGTAGTAGTTTCTTATGTCAGGTTCTGCCTCTGGGTTCCCTGTTGTAGAGTTTCCTCTTTCATTTCTGGTTGTGAGTCTTTAAATTGATTTAGATCTTCCCTCTTCTTTTGTGGTTAGTAGATTTATCAATTTAGGGTGTTTTTTTTTTCTTTCTTTCTGAAAAAAAATCTCAGTTTTGTTCATCTTTCTTATTTTTTAAATTCTCAAGCTTCTGACTTTATGATTTTGTTCTTTCTTTGAACTTTGGTGTATAATCTCAGGTTGTTTGAAACTTTTCCTCTCTTAACATCAGTGTTTATTGCTATAAGACTCCCTTACAGCACTGTCTATCACTATTCCCTCACTATCACCCACATGTGTTGGCATGGTGCACTGTTTTCCTAGTTAAATTGTGCAAAGACGGTTTCATGCATGTAGATAATGCCTTCTGATCACTCTCAGTCCCTGCCCTTTTACTCCCTCTGTCCCCCGTCACTCCCCCTTTGCTATATTCATTTCCTTTTTCTTTGCGACCACTGAGTTTAACGGGGGGCCACCTGTGTGGCTGTGGGTATGGAACTATCGGTGGAGCCTGGTGGGCTCACCTGAGGGTAAACATCAGATGGGTAATATCTCCTTTTCCCCAATAATTCATCAGTAGCCAGTGGTCCATCAGCGAGGAGTAAGACCTCATGAAACCCTTCGCTTCCAAGATGGGCCACTATAGGACCAATGCTTCAAAATCCTAGGACAGGCAGTACAGCTGCTGTGAATTCACGACTACAGTGGTTGTGTCGTGCCCAGAAGACAGGACTTCACGGCCATTCTCCCTGTATTCTGGCTCTTGAATTCTTTCTACCACCTCTTATACTATGTTCCCTGAACCCTAGAGGAAAAGGTACTTCATTCTCATTTGTTTCAAATGTATTCTCAATTTTAATTTCTTCTTTGGGAAATCTGTTGCTCAGGATCATGTTTCTTAGCCCTTGAATTTGAATTTTCCAAAATGATTCTTGTAGTTGATTTTTTAAAATTTATTTTTAGTGTTGTAAAAGTAGGTATTTGGTACAATTTTAGTCTTCTCAAATTAAATGACTTGTGTGTGTGTGTGTGTGTGTGTGTGTGTGTGTGTGTGTGTGTGTGACACACTCAGTCTACACTAGAAAATGTTCGGTGGGTGTCTGTCAACATTGGATAGAGTATTCTTGCCATGGTTTGCTTTCTATTGCCGTGATAAATACCACAACCAAAAGCCCTTGGAAGGGAAGGGTTTATTTCATCTTTCATTTCCACATCATAGTTCATTATTAAGGGAAATCAGGGCAGGAGCTCGAGCAGAAACTGAAGCAGAGACCATGGAGGAGTACTGCTTACTAGGTTGCTCTCAATAGCTTGTTCAGCTCTCTTTCTCACATAGCCCAGGACCACCAGCCCAAGTAACTACATTTTGTGTCAAGAGAACATAATCTTAGCATGCACAATTCTGCATATTTCTGCTTAGTCTCTTTGTCCCAATACATTATCAAGTCTAATATTGCTTGTGAATTTTCTTCCTGAATGATCTGCCCCTTATTGTAAATGTGTGTATTGGAGACTCCTTATTGCTGTGGTATTCATTGTGTCCTGTCTTTCTCTTCATAATCTCCACTATTTGTTCTATATATCTAGGAGCCCTGGTGTTGAGTCTGTATTTGCCATTGTTATGTGCTATGGTTGATTTGACCCTGTCCTTAACATGATGTCTTTATTTGTTTCTTTTGAGATAAGGTCTCACACTGCAGTTCGGAATGGTCTATAAATCTCTGTGTATCTGACAGGTCTCAAATTCCTAGTAATTCTCTCTCAGCTTCCAGAGTTCTGTAAGTAAAGGTGTGAGCCACCAGGTGCAGCTCATTATGTTTTTAAACTCAGACCCTATGGTCTAATATAACAATTGCTACCATTCCTCTTGTTTAGTTTTCCTTTGAAATTACATCCATTCCCATCCTTTCTCTTCCAACCTTCATTTCCACTAAGGTAAGCCTGTGGGTATGGTATATTTAAAAATCCATTCAATTCATTTCCTTTATTTCAGAATTTACATTAAAGATAATTTTGGTCCTCAAAGACTTACTACTGATACTTTGGTGGTTCCATTATGATTTTATAATTTTTCCTTCCTCTTTTGGTGCCTTTCTTTGTGGTTTTTCTGCTGTTCTGAAGGAGTATGCCTTTAATTTTTTTCTAATTTTGGGTTATGGTTCTACTGAAGACTTTTGCTTTGTGTCTAACGTAAGTCCTACATCTGCCATTGTGCTTTCATAGGTATTTTGTTTCAATGTGCTTGTGTGTTTGCCATGCACCCATGCCATCATGTCATGGTGCAGGTCAGAGTGGGAGTCAGTTCTCGTGTTACATCATAGGAGTTCCAGGAATTGAACTCAGGGCTTCAGCCTGAGCTATCTCACTGGCCCCTAGTGTAATTCTGACAGCCTATAGTAAGCTGGTAAAAGTGTAACTCTGATAACATGTAACAGTTTATGGCCGTATGATTCTGAATGCTTCTTTTCTCTTGTGATAACATGATTACTTTATGACTCTACCTCTTGATAAACACACACTTTCTGTATTTTATGTAAAATCTGTATGATTGGATGTCAGTCTATTTCAACCCTACTTGAGGAGTTGCCTCAGCTATAATCATTAGCATAATTTTCTGTTGACTCCTTGTACTATGTAGATTAAAACTGTGTCCATATCATTACTATGATCCTTGCATGTGCCACATCTGACTCATTTTACAGCACTGACTTTCATATGTCTCATGTTATGCATGCTGTCTTGAAGTTTCAATTTAAAGAACTCCCTTTAGCCATTTGTATAAGGCAGGACCAGGGATGATAAGGCCCATAGCTTTTGCTGGTCATGGAAAGTTTTTATTTCTCCCTCCATTTTAAAGGCTCGTTTCTTAAATACAGAGCTCTGGGCTGGCAGTTCATTTCCTTCAGCACACTGGCAGTCAGCCATGCTCCATGGGAAGGCCACATATCCAAGGATATTTGGGAAGCACAAATTGGATTTGATTGGTTAAAAAAAATGAGGAAGTTGGGTGGGTAGGAAGGGTGGGTCTGGGAGGGCTTAGACGAGGGAGTGAATATGATCAAAACACATTGCACATTTTTTTTGCGGGGGGATTAATAAAAATAAAGACAAAAGCATTTGTTTTGAACAGAAAAGTTACAAACATATCTTCTGCTGTTTACCTTCAAAAATGTGTTCTCATCCACAAAGTTCTCTGCAGAGTTCCAGTTTGGGCTCCCTTTCTAAAATAACTGTGCAACAAAGACAAGGTGAAACTGTCTTTCCAGGAAGCTCTACCTGACTTTGGAGCACTGTTTCATAGGTGGATTGCAGTCACAGGATGGCCTAAAGCTGTGGTGATAGAGTTGTGAGTTAATTAAATTATTCCTTATCCTGTATTGTGATGACATGTGCTGTCCTCATCCACTTCTGTGGATGGATAGCTCATGGTATAAAGTAATGATGGTGTATTTAATGCAATAGACACATAATTACCTCAAATACATGTATGAAGTATATGGGTGATAAAACAGAATTACAAATGGATAAAGGTGTATATGTATTTATAAAAATAAGAATATATAAATGTATGTATATGTGTCTTGTAATAGAGTAGGAAGCTTTTCTGGTAAACTTACACATTTTCAGCATTTTGAATCATTTTCCTACTATATCTAATATGTGGGTATCTATTCCATTATTATAACCATTGTTTTGAGAGTCCTAGACTGGAGTTTTATGAGCCAGTACATAAGGAACAAAGATTGGTACCTCCCTTGTCCCTATAAGCAAAATAGTGACATCTTGACCCTTGACAGGTCATCTTTGTTGGTGAGAGAGGAGTCAATGGAGAGGAGGAGAAAGGTTGGAGGAGACACAAGTTTACCTTGCCCTGGCACTTCAATTTCACCACCATTTATAGGCCATAAACATGGGGGGAAAACCAAATGCTACACAGCAATAAAATGACCGTTAGTTAATGACATTCTGCTATGCTGATAAGTGTCTTGCCTAGCCAATTATCAGAGAAGCTTCCTCCTGCAGCAGATGGGAACAAATACAGAGACCACAGGTAGACAATGTGCAGAGTGAGAGCCCTTGGAAAATAGAGCCCTAAATGGGACGTCTCCATTGAATCCCTCCTCTCGGGGATCAGAGAAAGAAAACTGTTCAAGAGAAGGCAGAAAGGACACAAGACCTTCTAGACACAGCAGATGGGCTGCCCATGTGAACTCACGGAGTCCGTGGCAGAACAGGGTCTGCACAGGGCTAAGCCAGACGGAGTTCCAGTGCTGAGAGAGGACGTGGACACATCATGCTTCTCTAGCCCAGAAGCTATCTCCAGTTCACAGCCACTTACACAGGAAAAATGAGTTTACTCCGACGGAGTCTCACTGGGTATATCCTTAACTCTTTTTTTTCTTTCATTTTTCTTTATTAAGAAATTTTCTACTTACTCTATATACTATCCATAGATTCCCCCCTCCTCCCTCCTCCCACACCCCAGCCCTCTTTCCTGAGCCACCCTGCATCCCCACATCCCCCAAATCGAAGTCTCCCATGGGGAGTCAGCAGAGCTCAGCACACTGAGCCTAGGCAGGTCCAAGCCCCTTCCCACTACGCCAAGGCTGTGCAAGGTGTCACACCACAGGCACCAGGTTCCAGAAGCCTGCCCGTAGACCAGGGACAGATCCTGATCCCCCTGCCTGGGTGTCCCCCAAACAGTTCGAGCCAAACAACTGTCTTCCATATCTAGAGGGCCTAGTCGAGCCCCATGGGGGCTCCACAGCCACCAGTTCACAGTTCATGGGCTTCCACTAGTGTGGCCGGTCATCTCTGCATGTCCTCAAATCATGATCTCGATGTCCCTCACCTGCAGTATCTCTCCTCTCTTTCATCAGTTGGTAACTAGAAAATATCATCTTGAATGAGGTAACCCAGACTCAGAAGGACATACCCTCAACTCTTAAGGGCAGGCCCCATGCCCAGCTGTAGACGACAAACAAAACTAACTGAGTGGTATTTTTAGAGGGTTTTTCCTTTTCTCATAATGCTTTGTCTGGGCAGCTTTGTTTATATATTGTTGCTTCCAATTTTGTGTGTTTTATGGAATTTCTGTGTGTGCGAGTGTGTCTCTGCCTGTATGGGTTTCCTATGCTTTTTCGTTGGTTCTTTTTCCTGCTCGTGTGTTTGTTCTGTCCTATTCTGGTTTGTTTGTCCATTTGTTTGTTTTCTAATGAGAGAGAGAAAAAGATGTTGTAAATTTGGCTTGGTGAGGAGGGTCCAGGAGGAGTTGGAGGAGGGGAAACTGTGATCAGAATATATTGTCTGGAAAAAAAAAACTTTAAAAAAAGGCCTTACGCTTGGGGTAACAAGCTAACAAGTTGGAGATGAAATAAGAACCTTCAGTTTTATGGTATCATGAAATGCAAGAGACCGATCATTCTATGTCAGCATAGAATCCTGTTTGTGTGTCAACTCTTCTCTGAAAAGCTGAGAGAAACCCTGGGAATGTCCAGAGCTAGGCTGAATGAAAGACAACTGGGAGGTTCTAGATCTTCCTGGAATCGGTACACGGATGTGATCACTGACACTCACCCGGTGGCATCACCGCATGTGTGGATCCATTCTTGTTCAGTTAATAAGCAGCATCTTCTTCAAATCTTAGTTCCATATCAACCAGCTGTGCAGCCCTAAGCGAGTCACCGGGCCTTCCTAAAACTATTTCCTATGAAGCTGAAGAGTGGTTTCAACTGCAGGGCCTAAGGCCTCGACACCATCCAGGTGTGTGTCTGGTAATGTGAACTGTGCATGAATCCATGTCTCCACAGATGCTGGAGCCCCCACCTACATGTATGAGTTTCAGTATCGGCCAAGCTTTGTATCAGACAAGAGACCCAAGACAGTGATAGGAGACCATGGTGATGATCTCTTCTCTGTATGGGGAGCCCCATTTTTAAAAGGTAATGTGGCCTTGGTGATATGAAGCCTGGGTTTAGGTTTTGGCTTGACTGTCTTGAGCAAGTTTCTCCTTTTAAAATGACTTTTGTCATGCTCTGTAACAGGGCTCAGGTATAGGACAGTCTCCAGACTTTCTCCTTTAATACACACGATGGGACCGTGTTAATGTGACCCAGCCATAGTCATTCTCAGAATCCTGACCTGTAACACCAATAAGAGAATTGGAAGGTCACTGTCTTAGTTGCTGTGAAGAGACACCAATGACCACAACTCTTAAAAAGAAAACATTTAATTGGGGTGGCTCACTTACAGTTCAGAGGTTCAGTCCATTATCATCATGACTGGGAGCATGGCGGCATGCAGGCAGATGTAGTGCTGGAGCTGAGCGTTCTACATCTTACAGGTAATAGGAAGTCGACTGACTGCCACACTGAGGGAAGCTTGAGCAAAAGAAACCTCGAAGCCCACCCCAACAGTGACACACTTCCTCCAACAAGGCCACACCTCCTAATAGTGTGTGCCCCATGGTACACCAGTGTCTCTGGGAACATCCCAGTTCTGATTTTTTCCAGAGTCTATGCAGAGGTGTATGTGTAGGAGGTTCAGAACAGACCTAAGGGCCAGCAACCCTGGTGTTAAAGCTGAGGAAACTGAGTCTTGTTGCTACTGGATCCTGAGAGGGATGCCGGGTAGGCCAGCATGAGAGAGAAAGGCATAGAGCATCTGAAATATTCCTCTTGACTTTAAATCAAAGGCACACTCACTGAGATCTTCTTAAAAGGCAGATTTGTGGCTCAATGAGTATGCAATAAAGGACAAGAATGCATTTCTCCCCTTCAAATACTAACCAGGCCTGACCTCATTTTTTTCAGAGATCAGGGTAGATTGGGCACATTCAGCCTGATGTGTTCATAAACAAGACCACATTTATTAAAGGTGCTCAGATTGTGCTGTGGCTGTTCATTAACCACATCTTAACTTAAGTAGGTAAATTTTATTCTTTTTTTTTTTTTTAACACAGATGGTGCTTCAGAAGAGGAGACCAACCTCAGCAAGATGGTGATGAAATTCTGGGCCAACTTTGCTCGGAGTGGGTGAGGCTGGGGGCAAAGATGCCAGACCCGAAGGTGTGGTGCAGTGGGTCATACCTACTAGGAAGAAGTAGTTTTCTAATGTTTGAGTGATCATCCTTCTGTCCCTGTGATCATAGCATTCCACCTATGAGAGCTGGGTTAATCTGGCATGTAGTTGTGATGAGATTTGCATGATTCTTCAACATGAGGAGAGATTGTGAATTTTAGCTCAGACTGAGAGGTTTCAGGTTTTGATCATTTTGCCTATTAGCTCTTGTGTCAGAACAGAACATCATGTGGGTAGCATATGGTAGGTCAAAGCTTCTTACCTCCTGTTGCTTGTGAAGGGGAGAAAAGGACCAGGATCCTAACACAATCCTCAGAGGCATTGTCTCCCATGATCCTCCTCCTCCAAAAAGTCCTTCTTTATTATTTTTCCGCTATGTCCCAGTGGCACTATCAGGTGGGGATTAAGGCTTCAATCCATGAGCTTTTGGGGTCGTATTAAGTTCTAAATTATAGCCTTTCCATGACCCCCAGAAGCTTATGTCTATCAAAAATACTCATCCCCGGGGGCTGGAGAGATGGTACTGTGGATAAGAGCACTGGTTGCTCTTCCAGAGGACCCGGGTTCAATTCCCAGCACCCACGTGGCAGCTCACAACTGTCTGTGACTCCAGTTCCAGGGGATCTGACACCTTCACACCAATGTACAAAAAGTAAATTTAAATAAATTATTATTTAAAAAAAAATACTCATCCCCACAAATTCCTAACTTCTTATCACTTTTAATATTGCTTTGATATCCAAGTCCAAAAACTTCCCAGTCTCAGGTAAACCTTTTCTATGAGAACCCATTCAAACAAAAAAGTAACAGATTTCCAAGACGCAAGGACCGTGCCCAAATATTTCTATTCTAGAGGGAGGAAGAGAAAGATAGTACTGAGAAATCAAACCAAAGCCAAGTCTAGAATCCAAGAGAGAAGAATTTAAATCCTAAATCTCCTTTGGAACATGCAGGAATCTGTTGACAGACATGGGCTCTGAAAAGCTTGGAAATGCATTCTCCTAAGGTCTTGCTGCCTGCAGCCTCTGTGGCCTTTCTTGGGTCCTGTGTATAGATGAATAAAATAATACCCACATTAATATATGGGTATAAAATGGAGCTCATAGGCTCCTATAGTTGAATGCTTAGTCACCAAGGAATGGAACTCTTTGCTTGGATTAGAAGATTTGGAGGTGTGGCCTTGTTGGAGGAAGTATGTTATTCCTCCAGCAAGGTCTTTGTGGTTTCAAAAGCCCATGTCAGACCCAGTCTCTCTCTCTGTCTGTGGATCAGGATGTAGCTTTCAGCTACCACTCTGGTGCTATGCATGCTCTCATGCTACTGTCACAATGATAAGGAACTAAACCTCTGGAACTGTAAGCAAGGCCCCAATTAAATGCTTTATTTTTTAAGTGTTGCCTTGGCCATGGTGTCTCTTCACAGCAATAGAATGATGACTCAGACAGACTTGTTCTACTCACAGCATGATGTTTCCTGGGCAGCTGTTCCAAGTCATGGCATCTCTAGCTTACTAGGTCTCCATCAAAATGTCACTTTACTTTTTGCTTTTACTTTACATGCATCATGCTTTTAGGGTTTCTACCTGGGATATCAAACCATGCACTTGACTGCTTCACACGCTTTCATTTGAAATCCAGGTAGCAACTTTGATGACCCCATAAACCTTGCATTTTGCATGCCTGCCAAACCAATGCCACATGATGATGCCAAGAGAAAACTATATCTTGAGATGTAGTTCAGCTCCATGGACCATTGACTGTAAAGCCTCTGAGTATATGAGCACAAGGAAGCAAGCCTGACAGAATCAACTTTTTATACCACACAGTAGATGAAGAGATACTTAATGCTAATACCTCAAGCAATGTCTTTGAAGCAAGTGATAACTTTGTGATGGACCATCTTGCAGATTCCTGAGACGTCCTCAGGATAACTTCCTCTTTCTATATGTTAACAAAACTTGCATCTTTATATGGGCACTGATGTTTATTGTGAAAAACTGAATCTTTCAAATCTTTATGCTGTGATTTTTGTTCCTTTAATCTCCCTGCAAATCTAATCAAAATCAACAAAAATTACCCTAACATTGCCCTGAAAGCTGTGATACTTTTGAACAAGCCCATCCAGTTACATGGTCCACCCATCTTTGAAATCAGCCTATCAAGAAAGCTTGGGACATGGACAAATGTATGCAGAATGAACACTAGTTATCTCCAGTCAAGTTTCTCACAGATGCCTCATTCCCATTGAAATATTAAAAGCTTGGCTTCATTGTCTTTTTATCCCTTTTAGAACCTACTGGAATCCATTGCTAACTCTATTTTGAGTTTTATAGAGCACACTCTTCAAACTTCCAAATTCCTTCACAAACCAATTTAAAAGTATTCTGAACCACAATACCCACTTAGTCTCAGAGTGAGCCACTCCTCAGAAACAGTTTTAGGTGTTAGCTCTCAAATACTTAGGTAAAATGCCCAATGTCCATCAACTTAAAGAATGAAAGCTTTATTGAGTTCTGAGTTTCACTTGGACTTTTCATTTGTAATGAGGCAGAGCATCATGGTAGGAGCACTTGGGAGAAAATGGCTTCAGGTCTCTTAGCAGTCAAGAAGTTATGATGTGAAGAGTGGAACCCCTGCACTGTCCAAGGCTTTCGTGATCTGCTTTCTCCAATCAAAATGTCACTTTACTTTTTGCTACCCCTCAATTCCACTAACTGTCAGATTAGTGTCAGCCTATAACACGTGAGGATTTGCAGAAAATGTAAGATTTAAATCATAACATGATTTGAGAGAGAGAGAGAGAGAGAGAGAGAGAGAGAGAGAGAGAGAGAGAGAGAGAGAGAACTATCCCAGGAGATAGAGATCTGTCCATCTGTAGATTACTAGTTTCTTGGCAGAAATAAGCCAGGCATCCTTGCACATCTCTGAGCACCATGGGGACAGCACAGCTGATGTGGTGACTTTCTCTTTTTATTCTGTTCACAGGAATCCCAATGGAGAAGGGCTGCCCCACTGGCCAGAATATGACCAGAAGGAAGGCTACCTGCAAATTGGAGTCCCAACACAGGTAGCTTATAGGCTGAAAGACAAGGAAGTAGCCTTTTGGACTGAGCTCAGGGCCAAGGAGGCAGCAGAGAGGCCAACCCAGCGGGAACATGTTGAGCTCTGATGAGGAGGCCCAGTCAGGTATGAGAGGCTGGAGCCAAGAGAATGGATATTCCACAGAAGTTGTTTCCAAAATAAAGCATCTTATTGCTGAGGACATAGAATCGTGTGGCATACTGTATAAACACAATAAGGAAAGACAGAATTGTGTCACATACTTTACAAATACAACAAGGAGAAACATTTGACTTTATACTCTCAAATTTTAACATCACAAAAACATTCCCCTGGAAATCAAACTAGAGTCTGTGTCTTTGGCTCAAGATGACTCTATGTGCATTAGAGAGGAAAGTATGGAGAGAGATCCAACTTCATGAGATGCCACATCCACATGGGTGGATGGAAGATTGTCCTGCTGTCTAAAGGAAACAAGAACACTGTGGGATAGATGAGATTTTTGTTGTGCCACTTTTTTTCTGGGTACACACAAAGGTCTACTCATCCCAGAGTGGGCAGGAATGACCGAAAAGAGAAATGATTCCATCCAAGTGAGCACTTGGAAAATTAAGAACATCTTACACACCTGTATGACACAGTGGACTAGAGTATACATTACCATTCCAAAATGGTAGATTTGGGGCCCATAAATTAGGAATGGGGAAGAGGAAGATAATGTTTGCCTTGAAAGACAGTAGGGCAAACATTGTGTCCTTTATGTTCATGGCTACACCCATGGCATATTATGCTCATATGAGAGCACCAGAAGTCAAGAATCTCCTACTCTATAGGCTTGCCAGTTTGCTGCATATGGCCTCTCTGAACTGGCCCTGCTCACTGTTTGTAGCTCTCCTCTGTATGGGTTTCACATTTCCTTCTTTTCTAACCTTCTAAGGTCTCTGTCACATCTCTGGCTTTGCCCTCATAGCTTTGTCCATGGCCTTTATACAGGCTGCTAATAGCCATTTGTACCATAACACACATGGTCTGCTTTCCCTTTGAAATCCATATCAAGGCTTCCATGAAACAGTAATTTGCATTCTGTGTGCCTGCAGAAACAGCATCATGGATGATGGCAAAATCTGTCCCCAAATGGTGGGGTAGACAGGCCCTTAGAATGCAGTTGTAGGAGCCCCTTAGGGCCTAGGGATCAGAATGAAGGTGTAGCACGAATCTTAAAAGGTCTTATTAATAAAATCAACCTGGAGCCAGGTATTGGGGGTGAACACTGGAAGGTCAGAGAAACAGAACAAGCCACAGCCACCTCACCTTGCCAGTTGCTCAGCTGATCCTGTTTCCTCAGACTGGAAGCCTCATGCAAATGGATCTCAGCTGAACTGCTGCTCAAAAGCATAAAATCTTAACCAGGCTCTAGTTCCTGGTTTTCACACTTTATATACCTTTCTGCTTCCTGCCATCACTTCCTGGGATTAAAGGCGCGTGTCACCATGCCTGGCTATTTCCAGTGTGGCTTTGAACTCACAGAGATCCTCCAGAATGCTAGGATTAAAGGTGTGTGTGCCACCATTTTCTGGCCTCTATGTCTGTCTAGTGGCTGTTCTGTTCTCTGACCCCAGATAAGTTTATTAGGGTACACAATATGTTAGGGAACACAATATCACCACATGTAGGGAAACTCTCTTGAGGTATGTGTGATAGAACACCATGGAAAATCTATTCTCAAGGCAAATGTTTATATTCTTGAGAGGAATGGGTGGGAAATGAATAATTCCTATGATGCCTTCAAGGTATTTTTTTTATCCAGATGAAAATTTGTGGGGGTATCTTTGTGGATTTCTGTGGGCCTCTTTAGCTCTTTGTTTCTTCCTTTTCTCATGTGGTCTTCATTTGCCATGGTCTCCTATTCCTTGTTCTCCCTCTCTTTTCTTGATCCAGCTAGGATCTCCCGCTCTCTTTCCCTCGACCCTCGTCCTTCATTGCTCCCACTCATGTCCAGGCTGTTCATGTAGATCTCATCCATTTCTCTGTGTCTTTCCTGGGGTCCCGTTTTCCAGGTAGCCTCACTGGTGATGTGAGTAGCACAAAAGACTGCTGGCAATGGTTGAGAGACAGCCAGGACTGACCTACTCTGGTGATGGGATGGCCAAACACCCTAATAGTTGTGCCATAAACCCCATCCAAGGACTGAGGAATCTGGATGCAGACATCCACGGCTAGGCCCCGGGTGGAGCGCTGGGAGTCTAATTAGTGAGAAAGAGGAGGGTTTATATGAGCGAGAATTGTTGAAACCAAGGTTGGATAAAGCACAGGGACAAATAACCAAATGAATGGAAACACATGATCTATGAACCAAAGGCTGAGGGGCCCCCAACTGGGTCGGGTCCTCTGAATAGGTGAGACAGTTGATTGGTTTGATCTGTTTGGGAGGCATCTAGGCAGTGGTACCAGGTCCTGTGCTCATTGCATGAGTTGGCTGTTTGAAACCTGGAGCTTATGCAGGGATGCTTGGCTCAATCTGGGAGGAGGGGACTGGACCTGCCTGGACTGAGTCTATCAGGTTGATCCCAGTCCTCAGGGGAGACCTTGATCTGGAGGAGGTGGGAATGGGAGGTGTGCTGGGGAAAGGGGAGGGGGGCAGGAAGGGAGAGAACAAGGGAATCTGTGGCTATTATGTAGAACTGAATAGTATTGTAAAATAAATAATAATAATAATTAAAAAAAAGAAAAGAAAATTTGTGGCTTATTTTTTTAAATCTTTATTCTGGCCATCTACCACAATGGGTTTCCTTGTCCCCATCCTCAAATGGGTTTTTTGCTAGCAACCTGCATGTTTTCTTATTGAGTTTTGGTACTGGTTTTCATTGCAAACCTAGCCATCAGTATCTACCAATAACATGCCAGGCCTGAATGCTATTCTGTCAAAAGTTTCCACCACTAGCAAAATTTTCACCATCAGCTTTATTAACCCCCCTTTAACCTCAGTCACAAGCAAAATCTCAGGCTGTGAACACAGTGTAGACAACTTCCCTGCTCCCCACCCCACCCCCCAACAGCCTCTGCTAGGCATTTCCAATGTGTTAACATTAAAACATGACAGTATTTACAGAGTTCACACTCTAAAACTAGTCTATCAGGTTGCAAACAAACAAACAAACAAACAAAAAACCTACCACAAATCTCATAAGGCTTTAAGTAAGTTTAATTTCATTGCCCCGCATTCACAGCTCCTCTCTGCTAGATGCCTGGCAGTTCAGTTCCCAGTAGAGTCTCATTGCCATATGAAACCCGAGGCTCCCCAGTCTTATTTGCATTCTGTTTCTGCTGACAACAGCCTCTACTCCATATCTCCAACTGTTTCAAGTCCTTGTGGACTTCATATAATAGCCATATCACCAGCCTTATGCCTGGTATAAAGGCTTTTAACTAGACTTTCTGTCACCAGGACGAAGATACAAACTAAAGAACTTAGAAGTAAGAGCTTTATTTTGGTTGATGAGTTTGTCCACCTCAGTTCATCATGTGGGGAGGGTATAGCCCTGCTGAGCAGCACACACCATGGTGGTCAGGACCACAGAGGATGCAGGCTGTGCAGGCTGACTCTTCCTTCCTCCCATTTTATTCCACCTGAGACCCCAGCCTACAGGATGGCACCAATCACATTCAGGGAGAGCATCTCCTTTGCAGACACAGCCACAAGTGTGCACTACTAATCTGGTGTCTTCTCAAGCTAAGTGAGTTGGTAGCCAATATTAGCTATCACAATTTGGATTATTTGTCGTCCATCAGATGAATGGCTGGCAATCATTTTCTACTCTTCTGTTCATGGTCTTTGCTGTGTTTTTTAATTAAACTTTTTAAAATTAAAATATAATTACATTACTTCTCCCTTTCCTTTCATCCTTCAAACCCTACCATATCTCCTCCTCTGCTCCCCTCTCACACGCACACATGCAAAGTCCACTTAGTGTGGATTGTGTGTGCATGGTTTGAGGCTGACTACTTTCTATTATATAAGTACTTGGGGGCACATCCCTGGAAGAGGCTGATTCTTCCTCTTAGCACTCATTAGTTGCCTGTATTTCTTTGTCTGGGGATGGAGCCCCATGAGATTTCCCCTTCCATGTTAACACATCTATTGCTAGTATCATTGTTCAGGCATTATTTTAGCAACTACATTGTTGAGGTATTGTCGGTGTGACTTCCCTGTTGTCTTGAAGATTGGCAATTTCCCAGCAGACTTCCTGGTCCTCTGGCTCTGTCAGTCACTCTGCCTCTTCTTCCTGATGCTCCCGGGGCCTCAGGTGTAGGAGTTGGTTCATATCTGTTGGTTATGCATTTTGTTGTATACAGCTTTTCAACTTGATATAAGATCATCTGGCAATTCTTGCTTTTATTTCCTGAGTCCTATCTAAGAAATAATTGTGTTCAGACCTGATGTATCTTCCCTCTGTCTTCATTCTACAGTTTTATATAATTCAGTAGGACTATGTGTTATTTATTATGCATGCTGTTTACCTTGAGAGAGAAACATGAGGTGCAACAAAACCCACTATAAGAGTTTCTTAAAGAAAGGGGAAAAGTGTAAGGAGATGCATGGGCCTATGGAAACAACCAGTGTGGATAGGAAGCAGAGGAACGGGGTGGAACCTGCATTTATGGGTCCCTCTGAGCATGCACATGTGGTCCTACACAGCCACACCACGCATGCGCATGTGGTCACACTGCACACAAATTACGTGATCACACTGTGCACGTATTGCATAAACCATAGGCCCTGGGATGACTAAGCATCTTGCCTGGCTGCTAGACAGCACATACACCATCATGTAGCTGGGGGAGTGGCTAAGAATCCTAATACTATGTTTCCGTTTTAAGCTGAGTTTTTTATGGGGCAGAAACAGGTCACTAGTTTCTACCTTCTAAATGCAGGTAGCCATTTTCCCCAGCACCACTTTAAGATTCTCTTTCTCCAATGTGTGCATTTGTGCTTTATCAAGAATTGATTGTCTCGAGGCCCAGCGGCGGAGACAAGCAGACGCAGGTGGGCCCGGCAGTGGAGACGAGCAGAGGCAGGTAGGTCCGGTGGCAGCAGCCCGCGGAGGTAGACGGGCCCTGCGGCGGTGGCGGCGGCGGCGGCCGACAGGGACATTCAGGCCCGGCGGCAACCGGCAGAGACATACAGGCCCAGTGGCGGCTCACAGAGATAGACAGGCCTGGCGGCAGTTGACAGGGACATACAGGCCCAGTGGCGGACCGCAGAGGTAGACAGGCCCACGGACAGAGATAAGCAGACGCAGATTGGAACAGGGACGCCTCTAACCCCAACACCTGGGGAAGAAGCTATCTCCGTGGGTCGGAACCAGAACGAATCTGAACACTCCATCTGAGGACAACCCAGGGCCCAGCTGCTGATCCTGTGAAACCCAACAACTTGGAGGTGTTGGTGAGACTACCCCACTCAGCTGAAATCCATCCAGGAGAGGATTCAGATGCCTACAGTTTGAAGTCTGAAGAAACAAGATCAGCTGAGGAGTTGACAAATGAACAAAACATGACCTGGGAACACAGAAGAAGGTGCTACCCAGCCATCAAACCAGATCACCAGAATCATAAGTATATACTTCACCGACTGAAATCAGCTGCCCCTGAAGAAATAGCCCAATAGCACCAATTTAATCAAGAACCCCTACTAAACCAAGACTAAAAATTAGAACAAGAGAGGCACTCTCAGACACAGACACCACCTGCACCAAGCAGAGGAAGAGATGAGTAGACGCCAGTGCAAAAATACAGGCAACAACATAAAGACCTATATGGCAACATCAGAACCTAGTGATTCTACACCTGCAAGACCTGAACATACCAAAACAGAAGAAATAGAAGAAATCAACCCTAAAAATGACTTTAAGAAGATGATAGAGGCCCTTAAAGAAGAAATAAAACATTCCCTCAAAGAGGAAATAAGAACTTTCCTTAAAGAGGAAATGAAAAACTCCATTAAAGAGGAAATAAAAAACTCCCTTAAAGAAATGGAAGAAAAAACGAACAAAAAATGGGAAGAAATCAAATCAAGCCAAGAAAAAGCAATTAAACAGAAAAAAGAAACATTCCAAGATCTGAAAAATGAATTTGAGACAATAAAGAAAACACATGCTGAGGGAATGCTGGAAATAGAAATCCTGACTAAACGAACAGGAACTACAGAAACAAGCATAACCAACCGATTGCAAGAGATGGAACAGAGAATCTCTGACACTGAAGACACGATAGAGAAAATAGATTCGTCAGTCAAAGAAAACACTAAAGACAAAAAAGTCGTAACACAAAACGTCCAGGAAATTTGGGACACCATGAAAAGACCAAACCTAAGAATAATAGGGATAGAAGAAGGAGAAGAATACCAACTCAAAGGCACAGAAAATATATTCAACAAAATCATAGAAGAAAACTTTCCTAACTTAAAGAAAGAAATACCTATGAAGATACAAGAAGCTTACAGAACACCGAATAGGCTGGATCCAAAAAAAAAAGTCCCCTCGCCACATAATAATCAAAACACTAAACGCACAGAACAAAGAAAAAATATTAAGAGCCACAAAGGAAAAAGACCAAGTAACATATAAAGGCAAACCCATCAGAATAACACCAGACTACTCAATAGAAACTATGAAAGCTAGAAGATCATGGACAAATCTCATGCAGACACTAAGAGACCACGGATGCCAACCCAGACTATTATACCCAGCAAAACTCTCAATCACCATAGGCGGAGTAAACAAAATATTCCAGGATAAAACCAGATTTAATCAATACCTGTCCACAAACCCAGCCCTACAGAAAGCACTAGAAGGGAAAATCCAACCCAAAGAAGCTAAACACATCCATGAAAAATCAAGCAATAGATAATCCCACACCCACATACACCACAGAAGGACAACACAACACAACCACAAAAAATAACAGGAATTAACAATCACGGGTCATTAATATCCATCAATATCAATGGTCTCAACTCACCTATAAAAAGACACAGGCTAACAGAATGGATAAGAAAACAGGACCCATCCATCTGTTGCATACAAGAAACACACCTTAACTTCAAAGACAGACACTACCTCTGAGTAAAGAGCTGGGTAAAGGCTTTCCAAGCAAATGGACCTAAGAAACAAGCTGGTGTAGCTATCCTAATATCTAATAAAATAGACTTCAAACTAAAATCAATAAAAAGAGATCAAGATGGACATTACATATTTATCACGGGAAAAATCCACCAAGATGAAGTCTCGATTCTAAACATTTATGCTCCAAATACAAAAGCACCCACATTCATAAAAGAAACACTACTAAAGTTTAAAACGCACACCAAACCCCACACATTAGTAGTGGGAGATTTTAACACACTACTCTCACCAAAAGACAGATCTACCAGACTGAAACTTAACAAAGAAATAAAGGACCTAACAGATGTTATGACTCAAATGGACCTAATAGATATCTACAGAATATTCCATCCTAACACAAAAGAATATACCTTCTTCTCAGCACCCCATGGAACCTTCTCAAAAATTGACCACATGCTTGGACACAAAACAAATCTCAACAGATACAAAAAAATTGGAATAACCTCCTGTATCTTATCAGACCACCATGCCTTAAAGTTAGACCTCAACAACAACAAAAATTATAGAAAACCCACAAACTCATGGAAACTGAATAATGCCCACCTGAAACATCAATGGGTCAAGGAAGAAATAGAAAGAAATTAAAGATTTCCTAGAATTCAATGAAAATGAAAGTACAACATACCCAAACTTATGGGACACTATGAAAGCAGTGCTAAGAGGAAAATTCATAGCTCTAAATGCACACATAAAGAAGATGGAGCAATCCCATACCAATGAATTAAAGCACAACTGAAAGCTCTAGAACAAAAAGAAACAAACTCACCCGGAGAAATAGATGCCAGGAAATAATCAAATTGAGGGCTGAAATCAACGAAATAGAAAACAAGAGAACAATACAAAAAAATCAATGAAACAAAGAGTTGGTTCTTTGAAAAAAAATCAACAAGATAGACAAACCCCTAGCCAAATTAACCAAAAGGCAAAGAGAGAGCACCCAAATTCACAAAATCAGAAATGAAAAGGGAGACATAACAACAGACAACGAGGAAATCCAGAGAATCATCAGATCATACTTCTAAAACCTGTACTTCACAAAAATGGAAAACCAGGAAGAAATGGACATTTTTCTGGATAAATACCACATACCAAAATTAAATCAAGACCAGATAAACCATTTAAATAGACCAATAACCCCTAAAGAAATAGAAACAGTCATCAAAAGTCTCCCAACCAAAAAAAGCCCAGGACCAGATGGTTTCAGTGCAGAATTCTATCAGACTTTCAAAGAAGAACTAATACCAATACTCTTCAAAGTGTTTCACACAATAGAAACAGAAGGAACACTACCAAACTCTTTTTATGAGGCTACAATTACCCTGATACCCAAACCACACAAAGATGCAACAAAGAAAGAGAACTACAGACCAATCTCCCTCATGAACATTGATGCAAAAATACTCAACAAAATATTGGCAAACTGAATCCAAGAATACATCAAAACAATCATCCATCACGACCAAGTAGGATTCATCCCAGGGATGCAAGGATGGTTCAACATATGAAAATCAGTCAATGTAATACACCATATAAACAGACTGAAAGAAAAAAACCACATGATCATCTCCTTAGATGCTGAAAAAGCCTTTGACAAAATCCAACACCCCTTCATGATAAAGGTCTTAGAAAGATCAGGAATACAAGGAACATTTCTAAATATAATAAAAGCAATTTATAGCAAGCCAACAGCAAACATCAAATTAAATGGAGAGAAACTCAAAGCGATACCACTAAATTCAGGAACAAGACAAGGCTGTCCACTCTCCCCATATTTATTCAATATAGTACTAGAAGTTCTAGCTAGAGCAATAAGACAACAAAAGGAGATCAAAGGGATAGAAATTGGAAAGGACGAAGTCAAACTTTCACTATTTGCAGATGATATGATAGTATACATAAGTGACCCCAAAAACTCTACCAGGGAACTCCTACAGCTGATAAACTCCTTCAGCAAAGTGGCAGGATACAAGATCAACTCAAAAAAATCAGTAGCCCTCCTATACACAAATGATAAAAGGGCTGAGAAAGAAGTCAGAGAAACATCACCCTTTACAATAGTCACAAATAATATAAAATACCTTGGGATAACACTAACTAAACAAGTGAAGGACCTTTTTGATAAGAACTTTAAATCTCTAAAGAAAGAAATTGAAGAAGATATCAGAAAATGGAAGGATCTCCCATGCTCATGCATAGGTAGGATTAACATAGTAAAAATGGCAATCTTACCAAAGCAATCTACAGATTCAATGCAATCCCCATCAAAATTCCAACATAATTCTTCACAGACTTGGAAAGAAAAATACTCAACTTTATATGGAAAAACAAAAGACCCATGATAGCTAAAAGAATCCTATACGATAAAGCAACCCTTGGAGGCATCACCATCCCTGACCTCAAACTCTACTATAGAGCTATAGTAATAAAAACAGCTTGGTACTGGTATAAAAACCGACATACAGACCAATGGAATCGAATTGAAGACCCTGACATTAATCCATGCACATATGAACACCTGGTTTTTGACAAAGAAGCCAAAACTATACAATGGAAAAAAGAAAGTATCTTCAACAAATGGTGCTGGCATAATGGATGTCAATATGTAAAAGATTACAAATAGATCCATATCTGTCACCATGCACAAAACTCAAGTCCAAGTGGATCAAAGACCTAACCATAAATCCAGTTACACTAAACTTAATAGAAAAGAAAATAGGAAGCACTCTTGAACGCATTGGCACTGGAGACCATTTCCTAAATAAAACACCAACAGCACAGACCCTGAGCACAACAATTAATAAATGGGACCTCTCAAAACTGAGAAGCTTTTGCAGGGCAAAAGACACAGTCAATAAGACAAAAAGACAGCCAACAGAATGGGAAAAGATCTTCACCAACCCCACATCTGACAGAGGATTGATCTCCACAATATATAAAGAACTCAAGAAATTAGACATCAAAGCACTGAACAGTCCATTTAAAAAATGGGCTAAAGAGCTAAACAGAGAATTCACAAAACAAGAACTATAAATGGCTGAAAGACATTTAAAGAAATGCTCAACATCCTTAATCATCAGAGAAATGCAAATCAAAACGACTCTGAGATACCACCTTACACCTATTAGAATGGCTACGATCAAAAACACCAATGACAACCAATGTTGTAGAGGATGTGGAGCAAAGGGAACACTCCTGCTGTGGGATGGTCTGTATGTCAAATTGCTCTGATTGGTCAATAAATAAAACACTGATTGGCCAGTGGTCAGGCAGGAAGTAGGTGGGACAAGGAGAGAGGAGAATTCTGGGAAGCAGAAGGCTGAGGCAGAGAGACGCTGCAGCCGCCACCATGACCAGCAGCATGTGAAGACGCCGGTAAGCTACCAGCCACGTGGCAAGGTATAGATTTATGGAAATGGTTAATTTAAGATAAAAGAACAGTTAGCAAGAAGCCTGCCACGGCCATACAGTTTGTAAGCAATGTAAGTCTCTGTGTTTACTTGGTTGGGTCTGAGCGGCTGTGGGACTGGCGGGTGACAAAGATTTGTCCTGACTGTGGGCAAGGCAGGAAAACTCTAGCTACAAATGGCGCCCAACGTGGGGCAATAGTTTCCACCTAAAACCTGAGAAAAGGATTCTAAAACGGAACTAAAAACAGCTTCCTAATTGTCTCTCTCAAATGAGCATCAGCTGCCGGTTTGAGTTACTGGCGGGTTCCTGGCGTGTGCGCTCGATCTGCAGTATGGCGGGAATGAGGCCTCTGCAAGTGGCACATTAAGCTGCGTGGTGGATTTAGCTTTTGCTAGTACAAAACAAAAAGAGGTTTCTGGGCTACACGCTGCTTTGATAAGAAGCATAGACCCACTATTTCTGAGAGTTGATGGCTCCCAGAGCTGGCAGAAAACGTACCACCACCATGTTGGGAAGCTGAAGTGGGCAGAGCCAGCAGCCACAGTGCTAAGAAGGTTGCAGTTTAAAGCAATAGGCTCAAGGTAATATAAAATATAAGCCACATAAAGATGGCTACCACACAGAGAATCTGGACTATGTTCTCTTTGATATTCGTAACTGAAGAAAAACATTTGATTGCAAAAGCTGTTGAGTTATGCCAAAATGTATATTTTAAAGGTACTTTGACTTCAAAATTTGGCTATAAGGATATGTTGCTTTGGAAAAGAGGCTCTGCTTTTGTTTCTACAGAAAACCAGAGGCTATGGATTTGTTCCAGATTAAGATACATCAGGTTTGACCAGCCAAGACCCCCTGAAAGGTCTCCGATGACACCATGGCCCAGATGATCCAACATCCAGAATCGTTTCAAGGCAACTGGCACAGTCTCACGGACTACTCCATGATCCTAAAATTTTCTTTGTGTCCCCATAAGATACAGCGCCCCCCTCCAGCAGGAAGTAGTTAAGAGAAGCTACGCCCAAATTCCCAAATATACCAAGCTGGCTTTGGAGATGTGTAAAAGTTAAAACCTTCCTTTTTAAAAAAAAGAAAAGGGGAAGTGCTGTGGGATGGTCTGTATGTCAAATTGCTCTGATTGGTCAATAAATAAAACACTGATTGGCCAGTGGCCAGGCAGGAAGTAGGTGGGACAAGGAGAGAGGAGAATTCTGGGAAGCAGAAGGCTGAGGCAGAGAGACGCTGCAGCCGCCACCATGACCAGCAGCATGTGAAGACGCCGGTAAGCTACCAGCCACGTGGCAAGGTATAGATTTATGGAAATGGTTAATTTAAGATAAAAGAACAGTTAGCAAGAAGCCTGCCACGGCCATACAGTTTGTAAGCAATGTAAGTCTCTGTGTTTACTTGGTTGGGTCTGAGCGGCTGTGGGACTGGCGGGTGACAAAGATTTGTCCTGACTGTGGGCAAGGCAGGAAAACTCTAGCTACACACTCCTCCACTGTTGGTGGGAATGTAAACTTGTACAACCACTGTGGAAATCAGTATGGCGGTTTCTCAGAAAATTAGGAATCGAACTACCTCAAGACCCAGCCATCCCACTCTTGGGCATATACCCAAGGAATGCTGATTCATACCATAAAGATACATGCTCAGCTATGTTCATAGCAGCACTATTTGTAATAGCCAGAACCTGGAAACAACCTAGATGCCCATCAACGGAAGAATGGATGAAAAAAATGTGGTACATATACACAATGGACTACTACTCAGCAGAGAAAAACAATGAAAGCATGAAATTTGCAGGCAAATGGATAGAACTAGAAAAAATCATCCTGAGTGAGGTAACCCAAACCCAGAAAGACAGTCATGGTATGTACTCACTCATAGGTGGATTCTAGATATAAAATAAAGAATAATCAGACCATAACCCATAGAACCATAGAGGCTATATATATAGCATGGAGGTCCCTAGGACGACTGTGGCTTATAATAAATTTCAGTTTTACTCAATTATTGAAAAAAAATAGCCAAATAAATGGAAACACATAAACTATGAACCAAAGGCTGAGGGGCCCCCAGCTGCATCAGGCCCTCTGAATAGGTGAGACAGTTGATTGGCTTGATCAGTTTGGGAGGCAACTAGGCAGTGGGACCAAGTCCTGTGCTCATTGCATGAGTTGGCTATTTGAAACCTGGAGCTTATGCAGGGACACTTGGCTCAGTCTGGGAAGAAGGGACTGGACCTGTCTGGACTGAGTCTACCAGGTTGATCGCAGTCCTCGGGGGAGGACTTGTCCTGGAGTTGGTGGGAATGGGGGGTAGGCTAGGGGTAAGGAGAGGGGGTGGGAGGGGGGAGAATAGGGGAACCCATGGCTGATATGTAGAACTGAATGGTATTGTAAAATAATATATATATAAAATAAAAATAAAAAATTTAAAAAATTTAAAAAAAATTGATTGTCTCTAGCTGCATGGATTTGTTTCAGGGTCTTCCCATTCTATTCCATGGGTCTAGGTATCTGTTTTAATGTCAGTACCATGCTCATGTTGTTCCTAAGGCTCTGTAGTGTGTTTTAAAATCATGCTTTATCTTGTCTCTAGCATTCCTGTTTTTACCCAGCATTGCCCTGTCCATTTGATGTCTCTTATGTTTTTGTATGAATTTCAGAATTTCTCTCTGTAGATCCATGAATAATGTTATATGGATTTCGTTGGGGGTTACTTTGAATCTGTACCTTTCTTCTGTATTGTGTGGCCATTCAAACAATATAAAGTTTCTATCTGTGAACAATGAAGGCCTTTGCATTTTCTAATGTCTCCTTAAATTTCCTTCTTGAGTGGTTTATGATTTTCTCTGTTAACTCCTTGGTTAAACTTATTTCTAGGTTGCTTTCTAGGAAATCTACTGACTTGTGTTCATCTATGTCCTGGAAGTTTTAGAAAGCCACAGGAATTTTAGGTTCTCCTTTCACTGGTCCTCTTCCAGCCAACAGCTTCTTTCCATCAGTCCTGGGGTGATCTCCTGGTATGCTTGGCCAGAGTCCCAGCACTTGGACCCCTTAAGATGGGCATGGAGAGAGCAGCTCTCCCTAGGGGTCTCATCCATATGTAAAGGACTCTGTCACTCAGCCTTCAGGAGACTGACCCCCTATTTACAACACAGAATCAAGAACCTAGAAAGTGTAAACATAATACAAACTCTGTCTAGAGAGCTGAATGTCAGCAGAAGACTTTCTCTGAAGCCCAAGGAGATGGTTACACTGATGATGACCTTGTTACCTAACTGGCAGTCACAGTGATAGACAAGGTGGACATACTTTATTCTACTAAATGACTATCAGTGATTCAATTTCTATACTGAATGAATTGTTTTTTGATATATCCTTTTGTGAATAAGACATTATTTTGTAGACTATGATTTTCTTTGTTTTTGCCAGTATTTTGGTTTTAGAAACAGTGACACATTTTCTATGCCAACCTCCAATTTATTGTAAAAAAAAAAAAAATTATCTTTTCCATTTATGGGAATAGTATTAAAGCTCCTTACTGAAGTAATATGTTACAGTAGAAAGACTCAATGCATTAACAGAACACTAATAGTACAGATGGTGTGTTCATGGAGATCAACCTTTAAATAAAAACAGAGGCAGAAAGATGTGTAAAGAATGCTGCCTTTATTTGGGAGTTAACATGGGACATTGTGATGCAGAACAAGAATGCCATGGGAAAGGCTGAAGGCTGGCTAAAAGAAACTTTAAGGCACAACCAACAGAATTGTTGTTAAAATGCTATTTTAAAATAGCATTCATTGACTACAAGGATCTTAACAGGAGCTCCAAAAGTAACAGTGGTCCAAGTTTGAATAGATGTTTCCAGACTAGCATCCTTTTGGAAATGCTTTGGCATGTGACAGTGACATTTGTACAAGAGTGTTATTTTTGGCAGACTCATTTGCAATGCTTCTTGGTATCAGGTAAAAATAAACATCATTCCCTTCTTAAAATTCCACTGACTATTTTGTGTTAGGGTTCAACACAAGTGACTGAATTTGGGTTCAGGTAGCTTTCACAATGACCAAAACGTGACAATATGGGAAAAGTAGAGACTCCAGAAACATGGCGATGTACTCTGCACTGGAAGATGCTATTGTACTCTAAACTCAATGAGTGGTGAGCCACCTGGCTGGGGGTGGGGCGTGTATGAAGCAGCACCTTCTCCAAAGCTCTGTCCTCATACCACATTTTCAGAAGAAGTCTACAAAGGCACAAGGTAGAATCCCAGCCTTTCGACTTCCCAGGCTAGTGTTCTCCATGTGGTCTGCCCCTGATTAGTCCCATGCCTTCTAAGTAAAGCTAAGTGTAAGATGCACTGGGATGTAGTTTGGCCGTATGTCGGGTCTTAGTCATATGTGCACACCATTAATATGTTAGATAAATTAGTGGGTATAAGAAGGCTTATGGAGTTAATTTGAAGGCAGCAAAGATATCTACTTTGCCATGCAATGCCAGTTTCTTGAGACCTAAGGCCACTTCCTAGGATTTTACTGACCATGTCACATATTCATAAAGATTCCACATTGGAATCTTTAGGGAAAACATCTCCATCAGTTGATGCATAAACATAAAGAGGTAACACCTGCTATTTATAGTGTCATTATAACTGATTGTGTTATTACAGTTCTCTCCTGAAGTATGGGGCACCACACTTTGTCAGAATGAGTACTAATGAACATTTTTTAGATTCTAGTCTCCAAAAATTTCACAGCAGGCAAAACTGCATCTTAGGGAAGGGCTCATCAATATGTCTGTGGTAGTAGGGGGCTGGCTGGGTGCTACTTGCCCAATCCTTCCTGTTATTAACATTGATCTGATCTAGACAATGACAGGCTTATCAAGACATCTTGGTGAGAGAACATACCTCCCTAGGTTCCTGCTGCTTCTTGTGGCTCACCCAACCCCTGCACCCTTCCCTTTTAATCTTAGGCCAAACAAGAACTGGTGCCATGATTGTGCACAAAATCAAAACATTCTGCTTTATGATAAAGTTGCCAGATAGGACCTCTTCCTGGTGAATTAACAAAACAAGTGCCTACTAGTCACCATAAGGTAGAAGTGTGTTTCAGATTCCGATACTGACTTTGCCATTGAGTTGCTGTGTCGTGTCACACATCCTTTGTGCATGTCTGGGAATCAGCTTCCACCAGGCAATAAGAACAAGGTTGAATTGGGCTCATACACCACTCTATGAGCTGCTATAACAATATAGCACAAGTTGGGGGAGAGGATACATAACAAAATTCTCCTTTCTTTTGTTTCTAGAGGCTGGTAGTCTGAGTTCACACACACACACACACACACACACACACACACACACACACACACACACCAAAAAAAAAAAAACCAACCCACTAAGCATAGGGTCTGCTACACTGTGAGTGCTCAAGGAATACTGTCAAATAAATGGCAGGATGGATAACAGTAGATAGAAAATTAAATAAACAAAAGTGTACTTTTATAACTGTCGGGCATTTACCCACCAACCCCACAGCTCCCCAGAGTTTTCTTGAGTGCGGGCAGCAGGAAATATTAGATAGAAGGATTTAGATTGTGGAGATGAACAGATAGAAATTAAAGGATAGCCTCAAGAGGGCCTGGAACCTATTCCAACGGGCCCTGACTGTCTCTGCCCCAGGATATTAACAGAGACGCCAAGGGGTGGAGCAAAAGACCTCCCCCGAGCACAACCAAGTGCAGACCATTTCAGACACCTGCATTCAGGCCCGTGGTCCTAATCATCCTCTCTATGCAGATCTGCTGAGTAAAGCCATGAGGAACCTGAAAACGGGCTCCCACATATAACCATTTTATATTAACTAGATGTGTGCTGGCTAGTTTTATGTCAACTTGACACAAGCTAAAGTATTTGGGAAGAGGAACTTTCAACTGAGAAAATGCCTCCACAAGATTTGATTATAGGCAAATTTGTAGTACATTTTCTTCATTAACAATTAATGTGTGGGGGCCCAGTTCAATGGGCATGGTGCCACTCTGGACAGATGGTCCTAGCATAAGAAAGCAGTATGAGCAAGCCATGGAATACAAGCAAATAAACAGCATTTCTCTTTCACACCTGCTTCAGTTCCTGCCTCCAGATGCTGGCTTTGAGTACCTGCCCTGACTCCCCTTGGTAACAAAATCTATAACCTGAGAATTGTAGGGTGAAATAAATCCCTTACTCCCCAAGTTGCTTTTGGCCATGGTGTTTTTTATCACAGTAATAGAAATCCTAAGAGGAGAAGTAAGTTATTCAGAATGCCTCCTATTCAAAGAATAATATATTTAAAATAGGATTGTATTATACACAACTCTATTGGAGAAATTTATTAAACTATAATTCACATAAAACATGTATTTTTAAATGTCTAACTTATGGCTAAGTCTATTTAGAAGATGCATCATTGGAGGGCACAGGAAAAGTTGAAGAGAAATGATGTAATGAAGTAGAAATGATGTAAATAATATGGTACTCATGTATCAAATTCTTAAAATAATATATAAATAATGTATAGTTTTTTATACATGACTGCTAACCTCATAACATTTTCATCTTTCTAAAAAGAGACCAGACTCCAATTAGCAGTCACTTCTTCACCGTCTTCAATAGTCTAGAAAAGCTATGACAATTATAGTCTGAGACAAACCTTGCCTACTGTCTATATTTAAAAATAAAGTTTTATTGAAACACAGTCATATTCATTTTCTCATGTATGGAGACTTTCACCATAATAACAGAGTTAGGTAGTTGCCATGAAAGCTATATGGCAACTTGAGTGTTAGTTAAATTCTACCATTTACCCAAAGTTTGCCAGCACTCTATCTAGATCCAGGAGACCATATAGAATGCCATCATTCATCTCCCTCTCAAAAATGCCTCTTTCCTTAGCAGTTATGGAGTGACTCCTAGTGTGTTTGGCATGGAAGCCAATAGTATCTGTGTTAGTAAATTGCACCAAAAATGTTAGTAAACTCGTTACAAAACTCTGGGTTTGGTGTCCTGGGTTTCGGCACCAAAATGTTAGTAAATTGATCATGTTTTGCAGCTCTGTGGGTTTGGTGTCCCGGGTTTTGGCACCAAAATGTTAGTGAACTGGTTGCAGAACGTGAGTTTTGCAACTCTGGGTTTAGTGTTCTGACTACCTGGGTAGTCAGGCAACTCCTTGAGCTGTGTAGCACAGCTGTGATGGCTGAAGCTGCAGAGACGGTTCAGCCCTAGAGGGTGAGGTATCCCAGACACCTCGAGCTGCTCAGAACAACAGCTCTGCCCTAAAGGTGTCCCAGACACCTAGAGCTATTTAGCACAGCTCTGACAGCTGGGACTGCAAAGAAACAGCCCAACCCTGGAAGGGAAATTTTTCTGACTTTTCTGAGTCCAGCCTGGAACTGCTTCAGCAGGGAAAGGTATCCTGACATCCTAACTCTTCAGGAAAGTCAAGATATACCTGGTGTGATGGGGGATGGTCTCCCCGCAGGATATAGCAATCCTGCTCCTCTCCTAGAGAGACTCTACAGCTGAGTTGCTCAGGCCCCACTTAAGGGGGCTTCCTAGCAGAGCTCTGCTCCTCCTGCCTAAGATGTTGCTTCTTTTGCTTCACTCTGCGAAAGGGGAAACCCTTGCAGAAATGTAGCAATCTCCTCCAGCTCCGGAGAAAAGTGTTACTTATGGTTCTCTCTATCCACTGAGGGACGTCTCAGCAAACATCGTCTGTTCAGCTCCTCCTTGCCCTGATATTTCAGCTCTCCCTTGTTTTGTCCACTGGGGGACATCTCAGCAAGGATCTTCTCTATGCCAGTGAATGAAGATCTTCACACCCAAAAAACTCTTTTGAGGAAGAGATTTATTTGGGAAAGAGAAGTCCAGGAGAGTCGCTGCCTCTACCAGAGTGGAGAGAACAGCCTTTTTTTCTAACTGACTAGGAAGGGCAGTTCACACAGAAAGTCTTGGGGGTGGAGTCAACCCCTGGCCCAGGGTTCTACTATCCTGCTCTGTGATTGGTTGGCTTTACAAGTCAGTTGGCCAGGGTCAGAGATAGCTCTGATTTGACTGAGCCAAACTGTGTTTCTTTCTGCCCTGATCTGAGCCATCTTTCTCTAGTTCTGGGCTCCAGGGTCAGGGTGGGTTTCTTTAGCCAGCCCCTTTTTCCTACAATCTGCCCATAAGGATGTAACATATCTATGGAGAGTGTAATCTCTCCTGGAACTCAACTAAAGACCAAAGATTCTCTGACACTGAATCAATCTTCAAACCTGATTGACCCCAGGGAGACAGAGTCCCCCTGTTTACAATATAGCATCAAAAGCCTAGAATGTGCAAACAAGAAATGCTTCACAAGGATCTGGATGTCATCATAAAGGAAGTTCTCTGGAGGCTGGCAGTGGTGGCCTACACCTTTAATCCCAGCACTCAGGAGGCAGAGATAGGTGGATCTCTGTGAGTTTGAGGCCAGCCTCATCTACAGAGCAAGTTCTAGTACAGCCAGGGCTACATAGAGAAACCCTGCCTTGGGGGAAAAACGAAAGAAATGAAGGAAGGAAGGGAGGGAGGGAGGGAGGAAGGAAGGAAGGAAGGAAGGAAGGAATTTATCTGAAGTTCAAAGAGATGAGTAATCAGTCCAATCCCTGTCACTGAACGAGTGTTCATGATTGTGTTCAAAGTGGTTGATGCCTTTATGTTACAGAATCAACATCAATGCTCATTTTCCATCAATGATTTTTTAACATACATTTTATAACCAGACTGTTATATAACATGATTTTATTTTTAATTTCTGCTTTTATTTTAGTTTTAGTTTTAGTATCAGTTTACTTTTAATTTACTTTATTTTAATCCATGTCTCCCACTTGTCCACATCCTATGCAAGCCCTCTTTTGAATAAATATATTAAAGTAAAAAAGACTTAATACATTTAAAAAGCTACTTTCATGTGTTTTTTTTTTTTATTTAAAAATGAGTTTAATTAGATTTTATTTACAGGAGCATATGTGACAGTTTATTTACAGGGACACTGGAGTGTGCCAGTGGGTATATCAATGAAGAAAATGTCTGTCTTTTTCTTCCTCCCCAGAGATATAGAGATTCTTAATGACTGCATATAGAATCTTAGGGAGGCTTCATATATATAGTAGGACAGGCCCATAGAATCGGGGAAATTGGCTCAGACCAGTAGCCAAGGCATGCACATAATGTACTGCTTAAGAGCCAACCTGGAGGATGGGCGGTGGTGATGCATGCCTTTAATCCCAGCACTTGGGAGGCAGAGGCAGGCAGATCTCTGTGAGTTCAAGGCCAGCTTGGGCTACAGAGTGAGTTCCAGGAAAAGCGCAAAGCTATACAGAAAAACCCTGTCTCGAAAAACCAAAAAAAAAAAAAAAAAAAAAAAAAAAAAAGGAGCCAACCTGGAGTCTGCCCACGGGCCTAGTAACAGGAGCTGTCAGAGTTCCTAATCGATGTCAGAATTCCTGATCATGCCAAGCCTGCCTGAGGACCTAGCAACAGTTGCTGTGAGAGTTCCTGATTGTGCCCAGCCAATGAGGGATGACCACACAGACTGGGCACTGGGAGGAGGATATATAAGGTCTACCCTGTAATTGAATAAATGAGTTCATTATTTGTTTTCAATGGACTCCTGGTGTGTCTGAGTTGTTGACACCGCACCTTCTCACCTCCTCCCCCTAGGGAGCCGTTAGAATCCAACCAACATCTTGCACTTGAACGTGGGGCTTCTGTTACTTTGTTTCTCTCAGTGCAGGTTCTGATGTCTCCCTCTCTTCATTCATGGTGCTTGACAGCGCCCCCAAGACGGTGTGTTTCAGTGAGAAGGGCCCTCAGTGTTGTGTTATTTTAGTCCCTTTGGCAGGTAAGCATTGAGACCTCCATTTCTTTCCTTCTTTTGTGTTGTCTGTCATGTTTGTCTGTCCATTCCATTAGGAGGGCACATTTTTTTTCCACTTTGGTTCCCGGCACCTCCACGTAAGGATTGACCCCCCAGGAGGTGGAACCAAGGCTCGCCTCCCAATCACCATCCCTCATCGGGAGACACTGTGTGGGCATACATTCATGGCCTAAAAAACCACAAAAGTCCCCCACTAAGCACAGGACACAAGGGTCTGATACAAATTTTCATCCCATTGAAGAGATGGGTAATTGTTTCATCATCCCAGCCAGTTCCCTGTCAGATACCTCTGCAATATCTGATGATGAGGGGACAGACAGTTGGGTCCCCGAGAAATCTGTCAGTTTGCGTCCCGAGATATCTGTCAGTTTGGGCCCCCCAAAATCTGGCAAGGTGGGCATAGCTTTCAATATGAGACCCCAAAATCTGTCAAGGAGAACGTAGCTGTCAGTTTGGATCCTGCCAAATCTGTCAAAGAGAAGGCAGCTGTCATTAGGTCAAGTGCTGCTAACCCCTCTGCTCCACCACCACCGCTGGCAGGTATCTCTCCGCCACAGTATTCTTGGGGCAATCTACCCCAATACCAGCCTGCCTCAGGAGGTGGCCACTCTCCCGCAGCTCCGGGTGTCTTACAACCCTCACAGCCTGCACCACTGTCAGTCCGAGGCCCATAGAAGCCTTCCCAGTCACTGTGGGCCCAAATGCCAAAGACCAGCCCTGGATTCACACCCCCATACTGATCTCCCTCATCTGGAAGGCAGCCAACGAGTCAGGCCCAGATTCCCCCTACTTTCAGCAGGTCCTTGCTCAATGGTCCGCGCAGTTACAAACTTATTTTGATTGGCACCATTTGCTTAAAGCTGTGTTGGAGCCTGTAGTCTTTCTTAGCTGGAAATCAGCCTATGAGGATCGGGCAGAATCCCAGGCCCAGATGAACATCTTACTTAATGTCCAGGTGACCCATGATATGCTCACACTCCCCATTGCTAATCATCTATCTTGATGGACAAGCTGTCAAAGGTTTGGTTGACATGGGTGCATATGCTACCATTTTAACCAAGACTGAGGTGTTCTGCTTCCCTCATTGGAAGTATAAACCTGCCCCCCATCATCAGTGGTGTGGGAGGCCAACAAGATTCTAAGATGATCACTCATCTGGTACACTGGAAGGATATTGATGGCAATTGGGGAGCCAGCCATTCACCCTATTGTTTCTACTGTACCTAGGAACCTGTGGGGTAGAGATATTTTGGAGGATATGGGTGCTGTCCTAACTACAGATGGCAAGGCCTTTTTAAATAACATCAAGGTCCATGAAAAGGCAGGTCTGGTGGTCTGAGACCCTGCACAAGATCTGCACCCCCAATTCTAAGGGCCACTGTCCCCATGAGATCCATGACCATCGAGCTTCCTAGCCTCATTCCATTGACATGGCTCTTGGATCAAGAAGTATGGGTGGAACAGTGGCCTATAATTGAACACAAGCTGTCAATCATAAAGGAATTAGGTGCAGAACAGTTAAAGATGACACATTGAACTGTCCACAAGTAAACATAACACCCCAATATTTGTTATCCCCAGGAAATTGGGACACTACTACCTTCTGCAGGATCTTCATGTAGTTAATAATCTATATAGATGATCTCCTCTTGGCACACCCAGATGCAATTTTTCTGCAAAAGGCTACCAAGGGAGTAATAGAAGATCTTGCATTGTTATATCTGGTGGTGGCTCCAGATAAGGTCCAAATGGTACCCCCCTTTGCCTTTTTAGGATTTTCCATTGCTAAGCAGGTCTGCCCCCTTTCCTTTAAATTGGAAATGAAGGTATTGTACTCACAAACAGAATTACAGCAATTGTGTGGTGCAGTTAATTGGCTTAAACCGTTTTTAACTATCCCTGACCAAGAGATGAGGCACCTATTTTCATTGCTGGAGGGCCTCACCTGTCCTTCCACTAAGGTTAGGCTTACCCAAGAAGCTAAAGAGTTGCTACAAAAGGTTTTGGCCATTCTAGCCACATCCAGCCTGCAACACCATGATCCCCAAAAATCTTTATCGGCAATGGTCCTCTGGACACCCAGGGGATTCTTGGCGGTGTTATGGCTGGCAATCTGGGCCCCTTCTATGGATACTTCAAGCGCATTCTGACCTGCACAAGGTCACCTCTAAGTTTGACCAGTCCTTCCAACTCAGCCTTAAGGCGCAGATGCTGGCAAGGAGAACATACAGATGAGAGCCAGATAAGCTTGTCTTCCCCTTTTCTTTAAAGAATACCCAGTCCCTCTGGGCAGATTCTATCTCATTCCAGGAAATGGTTGCAGGATTCACAGGAACTATTGACAATCATTTGCCAAAAAATAAGATCTTAGCAGAACTCCCCACACCTCAAATACAGATACAGCCCCATACAGTCCCCTCCTCCACTCCCGTCCCTCATGTCACTCCAACCTTTTCAGATTCCAATAAAAACAAAGATGGTGTTCTTATCCAGCGTCCTGGCTCCAAAGATGTTATACGTGTTATCCCTAACCCTGGTTCTATCCAATCGGGTGAGCTATTGACCCTCCTAAAAGTTCTAGTAGAGTGCCAGATCGAGCCCATTCATATTTTTTCTGACAGCCAATACATACGCTGTGCAGGCGTTCACGTACTCACCGTTTCTCTAGGTCAAAGACTCACTGACCCCCATCGCCAGCACCATGTTGATCATACAAGATGTCCTAAATCAGAGGACTGAGCATTGGTACCTGTCACATATTAGATCTCATCCCAAATTACCCAGAATATTGGCTCAAGGAAATGAGGTCACAGACACCATTGTATTAACAGCCAGTATGGATCTCCTGGAGCAAGCCAGGGCTCTTCACCAGCAATTTCATCTGTCTCCGCAGAATTTACACAGACTTCTTCCAGAATTGCGGTTTCCCAATGCAACCATTTGTCCGGGGCATGTGTCACTTAGGACTGCTTCAACATGCAGGGGTTAATCCCCAGGGCTTGTTGCCTAACACCATCTGGCAGATGGATGTCACACATCATGCCCTCTTTGGCAATCTTAAATATGTTCATGTGATAATAGACACCTGTTCCTCCTTTGTTTATGCCCTTGCCCTTTTTGGGGAGAAAGCCATTGATGTTATCAAGGCCCTTTAAGTCAGCCATGGTAGTTTTGGGGGTACCTTGGGCACTTAAGACTGACAATGACCCTGCTTATGCCTCTCAACAATTTAATGACTTTCTGGGGTCCTGGAAGATATCCCATACCACTGGCATACTCTACAATCCATAGGGACAAGCCATTGTTGAGAGGGCCAATAGAGCTTTTAAGGAGCTGTTGACGAGGACTGTCTTGCCAGAGGCTAGGAAATGTCCTCATCTGGCCTTAACAGAGGTCCTTTCCCATATGGATGTTCTCAGTTTTGATGACAAAGGGCTCAGCCTGGCCTACAAGCACCGGGCATCTCTGCCAAGGAACATGCCTCTGCCCCTGGTGAGATGGAGAGATCCTATCTCCCTCCCATGGCAGCCACCAGCCCCCCTGGTAACCTGTGGGAGAGGGTATGCTTGTGTTTTTCCTCAGAGTGCCACTATGCCAATATGGGTCCCAGCAAGAGATGTGTGCTTGGCCATAGATCAGCCTGCTTCCACCAAGGAGGAAATCACCCAGGATGAGTAATGTTTATACTGACCTTTCTTGCTCTCATTGCCCTTCTAAAGGATGAAGACTTGTGGAGCCTTGCTTTTCCTCATTTTGTATGATGCCTTTTGAGATGAGGGATACGAGTTTAGCAGCCTGGAAGATAGCTAAATATATTAAGGGCCCATGGTCAGCTAAGTTTCTATATTATCCATTACAGCTAACACATGAAATTTTCCAATTAAATCAGACAAGAGTACAGGTTATGGCCTTTGACTCTTTATTTTTTGAAAAGGTTTGACATGATATAAAGAGGCTATTTGATCCGACCTGGATTTCACTTATGTTTTGATTGGTGGGGTGGTGCTTTTGATCTTTGTCTCTTAGACATCCAACTCATAGCCCTCCACAGAAGGTTATGCATCCCTGGCTTTCTAAAATTCAAAAGGCTACTGCCTGAGGACATGCAGAGATGACTGGCCACACTAGTGGAAGCTCATGAACTGTAGACTGGTGGCTGTGGAGCCCCCATGGGACTCGACTAGGCCCTCTGGATACGGAAGATGGTTGTTTGGCTCGAACTGTTTGGGGGGCTCCCAGGCAGGGGGATCAGAATCTGTTCCTTGTCTGTGGGCAGGCTTCTGGAAATCTAGTGCCTGTGGTGTGACACAGCCTTGGTGCAGTGGGAAGGGGTTTGGACCTGCCTAGGCTCAGTGAGCTAAGCTCTGCTGACTCCCCATGGGAGACCTTGATTTGGGGGATGTGGGGATGCAGGGTGGCTCGGAAAGAGGGCTGGGGCGTGGGAGGAGGGAGGATCTGTGGATAGTATGTGGAGTGAGAAAATTTCTTAATAAAGAAAAATGAAAAAAAAAAAAAACAACAAAAACAAACAAAACAAAACAAAAGGCTACTGCCTGACACTTCCCACCCTGGGTGACTCCCCAGGGATGGATGCTCTTCAAGGGCTGGTAGTCAAAGACAGGTAAGAGCTTGTTTGGCACAGTCCAGTTGCTGAGCCCTCCTGAGGCAGGGTCAACAAGGCCAGAGCAAAGAACTCTGATTCCCACTGAGTGCCCATGTAATAAAAAAAAGGTGGATATGTAGTAGGACAGGCCCATAAGGTTGAGGAAATTGGCTCAGACAAGTAACCAAGGCATGCACATAATATACACCCGAAGAGCCAACCTGGAGTCTGCCTAAGGACCTAGCAACAGTTGCTGTCAGAGTTCCTGATCATGCCCAGCCAATGAGGGACAATCACACAGACTGGGTGCTGGGAGGAGGGTATATAGGGCCTACCCTGTTATTGAATAAATGAGTTTGTTATTTGCTTTCAACAGACTCCCGGTGTCTGTGCCATTTATGCCATGCCTTCTCACTCCCTCATCATCCAGAAACACGAAAGAGGGGACAGAAAGAATGTAAGAACTGTTGCACACATCACCCCTCAGCAGCTGGGATCAGCTATACAAGATGGAGGCAGTCAAAGTTCCAGCAGGCATGGGGGCAGGGTCCTGAGGTCACGCCCATAGCGGAGGAGCTATTGACAGTTGCTGACTGCGGAGAGAAGAAGAGTCACTCTCCTGTGGGGACGTGGCTGATGGTAGGTCGCCCATGTCCCAGGGGTTGGCCCCATGCCCATGCCCATAAGTACCACTACTTGGACTCAGGTTATTAGTAACAAAAGGGGAGGACATTAAGTCAGGAGAAAGACAGAATGGTATTCCTAGAGGGAATTGGTGGATGATAAGATCAAATAAAAATTTCAAAGAACAAAGATATTATTTTTTTAAAGTCAAAAGATAATTATTTAAACTATTTTAAAATAAAAATCCATGACTGAAGATTGGTAATGACTTCCAAGAATCAAATGTCTGAATGGCTTTTGTCTCGGCTCCAGTTTAAGGTAAAATTCAGTTTTCACAATGCTATCCTTGGGAAATTGTTATTCCCATGATATATTTTTTTGAGCCCCAAATCCATCTTTTTATTAGAGACGTCCTCTCACTCATCTAGCCAGTAACCAACTCCAAAGACAATGACTGTACCCCAGCCCTTGATCCTGCAAGGACCACTAAAGAATGTCCCAGCTCTTGGAAGAGCAGGGAGACTGAAGGGAGGCACCAAACTAGAGTGACAGTGAAATTTAGGTAAGGGGGTGCGGGGGTGTACCTGAGGGTGCTAAAGAAGCCTCCTCCCCATGATATTTTAGTGGCCTTAGTGAAAGATTGTTACTTTGTTAGTCCTTTTGGAAACTCCTGTTATCAGGCGACAGTTCACAATATCCCCTCCTGTATAATTTCCTGGTTTTATCTTTTTTTTTTTTTTTTTTTGGTTTTTCGAGACAGGGTTTCTCTGTGTAGTTTTGTGCCTTTCTTGGAACTCACTTGGTAGCCCAGGCTGGCCTTGAACTCACAGAGATCCGCCTGGCTCTGCCTCCCGAGTGCTGGGATTAAAGGCGTGCGCCACCACCGCCCGGCTTATTTTTGTATTGTTTAAGGTTCTGGATGATTTCTAAATGATTAAATAAATGAACAAATTTGTATAAGATAAGACGAGGCTGCATAGACACAGCTTATGCGTCAAGAGTACATTGAAAGATGTCTCATAATTTCAGTCTATATATATTGAGTAGTGGTGAATGATGCATGAGTGAACAGCTGATCCAAACTACCTTCCTCTTGAGCCCTCATACAGTGAGGATTTGTAACGCTACATAGTGGTTTCCCAGACCTTAGATCCCCCAGCACAGTGCATTCCTCTACAGTTTACCACTGATTAGTCCCAGGACAAATAAGTAAAGCATTATGGGTAGGTTGCTCTTGTGTAAGGCATATTCTAATATGGATGTCCACTATGCTAAGTACATAAATGGGCATGGGAAAGCTGGTCAAGATATTCTGGCACTCAGAGACTCCTACCCTGACATGTCCTTCCAACATATTAAGACTTAAATTTTCTCTCCAGTTCATATAGTTATACGTAAGCATCTTAGAGGATTCCCCAATGAAAAAGCAATGATAATGATATGGCTTCCTATGTGTGTCAAATTCCCTGGAGTCACAGGTTTGACTTAACAGTGTCTGAAACAATAATTTATTCTTATCTTTCATGTCTTGATAAAAAAAAAAATCCTTATAAATGAGGTGCCAGCACTGTTTGCCAGGTTTCAAACACCAGCTGGCTAGGGAAAGCAAGGTGTGTGTGTGTGTGTGTGTGTGTGTGTGTGTGTGTGTGTGTGTGTGTGTGTGTGTATTCCATAATTTGAAACAGTCTTTCTGTCTAATTAAGGGGACCACATGTACCATCCCAGGTAAATAGAGATGGATAGAACTTTAAAAAAATCTTGTATTTATTTTTCAAAATTTTGAACACATTCACCTCCTCTTCCCCAACTCTTCCCATTACTACAAGGGCAGGCTCCACTCCTAAAAAATACTGGACTCGACGAGGAAATAATTTTTATTAGAGTGCTCTTTAAGACTATATTTTCTTCCTTGATAAAAGTAAAGGAAGAACATAATCCCATATTAGTCTTTGCAAAGTAGGACACATCAAGACTTTGATTCTGTTATTAAGTTCCCATACTCAATAAAGGTCACACTTTGTCACAGAGAGCTAAAGAACATCTCTTTTTAGACCTGAAATCTCCAGAAATTTCACTGCAGGCCAAGCCAGTGGCCTTGGAGTGGAACTGCAGAGTGTGTCCCGGGTGGTAGAAGGCTGATAGGTGCTGCTTGCCAACCCTGCCTCTCATCAACATTGGTCTGACCCTGTGAAGAAGGCCCTTCTCTCTAGGTTCCTGCTTCCTCCTGTAGACTTTGTAAAAGTATTGCTTTCTCACCTTATCTTTGGCTGTTAGACTGGCAGTGTGATTGTGAAAAAAAAAGTCCTTGCATTCTGTTTTATGAAAGGTCTGCCAGTTGGGTCATTGACCTAAGAAATCAGGCAAGGCAGGTGATTACTAATCACCCTTGTGTAGAAGTAATGCTTCAGAGTCCATTTCTGATTTTGAGATTAAGTTACTTTGCACCATTTGACACTCCTTTTTGCAACTGGGCCAACAAGAAAAACATTGGCTTGTGCTTGTGTGTTATTCTATTTGGGCTGTCTTACACAGACTTGGTGGGAAGCAGGGCTGAATACAGATTATTAACTTCCTTTCTTTTGTTTGTGGAGGCTGATCATCCAAGCTCAAGTTGCCACTATGGTTAGTTTTCTTTCAAGCCTTCTTTGATTCCCCTATACATGTGGTGAGTCTGCGATGCACACTTTCCAGTGGTATCCTGTTGCATGTCCTCAATTCTTTCTAAGATAACATCAATCAGATTGGATTAGCATGCACCATCGTGGCCTTATTTTACTGTCTCGTCTTTTAATGAGTCTATGTCTAAGCACAACCACATTAGAAGGTTTGAGGATAGTTCATGCACAGTTCAAGCTTCAGCAGACACATAGTGATTTGATCTCAGATCTGGGAATGCATACATTCTCTTACTTTGGATTGCCTTGAAAACAATGAGATAAGCACTTCAGTAGGAATTTATTTTGAGAGATGGAAGGATGGTGACAAGTAATGAGAAGGAAAAGAAGAGGAAGAGGAGGAGGAAGAAGAAGAGGGAGAAGAGAAAGAGGAATGAGGAGGAGGAGGGAGAGGAGGAAGAAGAGAAAAATGGCCAGTGAAGGCCTTCTTATTTAGTCAGCTAGTACTATGAGTGATCAGGGTCAATGCCAGAAAGAAACGTGTGCAAAGGAGTGTGATTCAAAGCTATTCCACAAAGAGGAGAAGTTGGGGTCCTTATTTGACTACTCTAGTCAGTCAATGACTGAGAATCACTCCAGGACTAGTAGACGGTGGGTGCCATTGTTTTACCTCAGGAAGCTTCCTAACGTGGGTGGGCAGGAGCCCCTGGCAGGTGGAAGTCACACAAGAACACTGGGTTTGTGTGGTTCTATGATAAATGTCAGTCACTGACAGCATCTGCACTACCTTTCTCATTCTGAGATCTGTGAACAAAGCTGTGGGAATGAGTTTTTACACTACAGCTTAGGCGAGAGGCCAAACTGACAAGTCCTCTATGCTACTGTGTAAAAATACTTGCATTATGTCCTTACTTGTCAGGAACGGCTACCCCAAAACATGCTATGTATATGTTACACAGAGACCAATTGATATAAATAAATTGTGTGTGTGTATATATATATATATATATATATACTCAAAATGGAGATTAATTAATTTCTTGGTTCTGGGAAGCCACAAACGCTCTGAATTACAGAGTAGCTGTCACGCAGGTGCATAGTGAGGACTCAGGTATTTCCACTGTGTAATCTCCCTGTCTCTTCAGCCTCACAGCTGTGGTTTCCAGCTAGAGGTAAGAAAAGTTCTATATGGAGAAAGCTCACCTGTCTCTTCACTACATTGTACATTGCTTGAGGACAGTCTTCCTCCCAATGTTACTCTTCTCCATTGGCTATAACTAAATCCATGTCTCCAGTTAAATGCCAGGAAGGCTGGACCTTGACTCCTGGCTTAGCAGGACTTTTCCTGAAAGGACTCAACACTGGCAGAAACAACAGGTTTCAGAGTCCAGCCACTATCTCTCCTTCGAATCCCAAGGCTTTAAGCCATCTGACCCCCTGACTCCTCCATATGGTACTCTGTCACATCCTTCCTGGAGGATGGGAAGACACAGCAGAAGTCAGTTGGAAGGCTTGTGTGGGTACTTTGTTGAGGAAAGGTGGAGGGGTTCCCAGGAGATGGAGGCTTCCCTAGTTCTCCCACAGTTAACTGTGTGTGTAGATTGGCGTCACGGCACAGCAGTGAAGACTTTAGCTCCATGGCCTCACAGGTTTTGTTTAACCTTAGCTTTCTGTCTTACGTGACGTGATCTAGGGCCAGTCCCTCATCCACACTGAGCCTCAGGACCCACTAGTGAGAATCACTGGGTTATTTTAAGCACCACTGTCCTGCACACAAGACACTGGGATCCAGGTTTGACAACTGCAAGCTCTCAAGAAACATTTGGCAAAGAAATATAAGGATAGATAAAAACAGAAACTTTAAATGAGTAGAAAGGGTACAGTCCATCAGGTTCTAGCACATTCAAAAAGATGCACAGTGTGCTACACATCACTGCCATCCTACCCCAGCATATTTTCATCACTTCCCAAACAGAAGGAAAACCCAAATGCAGCCTTGCCTACCAATAGCAATTCTCTGCTTCCTCTTCACATCCTTTTCCTTGGGCCTGAATAACCTGTCATCATTTTTCATCTTTATGTTCTGGAAACTTCATACAACTGGGAGCATAAAGCCTAGTTTTGTGACTGGCTTATTTTTCATATTTTTACATTTTGGCTGTGCCGTAGTAGTGTATTGTTTTTACAAACGATATTCAGCGGGGCACACAGACTACCAATTTATTCATTGTTTAGTTCATGAGCATTTGGGTTGTTTCTTTCCACTGTTTTAAACATTATAAATAAGTGCTCTTTTATAGATATTTTTGTATGGCTCATTGTTTTCATTGTTGTAAGTATGTTAATAGAACTGAATTTTTTGTGCCACATAGGAAATCTCTGCTGAGCTGTTAGAGAAACTAAGTCTTTAAACTACACAATAATCTATAACTTGTGTTTTCCTCTCCAGAACTGACACTGTCTGTATTCCCATGTTACTACACAGTGATGCTCACAGCTACCTTAGTGAGGATATGGCATTTGCTTAGCCAGCTGTACCAGGCTATATTCAACTAAAGCATTTCCCTAAGGCATCTGGTAGTCCTATGAAGGGGGTCCCAGAAGTTCCCTTTGTCAGCACTTGACACAGTATTCCTATGGTATGGAGCTTTCATGTGCATGCCAGTCTCTTCCTGTCCTCACATCTGGTTTGGTAAATGTTCAAAGTATGCATGAATCAAAGGATACATAGGTGCTAAAAGCCAAGGATTTTGGTGAAATGGAATTCATTTACTGTAAGAACGTTCTATCCCTAAATCTCAGTCCTGAAGCAAGTGAGCTCCCAACCTTGGTTGTATGTGACCTCAGACAGGGCCACTTGGAAGTCTACTACACAACTAATCTAGCCTTCTCCAAGGAGGCTCAATGAAACTTAACCTCACTACCAAACACAAGAGCTCAAAACTCTCAGAAAGAGAGGCTGAGAGATGAGCTCTGATCTCCCTGGTGAGCATATGTGGGCCTCTGAGGGTCTCCAAAAATTTTTAGCCTGTTATAAGTCCCTCCTCCCCACTAAAGCTCTACACTGCTTGGAGGTATTTGCTTGAGTCTGAGACCTCATGAGCCCTTAAGTGAGAGTGTTATGGGGAGAGACTGAGAGAAGCCTATGTAAGAAGCTGTGGGTTGCATTTTCAGCTGTCTATAATCCAAGATTTCGGCACTGGGCACTGATTGTTTAGATAAAAGAGGGTGAATGCTGGGTGGGTGAGTGTTCAGATAAAGCAAGGTAAACTTTAGAAGAGACTTGGCTGGGGATCCCATGGAAAGCCCTGAGAGCCCTTTGGAAGAGGGAGAGGTTTTCTGTTCTGCATTGTGTAACTGGTCTTTGAGGGCTAGATTCACTGGCAGATTCCCAGCATGTGGGCAGGACCGTTCACTCCCCTTCCTTGAAGGTCAGAGTCAGAAACTCCATTGAACTGGGAGCCTGTCCCTGCATGATGTGTCTCCATGCTCTGTTCTTGGTGTCGCTAGCAACCTGGGTGGTTTGGGGTGAGTACTTTTGAAATACAAACTTGTGGGGACACATTTACAAATCCTTGCAGAGTTGTGCATAGAACAAAAACAAGACAGATTTAGTTCTGCAGGGGAATTCACTTTCCCAACTTGGGCTTGCCTTGAAGTGGCCCAGACCATGGTACAGGACACACTGAGATCAGGAGAGGATAGAAACCCTGAGACCCAGCAGCACACTTCAGGTCCAGAAGTGCAAGGAGCCAACTCCGACACAAGTGGGATCAGCACAACTCCAATCAGGTGGAATAGGTTTCCTTACTTCACTGGACCATAGAGAGGATTAAGTGGTTTCACTTCTAAAGTCCTTAGAAGTGGGGCCCCTTCAGCCTCTACATGTGGGGGGCCCTCCATGCATATTTCTACTAATTTTTAAGTATAGAATGTATTAATAAAAATATGAGGTATGGTCAAGATAGCACATCAGGACCCAATAGCCATTGAAAAAAACACTTTTTTATTCATTGTTCCCAAGAGGAGCAACATAGTACTCGGGGGAGGGAGCACAGGAAGTGCCAGAACAGTGAGGAGGCTCAAGGCTGGGGACCCTGCAGCAAATGCCTCTTTTGTTAGATTTTCAAGGGATGCTAGAGAACAGTGCTCATCTTGGCTGTCTGGTACCAGGTTCTGGGTAATGAGGGCAGGTGGACAGATGGACAGTAGTTCATGCTATCAAATCTGTGTAAAGCAAGTAGTCAGGGTTGTGACTCTGCAATGGATAGAACCTGAGGGTGACAGTTCCTACAGGTCATGATGGCCTCATAAACATCAGACACAAAAATTAAATTCATGCTTAATGTGTGGCTATAGCATTAATTTTAACATAAATCTGTGGCATTTTATTGGCTGGTAAAAGAGGCTCACAGGAATGTATTCTTCCAAGTTCATCTGGAAAATCATGTTCTGGGCTGTTTCTAGCTCCTGAATCCAGAGTAAGTGCTCAACTATCAGTTCCCAGAAACCTCACCCTGTCTGGACATGTGACACTGAGAGATGTCTGGAACTGAGTGTATAACAGCAATAAAAGATGCAGATATGGAGCAGAACATTCTTCTGCTGCTGGTTACCCAGGCAATGTCGCTCTTTCCATCTTCAGTTACTCCATACAGGGTGCTTCCGAGTTAAGTGTACCAGTAGTTACCTAGAAAGACTTGTTATGAATACTGCAAAGAAACAGGGACGGACATCTGGTATACAGTAGGTATCACATATTTGTGTAATTTAGACGATATAAGTCATAACTGCTGTTGGCAATATTCTCATTCCACCCCCTCCATGCCCCCTCTGCTCTGGTTGAAAGTTCACAGCTAACTTGGCCATGCCTGAGCATTTATAATCAGATTTCACCCTCATTCACCACTGACGCACAATCCCTCTTGCTCCTTCTCCTCAAGCTTCCGTGGTTCATGCCGTCTCCCACCACCACCCTGGCGAGTGTTCTTATTCAGCTACAGCTGTGTCTGTTTGTAATCTTGGCTCTTTCTCTTGCTTTATATTCCTACAGTAGAGTCACATACACACATGCTGCATACTTTCAGTTCAAGTGGCTAGAACAGCATGTGCCCTTTCTGAACTTTCGATACTGAGTGATCACATGCAGTGCTATTCTTGTTTATCTCTGTCTCACTATGCAGTTCAGGCTATGCTTTAACTTGCTGTGTAGTGTAGCCAGAAGGTTTCCTGTGTCCTGGCTGGCCAGTGGTTGGGGCAAATCTCCCCCACTCGCATCCCCCAAGTAAACACACAGAGGCTTATATTAATTACGAACTATATGATCATTAGCTCAGGCTTATTACTGACTAGCTCTTATACTTAAATTAATCCATACTTTTTGTTTATGTTTAGCCACATGGCTTGGTACCTTTTCTCAGTTCTGCTTGTCATCTTGCCTCCTCTGTGTCTGGCTGGCGATTCCTGACTCAGCCTTCCTCTTCCTAGCTTTCTCCTTGTCTGCTTATCCCACCTATACTTCCTGCCTGGCTACTGGCCAGTTAGCATTTTATTTATCAACCAATCAAAGCTACACATATTCACAGAATACAGAACAACATCCCACAGCAACGTAGCCCACACTGGCTTAGAACTTAAGGTGATCCCTCTGCCCCAGCCTCCCAAATATTGGGGTCATGAGTGTACCCCAAGAGCCCCAGTTCACTTACCAGGATAGCTCACTGCCTTCCCATTGCACCCATCCCACAGGGAGCTGGTGTTGCTTCCTCACCTTTAGCCTTTTTCTTCCCTTAGCCCCATATCAAGGCAGGGAGCACATCCTCCTTCCTCATGCTCATCGCCAGATCTCTTCATAGCAGTTTCTTCCTGACTATAAATGGGGCCTGAGCACAGTAAATAACTCTTGACATTCATGAAGGAAAAAAAATCAACATGCCATGTTGCCCTCTATGGATCACCTCATATCCAAGTTTTCTAGGAAGTCTGTTTCAGTGGTATAGTAAAAATAAAAAGTTAGACAAAATAATTTTTAACAGCAAAGACAAAAGGAGACAAGCATGGGATTGACTTCTAATGGCACCAGGAGTGGCCGAAAGCTTGTCACGAAGATTTCCCAAGAGAATGTCCAGTGTTAGTGGCTGTTCTCTATAAATCTCATTAGACTCAGGATGAGGTTACACTCTGATAATTTAATGATCTTTAAGTAAAACACACATCATTAATCAAATGTCCTTATGTCAAAACATTGTAAGTTGTGTGTCCCCCAGAATTTCACTTGCTTTTATTTATAGTAATTAGCAGCAGAAATAAAAACAACCAAATGTCCATATTATAGAGCTAGTTATTGATATCATGTCTCATAGATACTATCTTGTAATAGGCTTGATAGTATCTCTGAGACATGATGCCAAGACTTTCTGATGCCAAGTCTATTTTGTAAAAAAAAAAAAAAAAAAAAAAAAAAAAAAAAAAAAAAAAAAAATCTAGAATTTTCTTTTCTGATCACACTTTATTATTATAATATAAAAACTTATACAATATTGATGATTTTTTAACCTTTCAAAGCTCCTCTCAACTCTTCCTTATCTCCCTACCCAAGCAACTTTATGTTCTTTCTCTCTCTCAAAAAAAAATGTTGAGAGAGGAATTGACATCCTCTCTGCAGCTAAAGGGGAAGAGTTAGGACCAGAAGATAGAAATTAGGTGTTAAGAGTGATGCTCTGACAAGCAGGCTATTAACCAAACTAGGAGACACCAGAATTGGTGGCGTTGAAATGTGTCAATGTCTTTCTGGTGCCTAAGGGGGCGGGTCAGGGGGGTTCCCTGGTCCCACAGAGGGTACAAGGACAGATGAGGAAGCTTCAGGGAGATGAGGAAAGATTTCTTAGCTGTTCAAGACTGGAGCCAAAGGGTCAGAAAGGGTATTGACCCAGCTTCTCTTCCCCTTGAGGGATCCTACACAGACAGACCAGAGTGTTCTCGGTGCCAGAAATGTTTCTGTTACTTATTTGCCCACCATGTGAATCTAGTCATCTAGCCAGGTGTTCAGTGCCCTCCCTGACACACAGGACTCTCAGGATTATCTTCTCCCTGTGGACTCCACCTTGGCATCAATAAGCCATTCATCCTTACCAGCCAGGATCTACACTATACTTTCTGGATCTCTTACTTTTGCAGGCTGTTTAATCACTCTAAATCTCCACCATTCTTAGTCATCCCTCCTCCAGCTGAATGAACCTCACAATGTCACCATTCAGAAGACCTCATTTCTTCCAACTTCTCTGGCACCTACCTCCCTAGTCCTTCTCTCGGGACACATTTCTTACCTCAGCATCAGGTCAAGCATGTCTGTTTTCCAATAAGGCCACTATCCTGAGACAGGGGCCACTTGTTCTTCCTCTGGTCCAGCATGAAGCTCAGCACCAGGGTCCTGATGGATACAGGTTTCTCGGAGGGAAACCAAAGGTTCTGTTTGTCCTCGCAGTTCTTTTTTCACGTCACTTTGGCTGGATGCTTTTCTACCTCATGCTCCAGTTTGAGTTTGAGTCAAGCCTCTGAGATAAGTGTTCCTCATCTTCATCTCAAGTCCGAAACAAATGAGACCCAGAAGTATTTGGGTAACTTATTCAAGGTCACATGCTTAGAAAACGGGAAAATCCACATAGAATCCAGATCTGATCTTGTCACTCTGATGTGTTCTTTTTTTTCTCCTGTTCTGCAGGGCACCTGTCCTCACCACCCGTGGTGAACACTGTTCATGGCAAAGTCCTGGGAAAGTATGTCCACTTAGAAGGATTCACACAGCCTGTGGCCGTCTTCCTGGGAGTCCCCTTTGCCAAGCCTCCTCTTGGATCCCTGAGGTTTGCTCCTCCACAGCCTGCAGAGCCCTGGAGCTTTGTGAAGAATGCCACCTCCTACCCTCCTATGTAAGCCGCTGGGGTGGGCCTGGGTCTTGTTCAGTGAGAACATCTGTCTTAGAGTGATGCAGAAGGGAGTCATCCACTGGTCCAATAGCCTTCTGGAATCCTCAGGAGTACTTTAGAAATGTTATAGACCTTTCATTCCTTTCTAGAGCACTCTGTTCGTCACTCTCTCTAAACTGATGGTATAAAGAGAACTGGGCATAAGCGGTGCTAAATCTAAAGCTTAAATTAGTTAGTGTATGATGAAAATTAAAACCATCATCTGGGACTCCAGGTGACTCAGTAATTCCCACCAATTCTATTTTAATTCTCCATTGGTCCTTCATGATCTCTCGTTAGAGAAGCCAACAGTTATTCTTTCATAGGAGGCTGACAGAGGTCATGAGTGACAGCATTGGCTTTACTTGGACCTAGAAGATTTGTATACAGAGTAGGAAGGGTACTTGGCCAATAATGTCAGCATATCAGTAACTAACTACTAGAATGCAGGCCACTGAGATCATCCCACAAAGATGTTAGCCGTAACTTGCAACACGCTAAGAAGTTATTAATGGTAGTTCCTGGATTCACAGAAGTCTCAAAAGGACTAGGAGAAGGTCACCTGATGAAAGATCAGGCTCACCTCAGCCCACTGCACCAGGCCTAGCCAAGGGCAGGCACTGAGAAGACACTGGTGAGATTGTCATATCCCAGGTAGGTCAGACGATGAACATTTCTCCAAAGGCTCCAGGAAGGGGAGAGATGCCGAGTGGGATAGGGGTGTCTGGGTTTCCACCATTTACCCATAAAGTCCCTCTTATTAATTACACCAGATTCTAGTCCTGTGAAAGCAAATCCATCTATAAGCTCAAACAACCTGGTGCATGTGGAGACCCAGGTGACAGGTCCAGCTTCTATATGTTGGAATTTCAGGTGTCCACTCTCTCCTCCAGGTGCTTCCAGGATGCAGTGAAAGGGCAGAGGGTCAATGACCTCCTAACCAACAGGAAGGAGAAAATCCACCTCCAGTTTTCTGAGGACTGTCTCTACCTGAACATTTACACTCCTGCTGACTTGACAAGGAGCAGCAGGCTGCCGGTAAGCATGGGGACTGCCTGTCTGGTCCTGTGCTACAGCATCCAGGTCTTCAGTGTGACTGGAAGGGGATGAAGGCAGCTAGATGCTTGGGTAGACAAGCCAGGACTGAGGCAGGGACTTCCTTTCACCACAGCAAAAGTAAATACATTGCTTCATTTCTCCCAAAGACCCTGATTTGGGTGGAATTGCTGTGCATCTGGAATGTACAGCTTAAGTTTTTCACATTCTCTTACACTTATAGAAGTTTTTCAAAATGATTGCTGTTAGTTATTAAATTAGAGTCTGGTCTCAGAGCAGCTAAGACACAATTTACAATGATGTTGGCACCAGAAGGAATCTTAGAGAAAAATGAGCAGCCCAAGCCTTTCTCTACCGATAGAGAAACTGAGGCTCAGGTAGGGAAGGAAAGGAACACAGAAGAGAACAAGAGCTTGGGTCTTCCATCTTCACGCCTGTGCTCCTAGGCAGGGGCTGGTGAGGGAGATGTGTGTGTGCTGCCTTTGTCTCCACATTACCTGTGGCAACTTTCACTACCAGGTGGATGGCAGAGAGTGGAGGGAGAAGTCTGGGGCAACCTCATAAGCACTTTTCATGCCCTTTGCCAACCACCTGTGATTTTATTATAGCTCCTTCTCCTCCCCCTCACTTGTTGCCTTTGGCACGAGCTGATGGCTGAGTGAATCAGCATTTCCCATTGAAATGAAGAGGCAGGGGTAGGGCAGGCTGCCAGTTACAGACTCCTCACAGTCTTGGAGAGGCGCTCTGTAAAGACGTGATCCCTGAAGTGGAATAAGATAGGGTGTGAGCACCTACCCAGTCTCCTGGGAGCACCTGGATGAAATCAGAAGCGAAGGAGGAAACAACAGTCACCAGAACAGTATTTGACCCTAAACATGTTTGCCTTGCACAAGGAGCTGAGAACAAATCTCACCCCCACCCACCCACCCATTTATCCACCTTCTACTTTGGACTCGGTGTCCTCACAGCCAGACTTAGGGTCAGGAGAAGCAAGGACAGGAATCATTATGCATAGCCTTGCCTTCAAGGATCTTGTCGTCTGGTCTGCACAGACACCTCAGATAACAGCTTCAACACATCACTGGTCACCCTGCTGGCTCAGTCTTTCAGATGAGCTTGACTCAGACCCTCCATGTAGGTGGTGAGGAGCCCAAGGGGAAGAGAAACAGAAGCTCATGGAGAAACAGAAAGCAAGGGACTGTCCAGCTATGTACGCAGGCCCTAGATTCTGGACACATAGATTCTGGGTCTGCTTCCACTTGCTGAAAGAGCAGGAACCGTTTGCTTTCCTAGCCTCTTTTTTCCTCACATGTTGTAAACAGTCCATAGTGGCTGCTGAGCTGTACCGGAGTCTTCGTGGAGGACCCAGCAGCACTGATGCTAGTTGGAGCTGTGGGAGGGCTGGTTCCTGGCCCAGGTCACTGAACAGTGGCCATGAACTGCATTGGTTAGGAGCTCAGCTGTGAGCTGGGGCCACATGGCTGCTCAAGTCCTACTTCCACCTTTCATTAGCTGTGGGATCCCAGCAGAAGTGCCTCAGTTTTTCTATCTACCAAATGGGACAATCTTCCTTTCTATATTATTGAAAATAATCATTTACTGTGCCCAGATTATCCTTGCTTTCTCTCTCCTGTTTATTAGCAGTGTTGTATAAGATTTCAGCTTTATTTTCTCCTGGTCAGTTCTTGTGAAATGTGAGCTCTTTAAATCCTGAAGCCTTAAATTAACAGTTATTATATCTCTCCTCAGCCTCAAGTTGTATAAAAAGAACCTGGTGTAGAGTAGACACTCTTAATAGATGACTGAAGACATGATGGACAGGGAAGATGTAAAGTGGGCTTAGTAAGATGGGGAGGATTCTGGCGGAAAGGTAGTGCACTAAAGGGACAGGAAAGGGTACCAACAGGGGGTCTGGGGATGAGCATGTAGGCACATCACAGTTAATAGAGATGAAGCTAAAAGACTCAACTGCCCGAATGGACCACGTATTACAATGTCATTGTGCTGAGGGAAAGATGATATTGTTGTCCTCTGTTGTCCCCATAATGATGCTCTCAGTTAGAGGAACCCTGGGGGGACTTGACACATAGGTCTAAAGAGAAAGGTAGGGATACTGAATGGGTTGACATCCTGGCTTCTAGCCAGGTTTGTTGAGGGAGAAGTATAATACTATTTTTGCAACCTAGCTGGGCACTGGTGCACTTTGAGTGGTGATGCCCTAAATCAGGGCCAGGCCATGAAAATCAAGCCAAACATCTGAGCTCCTTCTCAATTCTATTTCCTATGACAAGTATGGTTCTTTTCTTGCTACCTAGGTGATGGTGTGGATCCATGGAGGAGGACTGATAGTGGGTGGGGCATCAACTTTTGATGGACTGGTCCTCTCTGCACATGAAAACGTGGTGGTGGTGACCATTCAGTACCGCCTGGGCATCTGGGGATTCCTCAGGTAGGGTTTGTGAACACTCCTCTCTGCTTATTGGCTTCTATATTGATCAGTTCTATTTGAAATGTATCACTGACAAGGAAATCAGAATTATTTAGGTCAGTGTTTGTGTGCCTGGAAGCCAAGGACAGAATCATTTCATCAGCCTTGGATATGTTGAGGGGCCCTAGGCTACAATGCATTGTGGTGGAAGAATAAAAATTGAGTCTGTGGGATAAAGAGACAATTGCATGGTAAGGCAGAAAGTCAGAAAATGGGAAGGGAGTCTTGCTCTTTTGGTAACAACTCACTTTCTCAGGATATAGCACATTCCCTTGAGCACACAGAACCCTTAGAAATATAGTGTGCCCAGGGAAAGATCCCACCCTCTACAAATTCTACCAAGGAAGAAACCTGGCACATTAGGTACCAAAACCTCCTTTTCTTGTAGAAAAGACTGTACTCAAACCATCAAATCTGCAGAATCAAAGATGCTAGTAACCAGTTTTAGTAATGTTACTCTGCACAGGGACATTTAATAAAATTTTCCATGATGGGGGTTCAGTCCCTTCATTACTGGGCCCTATTTACCTTTATATTCCTCAGTAAAGTGTACATTCATATACTTCTCTTGCTTCTGGGATCTCTTCCTAGATGCCTACTCTATGAAACGAAACCCTATTTATTCCAAAATGCCCAGTCTTCATGTTGCTGCCTTTGAAATGGTCACCTGTATTTCATCATCACTCTGCATTCTTCTGTGACGGCACTCAGCACCACAGCACAGAACTTCAATGTTAGATATCTCTTCACAGGAAAGTGGGGAATGGGTGGGCTCATGGAGGGATCACAGTTAGTAGTTCTGCAGGCAGGCTTTCAGCTAGCCATGAAGCCAAGTTGGCCCAGAAGCTAACTTCGACCTTGCCAGTGCTCACCCCAACCTCCTGCAGCTCATAATACTATGATAGCTGCACTGAGATGCTTCCTGGCCCTGTCCTTGCCCCACTCCTCTCTATTGCCCAGTCTACTCCTTCTCTGCCCTCTGCTCCCTGTCCTCAGGCACTGTGTGTTTCCTTCTCCCTCTCTATAAACCCCCTGAGTAATTCCAACAACTCTTCCACACTGTGTGTAATCCCCAATCCACCTTGAAATCCTACACAGTCCTTTCACCTACCTCTGGTCTTCTGTAGACATGCACAGACTTCTCCCACTTAACTGGGAGAAACTCAGCCCTTGACATCCACTGACCATTATTGGTGAAATTATGAAGGCCACTCCACGTAGTTAAAAGGGAGGTTTATTTTGTGGGGTAACTCACAAATGAAGGGATAGGTATCAGGGTCTGTGAAAGGTATAGCACAGTCAGGTGGTGTTCTCTGGAGAACTCCACTCGGTCTACCTCCAGCGTCCAGGGTCCAGGAATCAAAGGAGCCGACACATCCAGATCTTGGGACTTCAGGGTTCTCTCTTGGCCCTGCCTTGTAGGTATGACAGTTACTGAATCCTCAGTGGGGGTTAGAATTTCCAGATCAAAGCTGGAATGGCTACCCACTACAGACCATTCTTTCAACAAATATCCTCCTCTGTTTCCCACAGGACCCTACATAGTGGCCAACTGCTCCGAGCACTCATTTACTCATAACACAGGCCTTGCAAACATCTTGGACGCCTTCTTCTTCTTCTTCTTCTTCTTCTTCTTCTTCTTCTTCTTCTTCTTCTTCTTCTTCTTCTTCTTCTTCTTCTTCTCCTCCTCCTCCTCCTCCTCCTCCTCCTCCTCCTCCTCCTCCTCCTCCTCCTCCTCCTCCTCCTCCTCTTCCTCCTCCTCCTCCTCCTTCTTTCACACCATTTTTCCACTCAGACAACAGATCCCTGTAACTCTATTTTTAAAATATGCTCAGAATCCTGCTGTTTTGGGTCTACATTTTCCAGCTTTCAAAGCTGTTTCTATGGGATGCGTTAATGTTATAACCAACATTTTAATCAAACTTACAACTTTTACATGATAGCTGTTGCATGTTGTGGCCAGACTACTTGACAAAACAATGAATGATTGGGTCATGTCATGCCTTTGCGTAATACGTACATGAATTTCAATGACATAGAAGCCTTGCCAAGGCTCCCAGCAATGGCTCTGCCTCCGTCTCACAGAAGCTGCATGCATATTTTTGTTCCCCGAGCCCCAAGGCCTTTGCACCTGCTGCTCATCTTAATTGAAATTCTTCTTTAGGTGTTTACAAAGCCCTGGTGCTCATTTTATGTAGATCTCTATCAAATGCCACCAACTCAAAGAGAGTTTCTCTGGTTATGAGTCTAAAGCACACCCCAGACCTACCTGCACTTCTTTCCTTGCCTGATTTTCTTTTCCCCATTGCTGACTATATTATCATTTTAGCTGTTCATTTGTGCTTTGTGCTGTGAGCTAAATGTTGCCATATTTTTGTTTGTTTGTTTTGAGATGTGCTATAGCCCTCACACCAGATTTAGATATATATTGGACCCTTAGCACATAGTTGTTGGAATAATGAGCGAGAGCCTCACACAGATGAAGATTCCTATTTCAGAGATGCCGAGCTCACCTGGGTTCTGGAAAGCTGCAAATGACCTCCGATACATCTGTGGTGCTAAGATCCCTGCCATGCCATGGATACTTTCTTTGTCTCTTGCAGCACAGGGGATGAACACAGCCCTGGGAACTGGGGTCATTTGGACCAGGTGGCTGCATTGCGCTGGGTCCAGGACAACATTGCCAATTTTGGAGGGGACCCAGACTCTGTGACCATCTTTGGAGAGTCAGCAGGAAGTTTCAGTGTCTCTGTTCTTGTAAGTGTCCCCAGTACCAGGCCTTGTGTCCAAGCTTCCTAATGTGACTGCTAATGGGACTTCCTAGAGACCAGCTGGTTGCTTTCAAAACATTGTCAATATTACTCACTACACAATATTGGTAGTCAGTTGTTGACAACCAAACTAACTGTATTTGGTTCCCAGGAGGCTCGGAATTGAACTTGGTGTCCCAGAGCCATAGATCTCTCCAATTCTAGCTTAGATTAGTGACAACACCAGCCTCTTCACTTAGTTGAGTTATTTTTCCCTTTATTAACCATATTTTTCAAGTATTTAAAGCATCTTTATTCAAGAAACAGGCTGAGTCTCATTTTGCACAGAAGGCCTTGGCCTTGTCTAGTTTCTGTTATTAGTTCTTTGAGAATTTCCTACAACACATTTTGATGCTATTCAGTCTTTCCCGGTCTTCTGCCATATCCACCTACCCCTCCTTCCCCCATTTAACTTTGTGCCTTTTTCTGTTTTAAATTCATCAAGTGTAGTTTATGTTGTTCATTTACTCTTGGGTGTGTGGCCTTCACTGGAGAGTGGGCTCACCCCCCAGGGCCACACTCCTACGAAACACTGACTCCCCTTCTATCAGTTGCTGCCAACTACCAGCGGCTTCTTAGCTGTGTCTGGGGCTGGCCTTGCTTCTGTTGGGAAACTGAGTTGTTTATAAACTACAAATAGGAAGAAGCAAATGTTTGAATCCAAGGTAGATGTACATGTTAGAGGTCTCAAATGTGGACAGCAGGCAGGATCCTCTCTGAAGTGGCCTCCTAGTTTGTCTGTAACTACCAGGGTAGCAGCAGAATCTGGGGCAGAGGGGTGAGTTCTTTTGTGGACAGGAAGTGAGAGGAAGGATGTATGAAAGTGAAACAGGCAAGAATGGGCAGTGTATGTGGGAAATAGCCAAAGTAAGTTGTAAAAAATTGGCTTATATGGAAAATGGGAGTTAAGGAGAAGTTATAAAGAGAAGTTATAGAAAGTTCTGGTAGCTATATGAAACTCTCAGAGTTGAGTAGAATATCAACTTAGTTGCTATATTTCATTACACACACACAAACACACAAACTTAATTTGAAGGGAAAAATTACAGATGAATATTAAGGATAAAAATGTCATCCATAGCCCTGTGACTCTTATCTGGTCATTGTAGATATCTTGCCATATCTATCTCTTGTTGTTTCCTCAAAGTTATGTCTATTGTCTATCTATCTTTCTATTCATCTATCATTTATGTATCATGCTTCCATGCATCCTCTGACTCTTACAGTCTTAGGCTGTTTTTACAATGAAACTATCCTTTAAAATGCAGTATGGCACAAATATACCTCTCCAAACATTAAACACATATGACATCATTCATTATTGCACAGAGTTCCATGGTAAGTCATGAACTGATCAATGCTAGAGCCTTGATGTTTTTACTATTGTTTCCATTATAAACAATAGGATATTAAGTAGATATCGTGTGTTTCCATGGTTGTGCCACTATATCCCCCTTCTTCACCCTTCTTCACCCTCTTCCTTCCATCTTTCATGTTAGCCTGACCCATAGGTAGTTCTCCTACTGAACTGTATCCCCAGTTCTTTTTTTTTCCTTACATAATAATTTTCTGGATAAATTCAGAATAAAAGAATTTCTCAAACAGAATTTGTGGCTAGCAAATACCAAATTGTCTTTCAAGTAGCTTTTCTTGTTGCCATAGGCACTTGCCACACACTTCCTCTACTGTTTCTTACTGTGCACTCTGCTTCTACTCCACTGAGTTTCTTTTATGGAATCTCAGGCCTGAGAAAAGTCCCAGAGATAGAATAGACAGATGGGGTGCTGTCATGTCTACGGAGCACCAGAGTCTTCAAGAATGACCAGGGCAGAGGAGTATTCAGAGGGCAAATGAGTCACTGAGACCCTCCTGTGAGCATAAACTCTCCTCTTCTCTCCATGCCAGGTGTTGTCTCCCTTGGCCAAGAACCTCTTCCACAGGGCCATTTCTGAGAGTGGTGTGGTCTTCACTCCTGGTTTGTTTCTAACAGATGCCAGGACAATCACTGAGGTAGGTCCCACCCTGGAAAATTGCCATACTCTTTCCTGGAGTCCTCAGGGGTCTTTCTAGATGTAGGATTCAGCTATGTGCTCAGGCGATTTCTGAACTGAGAATGGCTAGACAGAAATCACTTCTAGGGCTCTGTGTAAACCACACTCTGCAGGCGCTCAAGTTTCTTCTTGTGGGTCATGTTATTCAGATGATCTGCAATTCTGCCTGGCTTGTGCAGGAAAACTGGGTGCCCTCTGAAGTATGTTGTCCTTATATAACAGGAGCTGGAAACTAGGGACCAAATGGCTAGTAAATGGAGGAAATGGATCTGAAATGAACAGTGGAATCATGGATTCCTTGCCCTATATCTACTGCACCTGGCTTCTCTTAAGATAATACGCTTCCCCAGCACTGTGACTATTTTAAAAGTTAAGGGAACAGGCTCAGATGTATTCATGGCACCCATTACAAATAATAGAGGCAGCTTTTTGGCTTTAGACCCCAGGTCTGCTGGTCTAGAGTGTTTTCAGGAACACTTTCCTGTCTTTAGAGATGGGGCTTAGGTTAGAACCCACTGTCTACACTGGTGGTGGGTACTGATGTTGCTTTTGACCTCTGTGGTTGCCTGACATCTCTTACAGAAAGTTGCTGTTATTGCTGGGTGCAAAACCACCACATCTGCTGTCATTGTTCACTGCCTGCGTCAGAAGTCGGAGGATGAGCTCTTGGAGGTCATGCAGAAAATGGTGGGTGTGTTTCCCAATGGTCTGTATTCCGGGTGCTTGCTTCTAGGATTCATTTATTCAGTTGCTTTTTAGCCCCAAACTACTTGGTATAGTTTTTCACCTCTTGAGAGAAATGTCAACCATCTGATTCCAAGTAGCAATTTAAAGTTCTCTTTTTTTATTATTAGAAGACTTTAGATGAAAAAAATCCAATAGCAATCTGGTGAAATTTTTCAAAATATTCTCCCAGTTCTTTCTAGATTTAATATTTTGCTATTCTTGCTTTCAGTTATGTTTTGAGAAATTAAACATACCGTATTTCCAAAAGTTATTAGTATCTTGAATTTTGAGAATGGAGTTATTAAGTAACTTTTCAGAAAAATCTCACAGTTTATCTAGGAAGATTAAGAATCTATCCAAAGTAGAATAGCACTCACCCAATTTCCTAAATTTCCCAAGATTATGTTTTATGGATAGCCAAGCCTCTGTCTATTCATTCATCATCCATCCATTCACATGTACATACACATATTCAATTTAATGAAATAATTTCATCAATCTACAACCAACATAACTGTTCATATGTCTTTTGCAATGAGTCATTATCCATGTGTCATTCAACTGACATGTATGTATATTTTATCCAGTCTTCCCAAAGCAATTGTCTGTCCATTACTTCTCTGCTAGCTTTTACAGTTTTCTCCATGCTTCCATTTGAATCAATAGTGAACATATCAAACAATTTCATCCATCCTTGTATCTATCTATTTATTTACCCATCCAGCCTTCCATGACAACTGCTAGAAAGATCAGTATCAGAGTAGGTCATACAATCATAAATTGAACATTTTCTTTGCTTGCAGAAATAATAAGGAGAAATCCAGCCATATGTTTATTTGGAAATGTATTGTGTGGTGGGAACACAGAGAGGAAGCACACCCATTATAGCCAGCCAGCTGATGCTTCTCAGAGAGAGTGGTATTTGTGAGGTTATTACTAACCACCGAGGGGCCCAGCCCCCAGCAGGCTGCCAGCAAGTTGGAGAAACTGAAGAGGAGATGCAGATAGGCAAACTGCTGGGACAGATGCACAGACACATGTGGGAACTTTAGCTAAAAGCCATTCTTCCTTTTATTTTTCTCTCTGCTGCTTGTTCTTCCTGTCCTGTTCTTTCACCTTGGTGTTTCCATTTTTCTTCTTCTCCCCAGTTGTTTCCCTTTCTACATTTTTCCTGATCTCATCCTTTTACTTGTTCTTTTTTGGATGTTTCCTTTTACGTGTTTGTTTTTTTTATATCTCTTTTTTCTTATCTGCTTTATACCTCCTAATACAAAGATTTCTATGCATGAAAAGATTACCTTACAACCATAAGTTACATGTTTTCCAAAAACAAATTAAAATCTTTACATAAGAAGAAATCACATTAAGATCACAAGTTACCTGTTTTTCTTAGAGGCCCTCAAGTAATCAAACATTTTCTTCACCTCATGATTCTTTTATAACTGGTTAATAAAGTTTTTAGCAAGCTAGGCATATTTCAGCCAGTTCCTTTTTTTGTACTGGAGGGGGAGTGTTTGCAGTTTCAGTGCAATAGATTTCTGTTTTCTACTCTAGAGAAACTTTACACGAGTGGTCAGCTAATCATCTATTTTCCTTTACATACAATAGGGTCATTTAATTTCCTTTCACAACATTGTTTTCTCAAGGTGCATATCAGGACCTGTGTTCACATGACTAAGGAACTCAGGCCTAACCTTGGGTGTAGGAACATAATTGTTCTCTTTAGTCACCAGCCTGGCTTCCCACAGGGAGAATTCATGGGTCTACAAAACATGAAACTTCCTTGCTCTGATTTTTCATCTTCTGCAAATCTCATATCTAACAAAGGGGAATGTGACTTTTAGCCTATATTTGCTTTTTTGTAACTTTATTGGAGCAATTGGCAGAATAACCTAAATCATGTCCCTAATCATCTTTACTAATTACTGTATCTTTTAGGCTAACTCAGGAAGTCTAATGAAATCATTGATTCAAATAAGCATCATTGCTCATATTAAAAGATCATCTTCACTATGATCTGAAAATAAATTGCCCAGTGAGGAGTAGGATTTTCCCAAGAAACAATCACACTCTATTAGATACAGTGTGCTCCTTTCACACAGTCATCACACCAGGCCAAGTGCAGCAGGAAGACAGCAGCAGCAAGCAGGAGGAGGCACAGCAGAAACAAGGGATATTCTGGACAGTCCTTCCGGGGTTTTGCCTCTCTGGGGTTTAGCTTTGCGATTCAGTGAGTTGAATTCCATAAGCTTCATTGCTGACTGCAGCCCCTCTGACATGACCGCTGGCAATTATTATTATTGTTATAATAGTCTGTTACACAGGGAACCTCCGAGGACAAACGGACATAGGAAAAAGCCTGATGACACACCGGAACTATCCGCTTTGTGAGACATGAATGTGAACTCCCTGTAGACCGGAGACACTCTAGAGTAGTCTTCTCAAAATTCACTGAATCGAGAGGCCGGTGTGCACATGGTTCAGTTCAATATGGCCTTAGGGATAAATCTCTAGTTCCGGCTTATATAAGGTGCTAAGGCCTTCAAAGAGTGCAAACACAAAAGTCATCTTTTCTCCTTCAGTTCTATAGTTGTAGCTTGCTTGCTTGTTTTTGAGACAAGGTATTTTTGTGTTAAAGACATGTGCCAACGCTTCACTCACATCTGCTTTTCATGCACAGAAAACTAAAACATTTCAGTCATTCTCCATGTGGCACAGAAATTATTGGTGTTTGTGGGGAAACCCCAGAAACTTAAGATCCCATCACATTGAGTTCTTGTGGAAGTACTGATATAATTGGGCAGTGACCCCAGTTTGCACACACACATACACATGCACATCCACAACCACACACGAACACACATACAGATACACATTTACACATTCATTCACAGACATATACAAACTTACACACACACACACACACATGAACACAGACACATATCTACACATGCACACATAGCATTCTCTCTTTCTCTCTCACACACACATATACACACATACACACACACACACACACACACACACACACACACACAAAACTGGCTGATGGAGCTCTAGTGGTCATTTTTTCACAATGTGTTAGTTCCCTTTGAATGAGTTACAAGTGAAACCACAACTTCAAAAGGAGAAATACTATTTATCTTCTAGTTCCCGAGATTCTAGTTCAGGGTTTCTCGGAACTATTTAATTGTATAGGACATCCTGGCACTGTGAATGTATGGTGGAAGTGGTTCTTCACCTCATGTTGAACAGGAGGCAGAGAAAGAAGGCCATTTCAGAGGCAGGCCTAAGCTTCAGAGATATGCCACCCCCAAGTGACTGTTATACCTACAGTGACTGCTTTCTTCTAGTTAGCCCCATTTCTCAAAGCTTCAAACACTTACCTAAATACTGTAGCTAGATGGGGACCATTGCCCAGTGCAAAGCTGATAGGGAGCACTTGGTAGTCTATACATAACACAAAAATAAGTCATACCTTTTATCTAAAGTAACATCGCAGGCACGTCAATCCTGGTGGGCTGGAATGAGTATCAGTGAGCTTATAGGAGTTACGGTTTTCTATTGTAAGCAAACATTCAAGTTAAAAGCCTTGAACAGGAAAAGGAGTCGGCTGTAAGAATCTTCAAATGACTCAAATCTAAGAACATAGCTTGGTCCAGGTGCTCAGAAGATAATAAGAATCTACACGCCAGCTTCCCATTGCTTTGATGGATTTATTCTGAAGCACGTTGGCCTCCTGAATAGGTTAAGCACAACGGCAATCAACACTCATACCCTGTACGCTTAGAAACCATCTACTCCTTCAGGTTAATGCCGGTTTAGGTTTAAAGTCTGATTAATCAACAGTGTCAGGCATCCATCTTTGAGCTATCCCCTGTGTTCTGAGGCATGGTGATGCAGCTCACATACTGAACTCATGAAGTAAGAATAGCAAAAGAGGAAGGAAGGAGTACATGACTCATCCTGTGCATCCATCATCCATCCAGCTTAGTTTCCCATCAGGGTCAAATCATCCTGCCACTGAAGTCACCTTGTCCCCACATTTTGTCAACAGAAAATTTGGGGTGTTGTTACCAAGAGGGAGGGATGGGGAAGACATCCTCTTAGAGCTTCAGCAACTCTGACTCTGGGTATTCGCACTTGGTAGTTACTACTGCTGCTCCCCTCATCCTGCTCCTCCATGTGCCTGTACTGAGAGGATGCCATGCAGGGTCCTCTTACCGTGCCTGAGAAGAAACTGGGAGCACAGGGCAAAAGATGCGCTTTTGCTCCAGGAAGACTTCTAACCACAACCTCTTTCTTTGTCCCCACAGAATCTGTTCAAATTACAAGGAGACTCCAAAGAGGTAAGGATCTTTTAAGGTTTGGAGTCTAACAGTGTTAGGCTGTGATTGAAAGAGTGTTTGTAATCACAGTTCTTTGTTATGTGTGTGTACTGTTGAGGTCTAGAGCAGCAAAATTCACTTACGGGTTAGCAAGGCCAAGAGGACTAGAGACAGGGTTGGCACTCCTCTGACTGATAGTTCATTGCTCCCAATCCGTATCTTCTCCTCCATTACAATTCTTGCACTAAAAGGACCTAAAAAGAGGCCACATAGCCAAATGGCTAAGTTGTCTAACTAAGGGTCATGGAAACCATTGTTGAGGAACACAGATATCCTAGGAGAGTCATAAGCTATGCAGGGTGAAGATGTCACACCCTTTCTTGTATACAGAAAACTCTAGTAGTGACTCCAGGTTCTCCCCATCAAAGTCTAATGACATTAGCTGTGCTGAATTACAGCCCTATTCTCTGGTCCCTTCATGGAATCCCAGGGTACCCCTTGAATGTCTATAGAATTTCAAGAATCTCAAATCATTCAGACTTTACGCATTCATATTTTTTTTTGAAGAAGCAGCTACTATGTGGCAGGTTATAGTTTCAGAGATGGACACAACCATGAAGCAGAAAAACGTCTGTCTCACTCAAAGAATTCCATCCTCTTGGGGCAAGGTGTGGCAAAATAAATTAGTAAACTATGTTATGTCTAATCACAATCAAAGTTAAGATAAAAAAGAAAGTGAAAAATAGAGGTCGAGTTAAAGAAAGAAGGAAGTGGGAAAGAGACTGGGGGTTTGTGTCTACCGTCTACTCTAAGTGGACACTACTTACCTGAAACCCTACTTGACTCCATTTCCTAAAGGACCCACCACCTGTCACTGGTAGTACAGGCTGGAGACCAAGCCTGCAACACATTGGTCTTTAGGGACACTTATGATCTAAAGTACAGCACCTCCACTGAGTTATAGCTTCAAAAAAATACCTGGAAGTAAGAATGTGCTGGTATGTCACTCCATGACTGCCCTTCTCTCTACTCTTGCTTCAGGACATTCATTCCTTAAGGCTAGAAACTGAACAGTCCTGGATTTAGCCCCAAATGGCAACATCTCTGTTCTTGGCTCATGACTTTTTCCATTTGGATATGATGTTCTTGCCCATGAAATCAGTGTTGGATCAACAATACAGTACACCTAAATGATAGGGAGGATATCTGTCTGTTTTCCTGTTTGGTCCTTTTGGAAAATGGTCATGTGCTACCTAAAGTGCATGATACAACTGTGGAAAGACAGTAAAGCATCTAAACTTGTGGATTTCACATATTTAGCATCCACATAGGCAATAATAAACTATAGCGTAAGTATGAAACTGAAACTCAAGAAAGTTAGCATCTTATCACCCAGGGTTGAGAAAGTAGTAATCCCTGCTCATATGGTGTTTTATTATATTGCAAATAAATCTTACATATACTAATTATTTTTGAGGAAATCTATGTTAGATAATATGTCTTAAGCTGGGACCCATATAGAAGGATGATGACAATATTGTGACCAGTGATTCCCAAGAACCTAGCTCTAGAATTCCAGTGCAACAAAGCCTCAGGATCCACTAGTCCAGAATTCATGGAAACTTTATAAAGACCTAACTATAGGAACAGTGAAAGTCAATTCTAGAGAATATGCATGATTGATGTATATTTTATATATATGTTTATGAATATATGAAGTATTTTATATATAATACATATTTAATGAAAATGCCCCCCCCTTCACTTTCCTATCTATTAGCCTCATCATTCACAAAAGCCAAAAATTTGGTCTCTGTGGCTCATAAGCCTTCTAAGGACACTGATTTCCATGGCCACTGCCCACAGTTATGGGGTCTGTGTTCCAATTTCTCCCTTAGACAGGCAGAGCAGGTGCTGGTGATCTCTCACACTGTGCTGATCTCTTCCTCAGAGTGGTCTTTTGGTATCAGCTGTGCTTGATGGAATGGTGATGCCAAAGGCCCCAGAAGAGATTTTGGCTGAGAAGAGCTTCAACACTGTGCCCTACATGGTGGGCGTCAACAAGCAGGAGTTTGGCTGGCTTCTGCCAACAGTGAGCACAAGCAGACCCTTAGATGTTCCTCCACCACCCACCATTGTGCCCCCACTGCACTTCCGTGGATTCTATCTTTAAGCTGTGCCTTGTGTCTGGGGCAACTGTTCCATTGCCATAGTGTATTCATCCAAGGAATCTTTCTCTGGCATGGCCCAACTGAGATGTCCAGGCTTGGGAACTCTATACCAATGACTTCTTATCTTTTCTTAATGATTTCTGAAATTCTTAGCCTGGGTGGGGGTGTGTTGGCATAACCATTGTGTAGCCTGAATAACCAAGGTCAGGTAGAAGGTGGGGGAGGATGTGGGAGTTCAGGAGAGTCAGACTGTGGCACAGACGCCTCCATCCTGTGCTTGGACTTTCAGGTCCTGTAGATCGCCACAGGAACTCACAGTGGATGTTTTCCTGCTTGTCTCTTTCTCTTCATTCCCAAGGACTCACAAATGCTTAACCTTTTTAAAATTTTTGTAACAGATGATGGGCTTTCCACAAACTGATGTAAAATGGGACAAGAAGATGGCCATAGTAATCCTGCAGAAACTGTTTCCTCATATGGTAAGAATCTAGGGATTTGTGGCCATTGGCTGAGAAATTGGATATTGTGAGGGATTGGCTCAAATGATAGATCAATATCTCCCACTGCATCACCCCAGGAAGGATTTGCACAGGTCATAGGAAGGTCAGACTTAGTGGAGCCTCAGGTGGCTGGAGAGGCTGAAGATCGCTTTTGTCATTCATTTCAGGGCATACATGAGGATGCAATTCCAGTTGCCATTGAGAAGTATGTAAGAGGTAGCAATGAGCCAGTCAAAATCAGAGATGGAATCCTGGAGCTCATTGGGGATGTCACATTTTGTATCCCGTCAGTGACTGTGGCCCGTGGTCACAGAGGTGAGTCTCAGAAGTTGGATGGGAGAGAGACTAAGATTCCATCAGTTACTGGATAGAGTATCTCTGATGACAATTAAGGTGGATGGCCTTACAGGAGATGGCCAATTCAGGCACCCACTCCAATATTGTTAGGAGTCTTAGCTGGGGTCATTCTTGTGGATTCCTGGAGGTTTCCCTGGCATCAGGTTTCTCCCTAACCCCAAAATGCCTCCTCATCAAGACATCTCTTTCATTACTTTCCCCTTATGTCCCACCCACCTCCAACCTGCTTCTCACACCCAGCCTGCCCAACCCACTCCCTCAAGTTCCCATCTCTCCCCACACCCTCCCCTAATTTACCCAGGATATCTCTTCTATTTCCCCTTCCCAGGGAGACCCATGCGTCCCTCTTTGAATTCTCCTTGTTATATCCAAGTCCTCTTCAAGTTTTCTTGGCTACTCAAAACAAACATTTTATTGCTAGGCCCAGTGAAATTAATAAAACAAGTAACATAGATTCAAGAATGTCACAGAATAAGTAATTAATATTCAGATTCTCTCTCTCTCTCTCTCTCTCTCTCTCTCTCTCTCTCTCTCTCTCTCTCTCTCTCTGTGTGTGTGTGTGTATGTGTGTCTGTGTCTGTGTGTGTCTGTCTGTCTGTGTGCCTATGTGTGTGTCTCTATGTGTATTGTGGTTCCAAATAATTTGAAATTGTTCTATTTTTTCTAGTTCTGTGAAAAATAATATTGGAGTTATTTCATGGGAACTAAAGTGAACTGGTAGGGTGCAATACAGGCATTTTAACAGTTTTAATTCTTCTAAGCCATGAGCATGAAATTTTCATTTAATTGTGACTAATTTCTTTCATTGATTTCTTATAAATTTTGTTGTACAGGAAAAGATGAAAGTATTTCAATATAATTTGTGTTTTTATAGTTCACACAAATGAAATTGTTCTCCTGGTTTTTGTTCTAGAGCATTCTTTTTGGGAGCATATCAATACTACTGATTTTTGTTGATCTCTATTGTGTGATCTTATCCTATTCATTTATTATATCTCAATTCTTTGGTAATCTCAGTGTTTTAATCTGTAGAGTCATTCTTTCCAGGAATAACTTTCTATGCCTGGCTTTCTTATTTGGATGCTTGGGTTTTTTTTGTTTGTTTGTTTGTTTGTTGGGATCAACATGTAGTTTGTTTTATTAATAATTTACAAAGAAATAGGGTTCGTTGTGGCATTTTCAAACAAAACTTGTTTCTGTTGTTTCTTTCCCTACTTCTATGGCTTCTCCCTCCCTAACTTTTAATGTCTATATGTATATAATAAAGGATAATGGAAGATTATTATTGACTATGGAACCAGAAAGGAAGATCATAAGAGGGGAAGGGCATTTAGAAAGAGGGGCAGGCTGAACAAACATCACATGAGCCATGAATGTGGAAAGGAAGCTAGTGAGTGATCTCTCTCTCTCTCTCTCTCTCTCTCTCTCTCTCTCTCTCTCTCTCTCTCTCTCTCTCTCTCTCTCTCTTTCACCAAATAACTGCACAAGGACTTTGAACACCACACTGACTGGAAGCAGCAAGCAAGGTACTCATTGTCTTCTTCCAAAATTAGTGGGAAACTTTTCATGTTTTCACAGTTGGAGCACTGTAGGCACTGGGCTTCATAGACATGCTCTAGATTATGACAATACACATCCCATCTGTCCCTTATTTAGTGAATTTTTTTATTTTGAAAGAAAGTTGAATTATTACACTTTTACATATGGTAAAATAACTGTAATTTTATAATTCTTTCTATAACATGATGCCCCACGTTTTTCATGCATGAAACTGGTTTTGAACCATGAGTCTAAGTGCAGTTGGATTTGGTTTGCTGGTATTCTGTTGAGTATTTTTCCATCTGTGTTTATGAAGGACATTGGTGCAGCTGAATTTTGTTGTAATGTTCTTGTTTTATTTTCACATCTTTTCTGAGTCTGTACTCATGAGAGCAGGGCTATATGTTTTCTGACTTTTGAAGAAATTTGGCAAGAATTTGAGATAAATGGTTTCTTTTTTTCATGCACTATTTTCTTTTATTATTAAGAATTTTACTATTCATTTTACATACCAACCACAGATCCCCCTCTCTTCCCTCCTCCCACCCCCCAGCCTTCCCCTCCAACCCACCCCCCATTCCCACCTCCTCCAAGGCAGTCTCCCATGGGGAGTCAGCAGAGCCTGGTACATTCAGTTGAGGCAGGTTCAAGACCCTGCTCCCTGCACCAAGGCTACACAAGGTGTCCCACCATAGGCACAGGGTTCTAAAAGGCCCACTCATGCACCAGGGGTGGATCCCGACCCCACTGCCTGGGGCCCCCTAACCAGTTCAAGCTAAACAACTGTCTCACCTATCCAGAGGGCCTAGTCCAGTCCCATGGGGGCTCCGAAGCTATTGGTCCACGGTTCATGAGTTTCCACTAGTTTGGCTGGCCATCTCTGTACATTTTCCCATCATGATCTCAATGTCTCTTGCTCATAGAATCCCTCCTCTCTCTCATCAGTTGGACTCCTGGAGCTCATCCTGGTGCCTGGCCATGGATCTCTGTATCTGCTTCCATCAGTTACTGGATGAAGGCTCTATGATGACAGTTAGGGATTCACTCATCCGATTACCAGAGTAGGCCAGCTCAGGTACCCTCTGAACTATTGCTAGTAGTCTAAGGTGGGGTCATCCTTGTGGATTCCTGGGAAGTTCCCTAGCACCCTGTTTCTCTCTATTCTCATAATGTCTTCATTGAGATAAATAGTTTCTAATTCCTTCTTAAACATTTGTTGTGATTCTCAAATTCATGGTTTCTTTTTCTTTAATTATTAAAATACACATTACTAAGATGTTTTATAAATGGAGCCTGGACAGTCCATAATTTCAAGGCTGACTAGTTGGTTCTGGAGAACTATACAGGGGCATCTCTTTTCTCGGGGAGGCTCTTTCTCCTGATCTTAGCTTTTCTTAGTTGACTGATCATTTTAGCACATCTGGTGCAAGCAGACATAGTTTTAGTGAATCCTAAATGCAAAGCTTGCCATGCCCACAAGACAGCATTTCATAGCATAATTCCTCATCCGTCAGCCCTTGCAATCTTCCTACCCACCTTTCCTTAGTTTCCTGAGCCCGGGGACAGCGTGGTAGTAGTGTGGTAAAGGAGTACACTAGCACTGCTCTATGAATATAAATATAAATATTTGGAAGACAATTTGACAACATGCCTATTTAGAAAAAAATGAGAAAAAAAAGCTCAGTAATAAGTTCTCCCCAAAGTCCCATGATTTCCTCATCCATGGTCTTTTGACCAGATTAGTAGAACCAGAAAGGAATTCTCTCCCTTGGGGAACGAGGCTCAAGTCCAGTCAGAAAGCTCCACAGCCCGACAGCCACCATTGCACCATCGAGCACATCTTCCTGGCAGACCAGCATCGCAGCATTCAGTGCTCACTGCTAGGTAATACCGTTAATGACTCCCTCTCCCTCCAGCAGCCCATCTAGCACCCTCCAGCAATATATAAACTAGCCAGCAAGGTGAATGTTTTCAAGTCAGTTCCAGCTTGATTTCTCTATGTCCTACAACCAAAATGTGTTATATGATCAGCCAAGGATTCCTCACATCTAGTTTTGCTGGGCCACAAAGTAAAAGGGTAATAACCTTTGTTATTTGTAGTGTGTCTGTGGGGGTGGTACTCTAGGTCTTCTCTGACCGAGAAATCATAGGGTGGCATCCCATTCCAGGCACTATAATTTTTATTTAGTAACTCATATCTTCTGAGGGATGTGTTGTTCACTCGTGTAGTGTTCAAACTCCCTTTTAAAAGATATTTCATTTTCAAATTAGTTTCAAAAGCAGTGGCTTTCTTAAAGGTTTTTCATACATCCTTAACTTTGATTAACCAGCTGTCACTCACCCCTCTCCCTTCTCCATCTCTGCTTCCTCTCATCTCTCCTTAAACTTTTAACCTTCAACATTCCACTCTTTTTTTTTCATGTAATGTATTCTAGTATCTCCTAACTCCTTAACACATTTCTCCTTAACCTCTCTGTGTCTTTTAAAGCTTCCTGACTTACATAGACCCTCTCTTAAATGTAAAAAAAACTCTAGAAATATGAAACTAGGATCACATACAAGAGAGAACTCGTGGCATTTATTTGTCCAAAGCTGAGGTATTTCATTTGGTCTAATATTTTCCAGTTTCACTCATTTTCCTACAAATTTGATAATTTAACTTCCTTTATAGCTGAATACAAACCCATCGTGTGATGTACTACATTTTCATTATCCATTCTTAAGTTGATGGATGTCTAGGCTGATCCCATTTCTAGTAATTAGGAAAAGACCAGCAATGAATGTGGATGTGCAAATATCTCTAGAGGAGGCTATAGAGTCCTTTGGATGTATCCAGGAAGGTCACATGGTAGTTCTAGTTTTAGCGTTTTGAGAACCCTTCACACCAATTCCCATGGTGGCTGAATCAATTTACACTCCCACCAACAATAGATAAGCATTATCTTTCCCTACATTTTCACCAGCATTTATCCTCACTTATTTGGTGGTGGGGGGGGGGTTGTTTATTTTCTTTCTTGGTGATAATCATTCTCATTGTGGCAAGAGGGAATCTCAAAACTACTTGAATTTGAATTTGACTTTTCCTGATGCTAGTAATGTTGACCATTGTAGAAAATGTTTTTAGCCATTTGTACTTCTCATTTTGAGATCTCTCTATTCATTTCCATGGCCTATTTTTTACATTGTGTATTTTCTTGATGTTTAGTTTCTTGGATTCTTTGTCTGTTCTAGGTACTAACCCTTTATCAGTTATAAATGGCAGAGTTTCCGCCATCATGTAGTCTGCTGGAAACTCAGTTGACTGAGTTTCCTTTGCTGTACAAAATCTTTTTTAATTTTATTAAGTTCCATTTGCTGATTACTAGGTTTATTCTCTCAACAATCACAATTCTATACAGAAAATCCTGTACATGTATCTTGACACACACACCCTAGTTTTTCCTCTAGCAGTTTCAGTTTCTGGTCTTATGCTGAAGTCTTCCATCCATTGGGAGTTGGTTTTGTGCAAGTTGAAAAATAAGAATTGAGTTTCATTCTTCTACATGGAGGTATCTTTTTTTCCTAGCATTAAGATGCTGTCTTTTGCCTAATATGTATTTTTGGCATTTTTGTAAAGCCAGGTGGTTGTAGTTGTGTGGTAGTGTATCTGGGTCCCCTATTCTATCCTATTCACCTATGTGCTTCTGCCCATGCCAACACCATGCTGGTTTTAATCCTATGGCTCTGAAGTATAACTTGAAATCGGATATGGTGATACCTCCAGGAGCAGTATTAATACTGCTCAGTATTGTTTTGACTATCCAGGGTTTCTTGTGCTTCAGTATGAATGTTAAGATTGCTTTGTCTGTTTTGATAAAGAATGTCACTTGGATTTTGAATGGGATTTCTCTAGCAGTCTTCATGGGGTGCTATGTTCAGGAAAGGTGATTAGAGAGCCATTGTCACTGCAACCTTAACGTTCTTGTGGTTCTGGTGTATAGGGGAGGGAAGGTTGTAAGTCCTTTCCTGGCACTTGTCCCAGATCCCTGAACTCTACCCTGGCCTCTTCGGGTGCAGCAGGAAGCAAAAGCAGGCAACCTTCTGTACATTTTTATAGTTTCATAAATTTCTCTCCTTTCTGTCTCTGTCTATCTATACGTCTTCATCTATCTCTGTTTCGTGTGTGTGTGTGTGTGTGTGTGTGTCTGTCTGTCTGTCTGTGTGTGTCTGTGTGTGTCTGTGTGTGTCTGTGTGTGTGGTGCAGGGGGTTGTACATAGGTCCTTCAATATGCTAGACCAGGATTCTATTGGTCAGATATTTCCCAAATCTTCATAAGTTTATTTCTGATCTGCTCTTCATTTACCCATTTCTCTGACTTTTGGCTTAGTTTGTTCTTGGAGTTTCTTTTAGTATAATCTTTCACTGTTTCTTTGATCTCTTTGTATGTTTGATCTGTACTTGTTAGTTGCTTTTGTTTTTTCTCTTACAGCTGCTTTAGTTTTAGACATGAGTTTCCATTATGCTGTGTTCCAATTGTCTTCATTTTACTATAGCTTTCAATTTATGTATTAATATATTTGTTGTTCACAATTATTTTAACTTGTATAATTAAAACAATTCTAAAATTCCTCCTTCTGTTGATTTTGTGTTTCTCTAGTTTTTTTTCAGAAAAAAATACTTGCTACAATTTCATTTTTGTAAACTGTTATGAAGAATTTCTCTTGTGCCTTCACATGAAATGTTTTTCTGAAGAACATTCTGTGGAAATTTAAAAAGAACGAGTCTTCTGTTAACATTGGTTGGCAATTCTGCTTATTTTTTGTTGGAATATTTGCATGTTTTATCTCAGAGCTATTTTCTTATGAATTTTCTATGTGAATGATGTGACCATTTTTTTAAGAGTGGAGATATTGAAGTCCCATTCTGTCATTGTATGCAATCTTTATCTTCCCTAAGATCATTTGATATATGTTCTATCTATTTAGATCTGCTCTGATGTTGGGTGAATAGATATATATTTACAAGTGTTACTCCCTCTTGATGAATTAACCAATTAATTTAACATGTAATGTCTTTATTTTTCTACTTTTACAGTTTTGGCTTGAACTTTATCATCTCATATAACCATAGCTACCTCTCTTCTTTGTTAGTTTCTATGTGTGTATAATATCCCTTCATGTTCCTTTACCTTCAGAAGATCTATGGCTATAAAGTGAGAAAAGACTCTGCCTTTCTTAGGAGAGTATAATCTATTTATATTTGAGGAAGTTATTAATATGCAAATACTCAATATTGCTATTTTCTTAGGATTTGCTGTTGTTGTTTCACAAGTATTTGTTTCTACCTATCTGGCTACCCTCCCTTGTGGCTTGATGGTTCTCCAAGGTGGAAGGCTTTGTGTCCTTTCTGCTTTTACTTTGTGCCTCTTCTTTATTAAAAATAGATTCTTCTCTCATATATTACATCCTGACCACAGTTTTCCCTCCCTCTAGTCCTCTCAGATCCTCCCACATCTTTCCTCTCCTCCAGATGCACTCCCCTCCATTTCCCTTCAGAAAAAGGGCAGGTGTCCAAGAGACAACAACCAAACAGGACAAAACAAGATGCAATAAGACAAGGCAAAAGCCCTCATACCAAGGCTGGATAAGGCAAACCAATGGGAGAAAAAGAGTCCCAAGAGCAGGCAAAAGAGTGAGAGACACACTTGCTCCTGCTCTTAGAACTCCCACAAAAACACCAAGCTAGCATATTATCACTAACACTTATATAGTGTATTTACCAGATTCATTGTATATATTCATTTTAATTGAATTAACATAAAACTCAATCACCATTTTTAGTTCTATTAACTATGTAAACATAAGCAAATCAAGGAGATTTCCTGAAGCTGTTTTTCTGATGTGCTTATGATAAGGCATTTCCTTCAAAGGTAGGAAGAGCCTTGATTCCATTTTGGTTTATGTCAAATAACATAAGCTGTTATGAATCCATGTGTTTGCAGATACTGGTGCTCCCACCTACATGTATGAGTTTCAGTACCACCCAAGCTTCTCATCACATGCGAGACCCAAGGACGTAGTCGGAGACCATGGAGATGAAGTCTACTCTGTCTTTGGTGCCCCACTTTTAAGAGGTAATGGCTCTTGGCTGGTATGAGGGTAGAATTAAGAGGTCTGGGCTCCAGTCTTGATCCTAATTTTTTAATTCAGTATAATGGGGGTGAGGTACACATGGATGTGGCCAGCCTTTCTCCTGGTCTAATATACATTAAGGAGGATATATATTAGCATGTCCCCAGCATAACTGATCTCACACTCCTGATGATTGACAGTAGAAAGAGATGTTGTATGTCATACATAGTAGGCAACTTGATGACAAGAATGCCACTTTTTGATTTTATACTCAAAATAACATATCAAAACATGACTGACTTGCTTAACTGCGAGCTTTCTAGAGACACTGATACCCTTAAAACATTTGCATTTTTATATTTTTCAACCCTCACAAGTTTACAAGACTAAGAAAAAACATAGGAGCCAACAATATTATGGGGTAGAGGAACCCCCAGGGTGTGATCTTCCTACTCTGGATGAGGAAGAACAAACAGAAGAACATGGGAAATAAAAGCAGTTAGTATTAGGTGGGCTGCATCCACTGATAAGTCCTAGATCAGTTATCCTCAGTCTGAAAGTGTACACCAGTTAACCAGGATTTTGTAGACTGTTGACTAAGTAGGTATGGAGTAAGATTCAAAGTTCTGCCTTTCGAAACAGTAGCCTGAGTTCTGCTGCTGGTGGGCTCAAGGGCTTTTAGTAGTGACAGGTTTTTAAATCTCTCTCTCCTTTTTCTATTCCCCAAAGGGAACACCTCTGAAGAGGAAATCAAGCTCAGCAAGATGATGATGAAATTCTGGGCCAACTTTGCTCGAAATGGGTGAGTCTGATGGTAAAGATGGGCCTGCGGTGGTGGGCAAGATCAGACCTTCCCATACTCACTGGGAAGAAGGGCAGTTTCTAAAGTTCAGTAATAAACTCAAATCCAGCCACTCCAAAACTTTGCTCTTATGTGGTTCTCTTCATGTTCTCCCTTGTGATGAGTGGGAATAGATAATCCAGGAATCACTATATATCTCATTTTTAAAAAGTGGGAATCAAAGAGTAGCTTTGAGGAATTCTGTTTGATTCTGTTCCCAGGAACCCCAATGGGGAGGGGCTGCCCCACTGGCCAAAATATGACCATAAGGAAGGCTACCTGCAGATTGGAGCTACCACCCAGCAAGCCCAGAGACTGAAAGGGGAAGAAGTAGCTTTCTGGACTGAGCACCTGGCTAATAAACAACCCAATCCAGAGCACAATGAGCTGTGAATAGCAGAAGCCAGCCTCAGATCAGAGAAGCCAATATATGGTTCTTCCACTAAAGGTGTTTGTAAATCAAAGATGAATCTCAGAGGATCATGGAGAAATTTGTCATTGGGATAGGCAGAGGCTGGGGTGAGGGGATGTTTGTACTTGTGGCCTCAATTTGGAGAATAAATGTTCCTTTTAAGGTCAAATAAGTGTCTATTTTGGGCTGACTATAAAGGTATGTACGAGAGAGAGAGAGAGAGAGAGAGAGAGAGAGAGAGAGAGAGAGAGAGAGAGATCATAAAAAGATATTCTACAAGAGGTACCATAGAAAAGAGTTACCTTGAAAGCAAAAAGAAAACATGTTTCAGGAAAGACAGGCTGCGAAATTAGGCTTGCCTTATACCTCTAGCTGGGAGATATCATCCAGCATGGAGGAGAATGATACCAAAAATTGCTAAAGTTCTAAAGGTGAAACGTGAGCTAATATAAGAGTTTGAAAGCCAAAGGAACTGCATATTGAAGGAAGAATTTATACCAGCTACAGACATCTCTATGTGGAAAATCAGAGGCATGTTTAAGATGTTAGAAGTCCATCTCCAATCTCAGTATTGCACCATGACCACACATAGATGTTTCCATTCATGTGTAGTTTTTCCACAAGTTACCCTTAACACTTTTTTCGGCAATATGAAAGTTAACCAGGCCAGGTGGTAGTGGCGCACGCCTTTAATCCCAGCACTCGGGAGGCAGAGGCAGGTGGATCTCTGCAAGTTCAAGGCCAGCCTGGGCTACAGAGTGAGTTCCAGGAAAGGCGCAAAGCTACACAGAGAAACCCTGTCTCCAAAAACCAAAAACCAACAAAAAAAAAAACAAAAAAAAAGTTAACCAGTAGGGAGGAAGTTTCCAGTTGAGTTTGTTTCACTTATCCATGTCCTACAACCAAGGTGTGTGGTATCTTCACAAATGGGTTCTCACTAGCCCATTCTAGTAGGCTTGAAGCCCTGCTCTTATAAATCTTTAAACCACTGGATAAAACTCAACAAGCACTATTTCCTCTAGGACCCTGTAAAGACCTACTGCAGCTTAAGAAATGAGCAAAAACTATGTGTTGAAAAGTGAATGTATTCTATTAGAAATCATTAGTAATCATTACTGTTAGTGATGGGTATATTGCCAAGGAATCCTATGTTCAATTATCAGGGATGCAGTGTTCCCCTGAACTTAAGGCTGAAACAGGATAGTAGAAAACACTCCTGGATGACACCTTTGAGTCATAGGGTGCTGTGTTTCAAGTAGCAGCAATCTTGAAGGGCAGGTGCACAGGTCATATCTAAAGCTGAAGGTTGATGAAGACAATAAGAAAGGAGAGGCTGTGACTAAGGGTAATATAAGTTTAAAAATATATTCCATAATGATATTTTAAGTCTCATTCTTATGTGTTGCAATATTGTCTTGTTAAGTAAAAATATTTTTTGAGAAACTAATACATGAGTGCTGTACTTACATCATCAATTTCCCATTTTATTAACTTGGTTCTCTCTTTAGTCTGGATAATGACTTACCAAGCTTATTGAAGTCCTCAAGAAACTTATCTTTGTTCTGTTGACTGTATTATTCTTTCAGGCTCCATCAATTTCTGCCCTCATATTTATTGTTTCTTTCATTTGACTCGATATAAATTAGATCTGTCTTTCTTTTTTTTCTAAAACTTTAGTTACTCGCTGATTTTGAAAGATAATTTTGTGTGGTATAGTAATCAAACTTGTCAGTCATTTGCTGTCACAGCTTAGAAGACATCATTGTATTCTGTGATGTTTTGTATTGTCAACTTGATGGGATCCAGAATCACCTTGGAGACAAATCTCTGGGCATATTCATGAAGGATTTTCTAGATTAGGCTAATTGAAGAGAGAAGACCCACCCTAAATGTCAGTGTCACCATTCCATGGGAAGTGACAGGTTGAATAAGAAGGAAAAAGTGAGCTGAACACAAGCATTTGTCTGTTTCCTGACAGAGGACACAGTGCAACCAGCAGCCACCATGGTGTATCTACTGAAGTGTTACACTCTCCATATCCACTGAGATGTTGCACCCCCATATCCACTGAGATGTTACACCCCCATATCCACTGAGATGTTATCCCCATATCCACTGAGATGTTACCCCCCATATCCACTGAGATGTTGCACCCCCGACTGTGGACGGAAAGAAACCCTCCCTTCCCTGAGTTGCTGTTATCCAGTAATTATTTAATTGTGGTGATAAAAACAGTAACACATGCACAGGCCTTTCTGGCTTTCGGTTCTTGCCTGAGAAATCTAAAGTAACTCCGCAGAGTTTGTGAGAACACTGGCGTCTTTCTCTTGTGACTTTTCATGTTCTTCTTTCTTAGTAGTCTTCAGTGTTTTAGCCACTATGTGTTGTGGAGGTATGCATCTCTGGTCACATCTGTTAACTGACTCTAAATGCCTCCAGCACTAACATGCTCAAATCCCTTCCAAGGTTTGGGGACTTCTTTGCTGTAATTTCATCTAATAGATTTTCTATGACTTTACTCAAGTCTCAGGCTCTTCTACTCAACAGATTGACAGGTCAGGCCTTCATTACATCTCAGGGGTATTAAAACTTGTGGTTCTCCTTAAAGGTTTTCTTTACTGTCTCTGGTAAATTTTCATGTTTAGCTTTAACTTTTTCAATGCATTGGGCTTGCAGTTTTTGAGCATTTAGGAGCTTTTGATGGAACCATATTGGCTTGCTTTTGCATGTTTCCTATTTCTGAGTTGTGGTCTATGCATTGGGATCAGGTAGCCTTTTCAGACAGTCCACCCTCAGGCTCAACTTCAATCAAAGGCATGGTTATACTCCCCTACCTTTCTGCTAAAGCATGTTGTGTTCATGAGACCAAGTCTATGATACTTGCCCATCTCCTGGACCTACATAGATTTGTAGACATGATTTTTTTTTGTTTAGTTCATGGAAAAGTAGTATTTGAGGCTTGGAGGTATAAAAATTCAAGGTCTTTTATTTTTCATATTACTCTAATATAAAATATGTGATCACATCCTCACTGTAATAATATATGTAATTTCATTCTCACCATAATAATATAAAATATGTGATCATGATTTTCACTATAATAAAATATAAGATCACATGCTCACTGTAATAATATAAAATATATGATAATGTACTCATTCTTTTTTTTTTTTTTTTTTCGAGACAGGGTTTCTCTGTGTAGCTTTGCGCCTTTCCTGGAACTCACTTTGGAGACCAGGCTATCCTCGAACTCACAGAGATTCGCCTGCCTCTGCCTCCCGAGTGCTGGGATTAAAGGCGTGCGCCACCACCGCCCAGTCTACTCATTCTAATAATGTAAAATATGAGAATGTGTGCTTCTCACTCTAATAAGCAAGTTCATCATTGTCATCACCATTATTTTGGAAATCATCTTTTCTTTTTTCTTTTTTGAATTTTTTTGGAGACAGGATTTCTTTGTATAACATCCCTGGTTGTTCTCTAACTTGCTTTGTAGACCAAGCTGGTCTGGAGCTCACAGAGGTCTGCCTGCCTCTGCCTCCCAAGTGTTGGGATTGAAGATGTGCCCCACTATGCCAGGATGAAACTCATATTTTCTAGGTTGTCTTTTGGTTTATTTGTTTTCTGTTTCATTTTCCAGTTTGGGTCTTCTTTCACTGTGTAGAAGCAAACCAAAATCTTAGCAAGTTGCCAAGTAGAGGTGGGCACGACACCATAGAAGTGGGCTCCCTTCAAGGCTCCTAGGATGGGGTACTAAGATACTGTACAATTTGGCGGGTGTGTATTTTCCCTCAGCCTGTGGCCATCTTCCAGGGAGTCCCCTTTGCCAAGTCCCCTCTTAGATCCCTGTGGATCCACCACAGCCTTCAGAGCCCTGGGCCTTCATAAATAATGTCACCTCCTACCCTCCTCTGTAATCCACTGGGATCAGCCTACGCCTCTTTACGTGGCGATGTCTGGTATGATGCAGGAGGAGACAAGGCAGTCATCTGATCAGCCCCTTTATTCTGGAATTCTCAAGAATATTATAAAAACATTCTAGAATGAGCATAGCTTTCTGGAGTCCCTCACTCAGTATGTATAAATCGAGCACCTACAATGTGCATGTTTTAGTTCCTAAAAACCTATTAGGGAATAAAACAATGATTCCTTCCCTCATTAGGTTTATATTCTAACAGAAGGAGAAATATGATGTACTGTACATGAATTAATAAAGCAATTACATACTGTGTGAGAATATGATCAGTGTTTTGAAAATGCTCCTTCGGTCAAGTTGAGGGAGTATTTATTCACTCTACCTATTGTCATGTATTGAATGTTGACACTGTATAGGAATGAGCAAGGTAATGATGTGTCTAGCTACTTACTTACAATCTGGTCAATATTTTGGGTGCCATAGTCATTCTAGTAGGCTTAGTGTATGTGCCCAGTAAATTCAGGTGGCCTCCCAGCCACTACCAGAGCACTTCAGATACTTGCAAGTGTCAGCTCAGACAGTCATTATCTTCCCAACAGAGTACTTATGCTGCTTCCTGGGATACTGCTTCTGGCCATAGGGGAACAGTGGTTGGTATGTAAAATGAAAAAATAAATATATTTAAAAAAATAACAATGGTATGCACCACTGTAACTTCTAATAAATCAGGGCATTGAACAATAAAGCAAATTTTCCCCATCAAAAAAATAATATTTGCGTTTACATTCTGATTTCAAGTGTAATACATACACACTGCAGAAAAGTTCAGAGCAAATTAAGGTCATTTGCAGTTCACATGCTAAATTGCTGCTAACATTTGAAATTATGTTCTTCATGCCTTCTTTCAAATGGGTTATAAATATAGACAGTCTGTGCAACTGCCATGATCACGTGACATCAGTATCATTCTGTGCCATTAATTATAACTTCTAATTTTCCATTTAACTACAATTTATTTATCTAGTCTCTTATTTGGGTACATTAATTTTTTTAATGTTCTTGATATTATGTAGGGACCTTAAAGTCAGCTCAAGATGCCCTGAGACCAAGTTCTCAGCACAAAGGAGATTTATGTGCCCCAGAAGGACAAAGGGCAGGGAATAAGACAGGAGACAGAGGACAAGGGGGATGGGCCTGGTCACTCATGTGGCTTAAGGGGCTTATACCCACAGTGACACATTTCCCCTAACAAGGCTGTACCCACTCCAACAAAGGCACACCTAATAGCGCCACTCCCTATGAGCTGATGGGGGTCAATTATATTCAAACTACCACAAAAAGTAAAAGGGGAGAACCCATGTTAGGATTTTAATTATGTGTTTAGTTTTTATTAAGCATCTTAATTAGGTGAGCCAAAAGGGGCTTTTGATTGCTGGACTTCAATACTTTCATAGCTGGACCTTGGTAGTCAGCCTCCTGAGGAGGGGTTGGCTAAATAAGGAAATGGACCATGGGGGCCAGCTTTAGGAATATAATCTAATGGATTTTAGCAAGACAGAAGGAACAGGGGAGAAGGGCAAGGCCTGCCAGAGCCATGTTTGCCATGCTGGGGCTGGTTAGAATCCCTTCAGTGAAATGATAGCTAAATAATTACACACAATCACAGACAGTTTAGGGTAAGCACCAAGGAATGAACTTCTGAGACAGAGTAACTGTTACTTGGTCTCCAGAATTCCCAACTGTATACATTCTTTCCAAAGAAAGATGACAAGATCCACCCAGCAGACCCTCACCACTTCTTGACTTTATTTGAATTTGCTTATTGAACAAACGAAATGATTATACAATAGTCACAACAATAAAACTCATCATTTTGCTCTGTTCTTGGCATGCCTGTAAATACTAGTGAAGGTGGAGACTTTCCACCTTTTGGACTTATATATCTATTTCTAGTTTGATAAATATTACTGTGGTGATATTGTGCTCCCCAAAATATTGTGCGTCCTAATAAATTTATCTGGGGTCAGAGAACAGAACAGCCACTAGACATAGAGGCCAGAAAATGGTGGCACACATGCCTTTAATCCTATCACTTGGGAGGCAGAGATCCATTCGGATCTCTGTGAGTTTAAAGCCACACTGGAAACAGCCAGGAGTGGTAACAAGAGCCTTTAATCCCAGGGAGTGATGGCAGAAAGCAGAAAGGTATATAAGGCGTGAAGACCAGAAACTAGAAGCATTTGGCTGGTTAAGCTTTCAGGCTTTAGAGCAACAGTTCAGCTGAGATTCATTTGGATGAGGACTGAGAGGCTTCCAGTCTGAGGAAACAGGATCAGCTGAGGAACTGGCGAGGTGAGGAAGCTGTGGCTTGTTCTGTTTCTCTGATCTTCCAGCATTCACCCCAATAACTGGCACCAGGTTTGTTTTTATTAATAAGCCCCATTTAAGATTCCTGCAATATATTACTTCTGTTATCCTTGCTGATCTTAGAAAATTTACTCAGAATGGAGATGTGGAAGTCATACTTGTTAGCTCCATTTTTCTGCCACTAGGTAGCTGTGTCTTCTTGGTACCGGAGACTGGAGTGTCCTCTCCTACACACTGGGCCCAATGATGCTTGGCCTTCTCCATGATGAAGGATCTGGGAAGGTTGCTTAATGGACTTGGAATTATGAGCACCATGTTTCTGGCTAACTGTCTTTGGGCCAGTGGTGTTCCCTCCCTTTCCCTGTCTGTGTGAGCACAGTAGATGTCTAGGGCTGATGTGGGTAGAAACTGCCCTGCATCTTCGATACACATCTTCCTCTTCCAAGCTCTCTCACACTAGCAAGGACAATAATATCTAGTCTCAGTTACTAGAATGAGAACCTGATCTAAGCAACTGAGACATAATTTCAATAAACGTAAGCTGCCAAAATCATAGAAAACCTAACAACTCAAGTGATTATTTATATAAGGAAAAACAGGGGCTCTGATGGAGAAAGCTGGGGCACATAGTCCACGGACAGGGCAATAGCCTGAGTCTTTTGATCTTTGAACCTGTACTTTTTGATATTGGCTAGTCACGGCAGCACCCGTGACAACACCTGCTGACCTATGATAAAGGTGTGAGGGGAGGAGCCTGGGACAATCTCAGAAGCACTTTTCTTTTCCATCTGTCAATATTTATTTTATTGTAGGTCATTTTCATCAGTGATTGCCTTTGGCACTTATTGATGACCCAATGAGTCAGCATTTCCTACCCAAACATAGGGCCCAAGATAGAGCAAGCTTCCATTTGTAGGCCAGGGGTCAGGAAGGGGCTGCTGGGGAAAAGGCCATCCTTGGAATATATAACCTTGGGTGTCAGCACTCTGCCTGTCTCCCAGGAGCACCATGGCTTGGAGTCAGGGTGTACAGAAGGAGATTTTTGAACTTTGGACTAATATGGTCCCTACATATGATTTCTAACATTAGACAAGGAGGTAAGGACAAAGATTCATTCACTCAACCACTGATTTCTTCATTTATCTATTGTGAATTAAGTGTCCTCCAGACACAGTCAGACTTGATAATCAGGGAAAGGAAGAACAGAAGCCATTCCCCCATGGCCCTGCCTCAAAGGCATTGCCATCTTGTCTGCAAAAACACATCATAACTTCTTCAGCATGCCCGGTAGCCCCTGAACTGAGTCATCACTCTGAGATGACCTTAATTCAGTCCCTCCCTGAAGGTAGTGAGGAACCCAAGGGGCAGGAAAAACAGGAGCTCTATCCAGGAACTTGTCCAGCTCTGGACATTGGTCTTAGAGCCACAGGGTCCAGGCTTAAATTCTGGGTCTGCCTTTGAGAAAATGGGAGATCAGCGCCATTTCTTACCTTCTTAGCTTCTATTCCCTCAAATGGGGATCATCATACATGAGTATTCAGTGGCGACTGTCAAGATGTATCTCAGTTTTGTAGAAAAAGCAGCATGCCTGCTGTCCCTGGCTAGGCTCAGCACACACAGCAGCACCAATGCATTATTCAGAGTTGCGGGATGGTCTGAATCCTCCTTCAGCAGCCAATTCACTGTGCTATGCCCATGGGCTTCGCGTTTGGGGCAGGTAAACCAGATGGCCTGGGTCAAGCCCTGCCTCTACTTCTTAGCAATAGTATCTTAGCTCCAGTTTCTTCTCTGTCACCCAGGAAAGTATCATTCCCTACCTCGCAGAGAGGTTATTCCTAGTGCTTAGGGTAACTATGGGCTCATAGTACCTACTATGGTTTCTTTTTTACTAATAAGATTATGAGAATGTTATTTTACACACTCTTATTCTGCCCTGCTCCATGTGCTCTTCAATTAAAAACCCACAAACTATAAATTACTGTATTCCTTGCATCTTCCAGTCTTATCAGGCACACATTAGGTTGAGATGATGCTGGCCAAATGACTGAAGGTTTCTGGAGGATGTGGATGGGGCTGAGCTTAGCAGTGAGGGGTTTGATGTCCATAGGAGGCACATTAGGAAGGGGCATCAGCAGGGCAGTGCATGTCTTTTTGCCTAACCACTCGTACACAGATAATCTCAATTCACCTCTCAATAGATAACTGAGAAGAGATGAAGTTGAGGGAGCTGCAGGGCTACCCATAGTCTAGGCACAAGATGATGGGAGAAGACATGACATTGTTGGCCTTTGTTGTTCCCTTGTTGTTCTCAATTTGAAGAGCCTGGAAGGGTGAAGTAAGGGCAGCAGGTGCGCTGAGTTACATTACACCCCGAGTTAGGAGAACTGGAAAGGAGACAGATTGCCTACTGGAGCCTTGCTGGGAACTGGTGTGTGGTTGGTGATAGCCTTCTTGCATCCCAGCCTAGATGTAAGTGACAAAACCAGATAACTTCCCCGACTTTGCTACCTATGACCTATGTGATTGTGTTGTCCTTGTCCAGGTATGGTGTGGATCCATAAAGGTGAACAGGTATGGTGGACTGCCCCTCTCTGCTCAGGAAAATGTGGTTGTAGTGGCAATTCAATATCACCTGGGCATCTGGGGCTTCTACAGGTAAGATACTAGGCTCTTTTCTGTGCATTAGTCCCTACATTGGTCTGTATTCTTTTGATAAAATGCATCTTGAGCCTGGATGATTATGCAGAATTTAATTGATTTAGTCTAGAATCTTAGAGGCTGAAAGTCTACAACTGTGTAGTTTCATCAGATTAACTATTTTTGAGAACCCTTGATTGTGTTATAATATGATGCAAAGATAAAAACAGAATATGAGCAGGCAAACAGATCTTATGGTAAGGCAGGAGGCTAGAGAACAGAGAGAGGATAGTCTTTCTGTGTAATAATTCTTGTACAAGAGGGGGGATGAAGACATGAAAGAATTATATTAATTCCTTTTCAGACCAGGATCTCTTCTGACTTAACCTTTTATTAAGCCTCATGCTTCACAAGTTCCACCATAGCCAGATATTGTCACAGTGTAGACCAAGAGTCCTGCAATGAACCCTTGGTAGACAAGCCATGCACAATCTGCACCAATGAGCACTATTCCTTCTCACAATGTCTTATGTGTGTAGGCAAACTCTTGTGAAAATAATTCAATATGAAAGCCTGCTTCTTTAATGATAACAGATGTGATGCAAGGTAGCCAGAGTACTCTGTGAGTTTTGTATTGAGTCCTACCATGCAGGGATTAGGGGAATCTCAGTGTCAGCAATCTATTCTAAATTGAGATGTTCAGTTTTTTTTTATTATGGAATACGTATGTAAAACACATGATGACAAATTGGCATCCATCTCCCTATCCATTCATCTATTAACTCCCTAACTTCTTATCCATTAAATTTCAACAATTTAGTAGATATAGATGAATAACTTTTAGTTCACCTGTTTTCAATCTATCTATTATCCATGAATTATCTGACTAATCAGTATCTACATTCTTTCAGCCAATCCATGGTTCATCCTTCACCTACCTGTCAATTTCATCTCTATCGATGTTGATGCATGCTGATAATTTTGTCATCTTGACACAAACTAGAGTCACCTGTGAAGAGGGGACAATGACTGAGGAATTGCTTCAATCAGATTGGCCTGTAGGCATGTCTGTAGGGCTTTTTCTTAAAATCCGGTTGATGTAGGATGTCTTTGTCCACTATGAGTGGTGCCATCTCTAGGCAGGTGGACCTGAGCTGTATAAGAAAAGAGGCTGAGCAAGCCAGAGAGATGAAGCCAGTGAGCAGCATGTCCCCATCGTCTCTGCTTTGGCTCTTGCCTTCAGGTTCCTGCTTGAGCTCCTGCCCCAGCTTCTCTTGATGACAGACTCTCTCCCATGCCCCGTGTCCATATTCAGAGAACCCCATTCAGGTTCCTCTTACACTGAACCCAGCAGAGGAGGAATCAGACAGAGGACATAATACTTTCTCAGACACAGTTCAAAGCTTTTGTACAGGAAAGGTTTCTCACCCTCTCTCTCTACTTTTCCTCTGCAGAACTATTTTGCCATTGATTTTCTTGGAGACCCCAGAGAGGTAAGGACATTTGCTTTGTGAACTGAAGATGTTAAGCATTAACCTTTAAACTCAAAAGAAAGAAGCCTCATTTGTAGAATAATACTATTTATTGTGTGTTTACTGGTTTCCCCAAAGAGAAAATCACTTGCCATGGTAACAACACAGCAAGTACCAACATGGTGCCCAGATTACCAGTGCAGTGGTCCCAGGGAAAAAAATCTGCCTCCCCTGCTCATCTATCTCAATATAATGAACCGTTCCTCCTTCCAAAAAAGATGCTATTGAGGGAGGATGCACTCTAGTCTTTGGAGGCTGAGACAATTGGCTAAGAGTTTGCAAACCCTACTGAGGAACATAGGTCTCTAGGGAGGACACAGGGCTAAAACAATATAAGGAAGGAGTCTGAGATCTCGATACAGAGGACACCTTCATCTTCCCAGAACCTATAAAATCCCAACAGTCCCCTCCATCACCTCCACCCTCTTCCATCTCCTAATACTAGTCTGGATCTGGAGACACAGGCTAGGCCACTCTACACTCCTCTTCTCTCTGCCTCTGCACCCTGAGCATCCTAGCATTTCCACAAAAGACCCCATGAGGATGAAATGAGATTATTTTCATCATTTGAAACAGTTTTTAAAAGCTTTTACTCCGTGGTAGGATGGAGTTGAGGAGCTGGGACTTGACAGATATAATCTATTGCTTTCTTAGAAACTCTGGCTGGATTGAGAAATTGTAGTAGGAAAATGAACTTGTGAACTGTATGATGTTTCTGATCATGGTCAGCGTTCAGGTGAAAGACAAAGGGAGATAGAAAGAAAGTTGCTCAGGGGTTTGGTGTAAACAGGAGGTTAAGGAGATGACTTCAAGTGCTATTGGTATCTGAGTAAAGCTCCTGGAGCCAACTGTCAGGAAATCTAAAGAATATTCCAGCCAGGGAAAAATAAGCTGTAAAGGTCTGAACACTAGTGTGTTCAGAGTGCAGTCAGTAAGGCTTGAGGCTGAGGAGGTAGAGGGGGGAAGAACGTATTGGTCTCCAAGATGCTGGGATGAGCACTTAGTGCAAGTTAAGAGATGTCTGGGTTTTGCATAGAGCAATGGCATGCATGGTAAATCCAACAATGTCTCATTGACTACACTACGGGATAAAATGGGGACACAGAATATTCAGATCTGCTATTAGGCTACTCTGTGACAATAACACAGGCAAAAAGACTCTGATAAATTATACCCGGGCCCAAGCAGTGGAGTAGTAAGACATGGCTGGAAACTGTGAAGGAACATCTGAGCAGGATTTGCTGAGGGCGTGGGAAAATGGAAGAAAGGAAGGAAGAAAAAAAAAGGAAAGAAGGAAGGGAGGGAGGAAGTCCCTGAATTTTCTCACCCAAACAGGCAAGGCACACAGCATCACGGTGCACCACAACCATCCCAGGCGACAGTGGCAATTGCTCATGTTCTGGATGCTAATGACAGAGCCCCTGTCCTTCTCTAGGATCCAGCAACACCCGGGCCCTTTCTCTATGTCCTTGACTTTTCCTATTTTCTCCCTCTGCTTTCCCTGCTCACTTGTCCCCTGGTGTCACCAGACTTACTCTTGTGTAAATGAAAGAGAGAAGCTGTTATTTCCCATCTTAAAATCCTGACCTTTGTTTTAAGATGGATGCCCCTGCATGGAGTTGTCCTACAATACACTGCTGAGTGCCAGGGATGTTCCAAAAATTATACAGACAACATGCTCCCCCCTTTTCTCTCTGTATTGTTCCCTTGGACATTCCTCCAAGCCCAGGACTATTTGGAAGTCTCGGATAGCCCTGCGCAGTGACACCTCAGTCCATCTGCTTGTGCCCTGTTCACTGTTTGGGAAATTCTCATGCCCAGAGCTTACCCCAGAGAGCACAGGCATCCTTTCTGTGTGACCTGCATGTATCCTACTTCAGGGGAGCTCCTCCTACTCCTGTTGATGGCTCTCTGATACCCCTCTGCATTGCAGTACTTCTCTTCAGAGGCCATTTTAATTTGATTCAGGGCCCATTCTCCATTGTGAGCCTGTGAGAGGAGGGCTTGAAATGATGCATTTGTAAAAGCACGGTGGGCAGTACAGTTGTAAGTCAGAAGCCAAACACTTTTATAGGTATGTTGCTTGGAGTCAGCTGCAGAGCTCTGGGCAGCAAGCAGAGAGAGCATCTTAGGGTTTGCTTCTCTGCACAGGAAGTGGGCCCTGGATTAACCCAGCAGGGGCCACATCTCACTGACTAAATGCTTCTCCAAAGGGTTGTTAGCTTTGGGGCACCTCTGTCCCTGCAAACATGAGCAGAGTTGTTTGCAGGGCCAGAAAACAATCTGAGCAAGAGCTAATGACCTCACAGGTGAGCGTGAACTTGTCGGTGCTCAACAGATGATGAACAAATCACAACACAGATCATCTTTAATCTGCTTCCTAATAAAGTCCTCATTTCCATCTGAACCATCATGAGCTTGGCTACTGTCCTCTTTTCTGTTAGTACCCCCCTGTATCCCCCATAAACCCCACGCGCTGCCCTCTGGGTTTCTTTCTTCCTTTCTTTCTTTCTTTCTTTCTTTCTTTCTTTCTTTCTTTCTTTCTTTCTTTCTTTCTTTCTTTCTTTCTTTTGGTTTTTCAAGACAGGGTTTCTCTGTGTAGCTTTGTGCCTTTCCTGGAACTCGAGTTGGAGACCAGGCTGGCCTCGAACTCACAGATATCGGCCTGCCTCTGCCTCCCGAGTGCTGGGATTAAAGGCGTGCACCACCACCACCCGGCATGCCCTCTGGGTTTCAACAGAACAGTTTTCCAAACATTTCCAAACTTCTTCTCAAACCAGTTGAAATTTCTTCTGAATCACATTATCAAATTAGTCACAAAATGATCCACTTCCCAGTAACAATTTTACAACAAGTAACAGACTGTCTCAGGAAGGAAGGTTACAGGCTGCGATAAGCCAGAGAATCCTTGAAAATCTCAGAGCATCCTTGCAAATCTCAGAGCACTATAAAGACATTGTGACTGATTTGTTGAAATTCTTTCTATTCTGTTTGCAGGAACCCTAATGGGGAAGGGCTGCACCATTGGCCAGAGTATAACCAGAAGGAAGGATACCTGCAGATTGGAGCCCCAACACAGGCAGCCCAGAGGCTGAAGGACAAGAAAGCGGCTTTCTGGACAGAGCTCAGCGACAAGAAGACAGCAAAGAGGCCAATGGGGGGGATGTTGAATGTTGAGTTCTGAGGCATCTTATTGTTCAGACTGTAAATCTACAGGATATATTGTATAAAGGCAGTGAAGGGTTATATTTTTCCTATTACCTCAGCTTGTAAAGAATTTGAAAAAAAATATTTGGTTGAGTCAAATCAGAGTTTGTTTCTTTCACTCCAGGTGAATCTACATACTTCAGAGAGGGAAGGATGAATTTATAAAAATTTATAAAAAGCTGTTCCACATGTGGCTAGCTGGATGTTTACCCTGGAATCTAATGGAAGACAAGCACATTGGAGGATGCATGGGATATTGTTTTGTTAAACTTTCCTGGGGAAACATAAACAAGCATCTATTAACCACAGATATGGCATTAAAGACAGAACAGAGAAATAATTCAATCCAACTCTAGCTTAGTGAGCTGTTGGCTTTATTTTGGCTTATGTATGGGTCACTTACTTGATTGCTTAAAAAGAAGCTTCATCACCAAACAGTCCCAGCCCAGCATGAATGAGATCTTTCCCATAGTTGTATAGATGGAGGCCTAACACCAGGTAACCTTCTGTATGTTCTAGCACCTCCAGAAACAATATGTAGCTGGAGCAGAATCATAAATAGCTGAGAGGGTATTACACAAGAGAGTGGCCAGAATCTCAGGTGAAAGTCTAAGGACACTGCCCACCCCATCATCTATATTTCTGTCCATATTACTACCTCCCAAGATTCCACAGAAAACCCATTAAGCTCCAAGGACTCAATGTGTTCTTTTTTCCCCAGATCAAAATTCCAAACACTTATAATAATCTCCTAAAAAAAAAAAAAAACAGTCAAGTCCATCATAATAATACCTATCTTCTCCTGGTACCAACTTCTGTCTTAGCTTGCTATTCCGTTGCTGTGAAAAAACTCTCTGACTGAGTTCTCTGTTTTGTATTGCCACTTTCCACCAAGTTCCTTCAGCAAGTCAGTTCCAGCGGTTTCTGGACCTTACGGTGAAATACAGTCCTATGAAAACTTGTTCCTGGTATAGATGCCTTTAGTCACAATTTCAGCCAATTTGATAAATACATAAATATTGGTGAAATTTATTAAGGCCACTCCACGTAGTTAAAAGGAGATTTATTTAATGGTGTAACTTACAAATGAAGGAATAGGTAGGTTGAGGGTTCTGGGAAAGATGCAGCAGTAGTCCGGCAATGTTCTCTGGAGAACTCTCCTCCGTCTACCTCTAGCGTCTGGGCTCCCAGCAGCAAGAGCGTGCCACACGTCCCGATCTCTGGTCTTCAGGCCCTCCCTTGGCCCCACCTTGTGGGCATGATAGTTACCAAAACCTCAATGGGGCTTGGAACTTCCAGACCAAAGCTGGAATGGCTACCCACTACACATAAAATAAAGAACTTAGGAGAGAGAGCATTTATTTTTGTTCATGGTTTCTGAAGTCTTGTTTCATCATTGTATGGAGGGGAGGGTCCAGCAGAGCAGCACACACCATGGTGGTCAGGATCACAGAGAATGCCCAGGATACTTGGCTCTTCCTTTTTGGTGTATTTCATCTGGGGTCCCAGCCTGTGGGATACTGGCACCTGCACTTAGGAAGTGTTATTCCCTCTTAGTTACTCCTCTTTGAAAGGTCTTTGATAGAAACACCCCAAAATAAGTTTCACTAATCTGGGGTTTACCCAGTCCAACCAATCAGATTGACAATGAGCATTAACCATCACAATTCAGATTGACTCTCCTCTGTTAGGTAAATGGCTGGCAACAACTTTCCAGTCTTCTTAGTGACACCTTTTCTGTGTTAGTTCTCTCCTATGTTGTGCAGAGCTCTTGTAGATAATCCTATTCTCCAAGTCTTGCTGTTATTTCCTGAGTTATTGGAGTGTTATTCAAGAAGTCTTTGTACCAAGTCTTGAATTGCTTCTCTTGTTTCCTTCCTGTGGTTAAAACTTTCAAGTATTACACCCCACCCAATTTTAAGTTGTTTTCCATACAAGGAAGAAGTGGGTATCTAGTTTTCATCTCCAAATCCATCTTCAAGTTTCCTTAGCCCCACCTATTGAAAATGGTGTCTTTTCTATAATTTAATCAATCAGTTGTAGATGCATGAATTTGCTTCTGGCTTCTCCACTATACTCTGTTTTAGATATTTGTTTGCATGCCAGGACCACACTTGTTTAGTTACTAAGGTTATGTGTATTAAAAATCTTGCTTGAACTCTTCTAGCATTACTCTCTTTATTTAAAGTTTCCCTGTCTATTCAGTGTCTTTTCTGTTTTCATATGATTTTTCAGAGTACATTTTGTAGATCTGTGAATAATGTCACTGGGATTTGTTTGGGCATTGCCCTGAATCTGTATATCCTGTTTTGTATGGTGTAACCTTTTAAGCAATATCAGTTCTCTCTGCTTGTGAACATGAGAGGTCTCTGTATTTTCTAGTGTCTTCATAAAATCTTTTTCTTGGTTGTTTTATGATTTTCTCTGTAAAGTTTGTTTATTTCTTTGTTTAAACTTACTCTTGGGTTAATTGTAGAAGCTACTGATTTTTGCATATTAGTTCTATGTCTTGAAGATTTTCTTTTAATTTTTTAAATTAAAAAAATGATTAATACAGAGATTTAGTTTCACTACTGCAATTCAAACTCCATTCAAACTTCAAAAGGTCATACAACATAATCACATTGGTTTCATTCCCCAAAGAAAGGAATTTTTACTTTCTGCTGAGAAATCAATTGGTATAATAGATTTCTATTTATAGATTTGCCCTCATATCTCTTGCATTTCAAAGTATTCTTTCTGTGATTTGTACTTCTGAAATTTAACTATAATGTGCTATGGAGGGTTTCATTTTTCGCTCCTGTCTATTTAGAATTATAAACACCTCTCTCTTTACGTGGATGTCCATGTATTTCCCAAGATTCAGGGATTTTGTCACTATTATCTTACTCATTTAGCTATCTATACTTTAACCTATATCTGACATCCTTCATCTATTCTAACTGTATGTAAGTTTGATCTTTTGCATATTTATTTTGTCCTACTTCTTTGTTTATTTTTGAGACCATTTTTAGTTACATTTCTCTAAAACATACATAACTTACAGAAAATTGTAAGCAGTAAACTAGCACTACAGAAGTCAGACTAAATTAATCCTGACAACAGGATGAAGACTAAATTACATTGGAAGAGAAGATGAGCAAATGAAAATCATGAAAAATCAAGCATTGTTAAATCAGTGAGCAGTCAAAACTCTATGTGAATAGAAGAGAAATAAGCAGACATAGACCACTCAAAACAACTAGAAGAAAAAGCAAAACAGCAGAAACAGTGCGGACTGTTTAGAAACAGCCCTGGGTGTAAACAGTCTTAATTCTCCGAATAAAAGACACACACTAGCTGATTGTGTTTGTGAAAGTGGACCCAACAATTTGTTGCTGCTTGCAAGAAACTCACCTCACTGTGACAGATATCCACAGCATAGAGGAAAGGTTGGGAAGTGATTGTCCAAGCAAATCAAATCTGAAGCAAGCAAACAAAGTTATACTCATACCTAACTCAACAGACTTCAAGGCAAAGTTAGCCAGAAGAAACAAAGACATATTAAGACAGAAACCCATCACAAAAATACAATGATTGCAGATACTTGTTCACAGAATATTCGAGTACCAACACAATAGCAGTATTGTCAGGAGCATCAACACTGTAACAGTACACGGGTGATTCAATAGTTCTTACTAGTAAGTAATCATCAAAAGAGTCCATAAGTAGTAGAATTGAATTACATTATACATCATATTGAGTTCACAGAAATTTTCATAATATTCCATCTAAAAATGCAGCATCAACATTCATTTTATCAGCTTATATATTTTTCCAAAAGAGACCATATTTTAAACAATAAAGCAGATCTTAGTATACTCAAAAAATTAATCTATTATCAGACCATAATGAAATAAAATTATAAATTAATCATATAAAAGAAAACAAAGTATACCAGAAGAATGAACAATACACTTTGGAATGATCAGGTGTTCAATGGAGAATTTCGGGGTTGAGGAAGGGATTACAATATCATGAAAATAGAAATGCAGCATACAAGACATGTGCGATAGAAGAAAAGTAGTACTAAAGGGGAAGTTAAGGCTACATGTGTCCACATTTTTTAAAAAGAAGTAAATATGCGCCAAATGGACTTAAGTTTATAGAACAGTCAACCCCAAAGCTGCAGAGCATCCATTGTTTTACCAGCTCACAAAACTTTTTCCAAAATGGATGAGTTAAAGAGATTTAATTTGTGAAATAACTTCATTTTTTGAGATTACAATTGCCTTATTTCTCACTCCCCTGTCCTCCCTCTATACCCCTTCTTGTATTTCACCTATTTCTTTTTCAAATTTATAGCTTCTTTAGATGTATGGGAGTGTTACGTAGATGTATCCACTGGGACAGATCTTTACAACTCTGCATTTTGATGGTTTGTGATTTTCTGTTGTGGTTTCCATCTATTGCAAAGGGACATTAATTTGATGAGGGGTAAAGCCTATAGTTATCTCTGGGTATAAGGACAAATGTTCAGAGAGTGTTGTTAGTGGTTATGCTAGTTTACTAAATTAGTGGTGGTAGATTCTCCTCAAAAAAAAAACATGACTTCTCTAGTACTGAGTAGTTATCTAGTACCAGGCATGGTCTCCCTCTTGTTGAGCATATATTAAGTCCAATTAGAGAGTTGTTGGTTACTGCCAAGGTATATATGCCACTACTGGACTCTTGGGGTTGTAGTGCCATGCTGTTTGTTGATGTGACTCATAGGCACCATATCTGGGTAAGACTCTTGGTTGCCTCCCTCCTTTGGAAGCTTGCATGGCACCTTCTGGTACTATAAAAACTAGTCCTCAGGGAGGAGGCACACAGGTCAGTTCCAGTTCAGGAGTTTCTGGGCCTTGTTTCTGAAGTGCATGGTGTCTTCCGCAATAGAGACTTAGCTCTACCCTGGGAGCCAACAAATGGCAACAGTAATAGCTGCATGTTTGGGGGGTCTCTTAGACAGCCTTGGACAACAACTCCAAAGAGGGCTTTGCTGTCTGCCAGTGGGATTTCTGTTAGCTGGTCTTTGGTTCTTGGAAGTAATGTCATCAGCCCAGGAGAGAAAAGTTCATTAAAACTATTTATGTGTATATTTATACCCTGAAGTATGTGCATTATAGGTCATTTTAATATAAATAGTAGTATGATTCCTTGTGGCCTTTTTGCCACCCATGCCACTATTTTACCTCCCTCCCTTCTTCTCCTGTATTTACCTCCCTCCACATTCCCTAGGAGCCCTCATTTTCCCATTCCCTATCATATCACTGTATTCCACCATTCTACCATTCCCCTTTACCCTCTTCCCACTTCTATATTTACCTCTCTCCTCCTCCCTAAGAAGCACCCCCATTTTATCATCTCCCCTATCACATCACTTGTATTCTGCTATTCCCCTCTCAATTGCTCTCCAACCCTCTATCCTGACAGCGGTCCCATTGCACTTTCCTGCTTTCTGTAGTTTATACAGGCTATGCATGCACATTGGAAGATTTGGAGCTAGGAACCTCCAATGAGAGAAAACATGTGACATTTATCTCTCTGGGTCTAGGTTACCTTATTCAATATGATCTAGTTCCAACCATTTACCTGCAAAATTCGTGAATTCATTTTTCTTTACAGCTGAATAGTGTTCCATACTGTACGACATTTTCAGCATCCATTTGTCAGTTGAAGGACACTTCAGTTGTTCCCATTTCCTAGCTGTTGTGAGTCAAGCATCAATGAACATGGCTGAGCAAGTATTTTTGAAGTACAATATTGAGTTCTTTGGGCACATGCCAGTGAGTGGTATAGCTGAGTCATTTGGTAGACTTACTTTTAGCTTCTGGAGAATTCTCCACACTGATTTCCACAGTTGTTACACCAGTTTGCAATCACACCAACAGTGAATGAGGGTCCCCCTCCTCCCACCAGTCCCCCACATCCCCTCCAGTGTTTGTTGTCAGTTG